>NC_142699.1:44176227-44776227 GCF_029339155.1 Prunus mume
ATTTATATAAAGAAACAAGCAGCAAAAAGCCCAAAATCTCCAACCAAAAAAATTAAGAAAAACATTCCTATCCTGAGAGAGGATTTGGCGGCGGGGGAAGATCTTCAAAGATAGAGAGAGCAGAGATTGCAAGAAGAAGGAGAAGATGAGGACTTGAGAGGTAGAGAAAGAAAGTTGCAGAGAAGAGAGGATGAGACGCTATGCTCTACTCACTTAGCTAGCCGACGGCCCGATGCAGAATAAAGAGATGATCCTAGGGTTAGAAGGTTTATTTTTGTTAGAATTGAAAATTACAAAATTACCCCCGCTTAACGGGTTGGTTTGTGTATTCGCAAATGGGCACAAACAACCCGTTAGCTTAACGGGTGGCTAATGGCCCAACACGATAGCAACACGACACGATAACTCAAACCCGAATACTGAATTTTTGTGCGAATCAGATCGTGTTAACAGTGTCGTGTGCGATATTGCTAGGTCTATGAACGGTCCATAACGAATAGGCTTCAGTTTCTTGCCTTCACCGGTTAGTCGCTCCTTCCCAAGGTGTAACCATACTAGGTCACCTTATTTGAAGTTACATGGCACACGATGCTTATCATGGAGAGCTTTGTATCATTGCTGAGAACGTTTCAGTTGTGCCTACACTTCAGTATGAATCTTTCTGACTCGTTTGGGAACTTTTTGTGCTCGAATATGTTCTTCTTCTTATTTCCCACTTACTGGCATAGTGAATGCTAAATCAAAAGGACTCTGGGGTAAATAACCTAAAAAAACCTCAAATGGAGATTTGAGTGTGGAGCCATAAATTGCTCGGTTAAAAGAAAACTGTAAGTATGGGAGACTTTCATCCTAAGTCTTTGGATGCTTGGAATTGTAACCCCTCAACAAGTGTACCATAGTTCAGTTTACAACCTCCGTTTGCCCATCTGTTTGTGGATGAAATGCAGTACTTCTTTTCAATCTGGTATCCATCATTCCCCATAACGACCTCTAGAAATGGCCTAAGAATCGACTGTCTTTGTCAGAAATAATTGATGTAGTTAAGCCAAAATTCTTCTAAACATGTTGGAAAAATAACTTAGCAGCTCCTTCTCCAGTAACGATCTTCTTGCATGGAATGAGAATCATCATCTTATTAAAACGATCTACCACCACAAACAAGTAGTCATTTCCAGACTTGGTGTTAGGCAATCCACCTAAGAAATCTATCGAGATACTCTCCCAAGGTCAGCTAGGTATTGGCAATGGAAGATACAGTCCTAACTTTCTATTGGAAGGCTTCGATGTGTTGTATAGAACACAACCTCGAATGTATTGTGAAACATCGAGATGCATCTTTGGCTAATAAACATAGCGACGAAGATTCAATAAAGTCTTCTCAACCCCAAAATGTCCTACTACTTTGGAAGTATGAGCCTCACGAATCCACTGCAATCTGTCACCATCTTCTGGAATGCACAATTGTGTTCCCTTATACATTAGTCCATTCGTCAATTGGAACTCACTTGTCTTTCCTTGTTGCAGCTTGGCATAGGCTAAGTTGAAATTAGCATATGTGTCATACCCTTTGGCATATTCAGAAGGAACAATATGTTGGATTTTCATAGCCACCAACAATGCGGAACTAACTGGTGTAAGTGGTTTAGATAACATATCTGCCAACTTAGTAGTTGCTCCCTTCTTGTACTTTATCACAATATTGAATTGTTGTAGGTAAGACATCCATTTCATATGGCGAGCTTGCTATAACTTAGATTGTGTAGTTAAAAACTGAAGAGGTTTATGATATGAGTGAACTACGACTTCTTTTCCCAAGAAGTAAGCTCTCCAATACTTCAATGCTTGATGCATTACATACAACTCCTTGTCATAAGTCGGATAATTCAATATTAGTCCACTAAACATCTTAGAATGGTATGCAACTGGTCCCATCTTGAAATAACACGGCTCCTATAGCATAGTTTAATGCATCTGCTTCCACTTCAAATGGTCTCTGCAAATTTGATAATGCTAATACTGGGGCCTCTGTAATCTTCCGTTTCAACAATTGGAAAGATTCCTCAAGGTTTCTCGACCTTCAAACTTTTGATTGGCCTTTGTTAGAGAATGTAAGGGTGCTGCAATTTGTAAACTTTCGTAAATATTGACATGCACCTATAAAGCTCCGAACTTCAATCACTATTTAGGGAGTAAGCCATTAAGAAATCACCTGCACTTTCTCTACGTCCACTTTCAGTTCTCCTACACCAACAATGAATCCCAGGTACAGGTATACAAGGTTTTGTTTCCCAAACTCACTTTTCTTACTATTTAACTGTAGTTGATTTGTTTGAAGAACCACCAAAACTTGAGCACTATGACAAAGATGGTCCTCCTATGTGACACTGAATATCAATATTTCATCCAAGTATACAATGACAAAGTCATCAATGAAAGGGCAGAGTACCTCATTCATCAATCGCAAGAAAGTAGCTGGAGCATTACATAATCCAAATGGCATGACTAACCACTCGAACAGTCCCTGCTTTATTTTGAATGCAGTATTCCAAGTATCTTCTTCATGGATGCGGACTTGGTGATAGCCAGATTTGAGATCAAGCTTAGTGAAGTAGCATGCACCATGTAGTTGATCTAGTAGGTCATCAATCCTTGGCAATGGATACCGATTCTTAATGGTTTTTTTGTTGAGTGCCTTATAATCTACCCAGATATGCCAGCCACCACCTTTCTTAGGCACAAGTAACACTGGCGAACCACATGGTGAGCAACTAGGTTTGATGACGCCTTGTTCAAGAAGTCCTTGAATTTGCTTCTTGATCTCGTCAGATTCCGTCACAGAAGTGCGATACAAACCCAAGTTTCTTATAGGTGAATCTCCTACCAACTAGATATCATGCTCTACAGCTCTCCTCAATGGCAAACCATGCATATCCTGAAATAAGTCCTTGAACTTCTCCTGTAATTTCCTTATGTTTGAGATTGCGTAGGAGACAAAGTAGACAATGTTACAGCTCTAGCACTCTGATCTTATGGTTGAATCATCAACAAAACAAATCACCCACATGAATTGACTAACCTCTTGGCTTGGTTAGCTATCAGTAAATTATTTGTAAGAAAATTATCTGTAGCTTGAGGCTTGCAAGCATTAATGTGGAACTCCTTCCCATCCTTCATAAATCGATACTTGCAAAGCCTCTGATAGTGAATGACATCTCTGTCCCATAAATATGGACTGCCTAATATGACTTGGCAAACGTCCAAATGAACCACTTCACATGTCACCTCATCAATATATCGATTGGTGACAGCAAATTTGAAGGTACATTGCGTCGTGATCTGTAAGTCAATGTCCTTCTGAATCCATCATAACGGGTACGGCTTAGGATGTGGTCCACTTTTCTTACTCATGCCTCGGAAATCAGGTTTTTCTGACTTCCAGGGACAATGATAGCTTGTACAAAACTTTGCTTTCCCTGAATATTCACATGAAACAACTCTTCACGGTTGTACATGTCTTCAGTATCTGTTGGTCTTGTCATAAGGGTAAGTGTAACATCAGGTTGCTTCAATTATGGAAGCTCTTCTATCTTTTGTGCAGTTAAGGTAGCTTTTCTATAATTTCTCTCCTGGTTGTTTTTCTCGCACTTTGGCCACAACTCTGGATGGAGTATCCAACACTTGACTTTGGCATGTTTGCTGGTTTGACAGTGATCACAATAGACCTTCTGTGTTTGATCTTCCTTACTCTGCTTCCCTTTTTCTGCCAGTCAGTTTTGTTGACAAGTTTTCATCTGTCATCCTTCTTGTCAATTCTTTTATTTTTCGCCTCAATAGCGATGGCCTTCATAGTAACTTCTTCAATATTATCTACGGTGAACAATTTTAGTTCTTTCCGTATGTAGTTTGCAAGACCTCCGATATACTTCATGAATACATCGTAGTCCTCGACGTTGATGTCAAGAACCATAGCTTGGTTGTGGAACTATGTTGTATACTCTTGCACTAGCTGCCCAAATCTTTGTCTGAAGTGTTGCCACTTATACCATTGTTCATCTTCATAGCAAATTAGATAGAATTGTTTTCTCAAAAGCATCTTGAAGTTCTTCCAAGTCAATTCTGAGACATCATACCATCTTTGATAAGACTTCCACTATTTAAGGGTATGGCTTGAAAGTTTCAAACTCGCAAATTTTATCTTTTGCATATTAGAATACTTATAAACTGTTAAATAAGTTTCTACTGTGTCTATACAGTTATCTAGCCTTTCAGGATCAATATCTCCTTTATGTATAGGGATATCAACCTTAAAATCAATTTTTTAAGGTATCAATAGAACTTTTGTTCTCACCTGATTCAGCTTCCTTTTTCGTTGGATTGGCTTGTGTCTCATCTTCATCTTCACTATCCTCAAGTCTTCAAACTCTCCACGAGTTTAAGGATTGATGCAGACAAGTTTCCAACTTGTTGCTCAAGCTTAGTGATGCAATCGCCATCACTAGATATATCCTATTTGTTTTCTCCAGTCTTAATGTCTCTCTTGGATCTTGGCTTTCGGTGTACGAGCAAAGGACCTAAAAGTTCTTCTCCAGAAGCTTTGCGTTGGTTGCGAGTTGAGACCATAAGCCACCGTCACCCTCTTGATCTGGTGCTCTGATACCACTTGTTCCAAAACTTCTAGTCGATCGAACTATGAATTCCTAGTTTATAGGAATAAGGGAACGAGATGAATTTTAAGACAATTAGAGAAACAAAAGGAAAAAGCTAAGGAACTGCTTTGAGTTCTACTTGTTTAATTCATTCAACTAAAATGGTTTATATACAAGTCTGAATGCCTAGAATAGAAAGCTAAAAATAATAAATGAATTTAAATCACAAATGTTAAGTGGTTTAAATTTCTTAGGTAATTCAAACCATTAATTTTTAAATGGTTGAGATCCATTTCTTTTTAAACCATTCGAGTCTAATGGTTAATAAGTTATTCAATTGAATTTAATTAAACTAATATTTTTTTGTTTAATTATCTTGAAAAGATCCACCTGGGTCAAACGGCTTCAACTCCACCTTCATACTTGACACACATGGCGATTTCATAATGGAGCTTTCTCCCTTCTTGTCTCCTTGGGCATAAACTAGTACTTGTCTTAACCGCGACTTTGATACCACTTGTTGTGTGAAAACACTCCAAGACCTTGTCGTTGTTAGACTATGCAACTATCATACACAAGCTCCGAAAAAGATAAAGCACACACAAACTAAAAAGTAAACACACACACAAAGAACACTAGAATTTATAAAGGTTCAGTGTTGTGCTTACGTCTTCTTGGTGATCCCCGAGAAATTCACTAGTATGAAAGAACGTCTTTAGTTATAATGAATAACCCCTTTTGATCTCTCACAAGCCCTAGCTCTCTTTTCTCTCACCCTTGGCTTAAATTCAATTTGATGCCTTAGCTTTCTCACATTACAATAACTTAGTGCTAAAGTGCCTATTTATATGTTACAGGGCTTTAGTACAATTATACAAGGAAAAGGAAACTTAAAGGACCCCTAAACTGGGAGAATATTTGTCCAAATTTGCTAGGGATACACACTGGATTCGTGTGTCCCGCTCGATCGTCTGCATCTGCTCTAGTTTGAGTTCTGCCGCTCAAGCACCTGCAGTTTCCTCTCAAGCGCCAGAGCCCAGTCAATACATCTTTAACTCGTTTGACTGCTTGTTTCCTTCAATCCTTCCGCATCTTTAAGGTGAGCCAACATCAACAGTTACCAATAGTAGTACTTGCAATGAAGAAATTGACATGTAAAAACCACGACCACACTCTTTTTCTTCCATGAAACAAAAGCCTAGTGCTCCCACAAGCATAAGCACCCGAAAATAGATCCCATTGCTGGAAAAAAAAATCGATACTCTTTCTTTGCTAAGCATTGAAATGGGTTATCATCTAGTGAGTAAGGCGATGGATAAATTGATTTATATAAGGTCCTGTGCATAAGTACCACATGCTGCTTGTTATCTCGCATTTCCATGCAATCCCATCCACCATAATTGAGCTATTCCCAATATCTCTTATTCATCATTAATAGATATGGGAAATCGCTAATCCCCCATTATCCATTGATTCTCAAACTATTTGAATCAACTAATTATAGATATGGGAAATTGTTAATCCATGGTAATCCATTTATTCTCAATCTATCTTAATTAATCAATTATTGTTATTAGAAAGCTACAAAGAAAATTATTTTAAACCGCATCAACAACATCATGGCCGATCTTATTTACCTTTTACACAAACTTTAAGCTTGAATCCTTAACAATTTCTTTCATAAAACGAATCATGTAGTAGCCACACTCTACAGTCGTATGTTGCTTTGGAGAGCTCAACCACAAATGTACAAGAAAAATCCTCCTCAACCAAATCCAACTCCACAACAACAAAAACAAGAAAAAAGGGTTCCATTTCGAGTGATGGTTCTACATGCTCCTAATCATAAGCAGTTTTGGAATCTTTATACTATAGAGCGAGAACAACGATTAGCTTGATAATAATCTCTTATTATAGTACAAACAAAAACAGTACCTTAGTGTGGAATGAAAGGCTTGTATCTTCAATTATATCCATCATCCATCCCATCACACAATACCCACATTTACCTAGTATATATAGTTGTTAATTATTTATCTATTTGCTAAAGTTTTGTTGTTGTAGCCAAAAATAATGCCCGAGGATGACATAGATCAATCAACATTATGGAAGAAAGGACACGAAGATAAAAATGGGAATATTCCAGACAAGAAGACAGTTGAAAAAGCTTTGAGAATTATAAGTGATGCAATAAGAGAGTCAATGAGTGATGATTGGACTTTGCAGCCAAGGTACTAAATAGTTAAAGAGGAGTTATTTATATGTGATTATTATTCTCAAGTCAACTCCCATATTACCATGTTTCTGGATTTGCCCAATTCAATATCTATGAGTCAAAGGTTTGGATATTGGATATGTGTGTGTGTGTGTGTGTGTGTGTGTGTGTGTGTGTGTGTGTGTGTGTGTGTGTGTGTGTATGCAAAATCAATGATGCCATTAGATCCCATCTACCGTAATCCAGCGATTCCCAATCTCTCTTAATTTTAACAATTATAGATTTTGGAAATCACGACAACGATCCACAATCTCTCTTAATTCATCAATTGTAGATATATGAAACCAGTGATCCCATGCGATCCCATCCATCGTAATTGTTCAAGCAAAATTATGCACGTGGAATATTTGGGGATTGATTCATCGATCTTAGATCTTCCTTCTCTCTCTTCCTCAATCCCTGCGAAATAAATTGGAGTAAATAGACCACACATGAGCGGTGTTGGCCAAAGGCCCTCCGATGCCTAAGTTAGTTTGATTGGATCTTGATAAAGATATAACAATAGCTAAAATGGATGGAGTTTTTCTCATGGGGAGACCCAAGTGGCCGAAGCCGTGTGGGAGAGAAAGGAGAGAGTGTGGCAGCAAGAGAGAGTTTTAGGGTTCAAAAAGAATTACCTTGAATTCCTTGTGTAGCCATGTATTTATAGGCTCCTTGTATGCTAGGGTTTTGGGAGAATAATCCTTATTTGGTTAGGATTATTCTTTCCCAAAAATATTATATGAATTAATCCAAGAGATTTGGTGGAAATTGGTTCCTTGATTTAGGGAGATATTCCTATCTTAAATCAAAGATGATTCCCTTAATTAAATAGGATTTAATTAAGGTAATTAATTTACCTAAAGAGATGAGGACCGAAATATGATATTTGACCAAGCTTGTTGTCCTTCATGTAATATCTTGCAGCTTTCTGCTTGATTTTTCTAGCCTCAGACTTCTCCCTTGGAAAATTTTCATTTACCAAGTAGTCGATGATGGGGTCTTGCCAGCTAGGATCCTCATCGATCTGCATTAGGTTCGGCTGCTCTGCTTCTTCAATGCTTGGCTGATTAAGGTGCTCAACCGGAGTTGAATGTCTGAACTGGGTGTCCATCGCTGATCTCAGGCTTGCCAGAGCATCTGCATGTGTGTTCTCTGCCCGAGGAACTTGTTGGATGGTAAAGGTAGGGAATGCCTTCAAAAGCTCTTGGACTTTGTCTAGAAATTGGATCATCATTCGGTGCTTCGCCATGAACTCCCCTGACACTTGATTGGTGATTAGTTGGGAATCTGAGTAGATGACTAACCTCTTAATAGACAACTCATTTGCCACACGCAAGCCTACGAGTATTGCCTCATTGTTTGAGGCTAGAAAGCCTAGTGTATTGGCTCGCTCCAACAAGGTTCCGTCTGGGGTGATTATAACTATGCCTACTCCAGCTCCCTTGTGATTTAATGCTCCATCTACATGCAACTACCACATGTCTTTGGGCATGTCAAGATCAGCAGAGGAGGTTTTGTCTTCTCTAGAAATTTTCTTGAATCTATTAACCAGCTTCTCTTCTTCGACTCGTGAAGTGAACTCTATAACAAAATCTGCTAAAGCCAGGGCTTTTATGAAAGTCTTCGACAGGAAGATGAGGTCATATTGACTCAATTCAATAGCTCACTTCATGAGTCGCTGAGAAATATCGAGACTATGAAGAATCGATCTCAAAGGAAATTACGCCATGATGATGATTTGGTGAACTCGATAGTAGGGTCTTAACTTTCTTACGGAAACCACAAGGGACAAAATGACCATCTTCATTTTTGGATAGCGAGTCTATGCATCGAGAAAGGGCTTTTGACGTATAGAATACTAGATGTTGTACTCCCAGCTCTTGTCGGATGAGAGTTGAGCTGATTGCTAAGTGGGACACGACCAGGTACATGAACAGATCTTCACCTAGTACAGGTTTTGAGAGCAGGGAAGGTGAAGTGAGGTAGGTCTTCAAGTTTTGAAAAGCTACTTTGCACTCTTCATCCCACTTGTCTCTTTGTCCTTTCTTCAAGGCTTTGAAGAATAGCCTGCACTTATTTGTGAATCTCGAAAGGGATTGGTTTAGATGTGCTACTTTACCTATCAGACTTTGTATCTCTTTCATTGTGACAGGCAACTTCATGTTGAGGATGACCTTGAATTGATTCAGATGTGCTTTGATGCCTCTTTAGGTAACTAAGTATCCCAAAAATCGGCCAGATGAGATTCCAAACGTGCACTTGCTCGAGTTCAACTTCATGTGGTACTTTTGGAGCAGGCAGAAGTCTGAAGGCCAAATTCTTGATGTGATGTGCTCTTTGGGGAGCTTTGACTGGCATGTCATCTACATAAACCTCCATAGTTTTGCCGATCTACTCTTTGAAAATCTTGTTCATGAGCCTCTAGTACGTTGTTCCAACGTTCTTCAACCCAAAGAGCATGATTTTGTACCAATATGTGCCTTTTTCAATTATGAAAGAAGTCTTCCTTTTATCTTCATTCATCATGATTTGATTGAAGCTGAAGTATGCGTCCATGAAGCTTAGCAGTTGGTTACTGGAAGTTGAATCTATAAGCTTATCAATTCTTGGCAATGGAAAGTTGTCATTCAGGCATGCCTTGTTAAAGGTCGATGTAGTCCACGCACACTCTCCACTTGCCTCAGTCTTTCTTTGCTACCATGACAATGTTGGCCAGCCATTCCGAGTAAAAGACTTCTTCAATGAAGCAGGTAGCTAGGAGCTTGTCAATCTTGGCTTCAATGATGGAAACTCGCTTAGGAGCGAGGTGGCGTCTCTTCTGCGCCAACAAAGGGGTAGGATAGACGTCGGCCACAAGATCAAAAGGAGAAGTAGAAAGAGCTTCTTTGTTGGCGGGGTTGACATGAAGACAATGGTAGATGATTCGCGGATTAATGGTTGGCATGTCAGATGGTGACCACGTGAACACGTCTTTATTGTTCTGGAGGAAGGCGGTAAGCTCCACCTTCTCTTCTTGGCTTAGGTACGAGCCAAAATGCGCTTTCCTTTCTAGCTTATCAGGATTAATGGGTACAAGCTTGACGCATTCCTTAAGGTTCCATCCTTCTTCAGGAAAGACATCCGGACGGATTCCCTCACTTTGGTCATGATTCTTTAATTTCTATTGGGGAATGGCTAATCCCTTTCCTTTCTAGTCTACTTGACTGTCAGGAACTAGATTTGCTTCCTCCCCTCCTTATTCTATTTCCTTCATATATGCTTGATTTACAGGGACGAATGGGTTAGTCGCTTTTCTTGAGCCATTGGTGAGCATCTTCTTGCCATCGACTGATCACTGTTCATCTTCCCAACACCGCTTCTAGGGATTAGGTAGCGGATTTTCTGGTGGGTGGCAGAAATGATGGAGTTAATCTTGCCAACACATGGTAGGGGGAGACTTCGTCGATTTTTTGCCAACACAGGATCTACACACTTTATTAACTTCGACACATTTACCCAATGGAGATCCAACCAATAATGAAGATTTCATAAACTAATATTCTAGCCCAAGAATAGATTCAAACGAAACATATATAAATGAATTTGTAGCACCGGGGTCAAACAATATTCTAGCTCATGAGTTGAAAACTAGAAATGTACCTTCCACTACGGCAGGTTCATTTTGCTCTACCACTTGTTCGACAGTATACACTCGTCCTTGAGTGAGTTGTTTTGGTCTTCTTGCTACTCCTGGTGCTCTAGGCCTTTGTTGTGTAGGTTGTCCTCTTGGACGTTGTGCTTGTTGATTAATAGGACCTCCAATTGATTATGTGAAGCTTAATATGGGGCTTGGTACGGAGCACGATACTGTGTTTGTGAAGCTTGAAATTGTTGTTGTGGTGCACAGAACTGTGGTTGTGGAACAATAGGTATCTGATACAATTGTAGCTGGGGACAATCCCTCCGGTAATGTCCTATTTGCCGACAAAGATAACAAAATCCGGAGTTTTGAGTTGCCTCAAATGATCTTGCATTTTGATATTGGGAACGAGAGGGAAAAATCTTTGGCGTTTACTACTTTGTCCCCGGTTAAGATTCTTAGGTTCCAAAACTCTATTAGAACTATAGGATTCTTAGGTTCCAAAACTCTATTAGAACTAAGTATCCTTTGTTCGGCCATTAAGGCACGATCAACAACTTCAACATACTTCTTCAACTTAAAAAGCTCCACTTTCTCCTTGACCTCTAGTCTCAACCCTTCTTCAAATTTCTTTGCTTTTGCAGACTCATCAAGAATCATGTAAGCAGCAAAACACATCAGTTCTTCAAACTTATATTGATATTGTCCAACAGTCATATCACCTTGACAAAGATTAGTGAACTCATATACCTTTATGGTGATCATAGTTTCAGGAAAATATTTCTCTAGAAATATTGTCTTAAAGGCAACCCAAGTTGCAATCTCAACATCAGGCATAGCCAAGACAAATTCCTGCCAATGATAAACTTGTCCTTCCAAATAGGTAGAAGCAATGGTCACTTTTAGGTTTCCGGGAACTCTTTGTTCATTCATCTTTCTCCTAATTTGTCTTAACCGTTCTTCTGCTGCCGTAGGGTTTGGATCAACCTTGAACACAGGTGGCCTTGTCTTACGAAATTCTCCTTGAATCCTCCTTATTTGATCATCTTGAGTTTCTTGATGGGATTCAAGGTTATGTTGATTTATCTCACGAATAACAGAGGCCATATCCTGAATGGCTAACATTATCCTCATACTATCACTCGCATCATTCTCATTTTGTCCTTCTACTCCAGCCATCTTAATAATTGAACCTTTACCAAATAATTCCACAAGATATATATATATATATTCTATAAAAATTATGTTAAATAATATTAAACATTTATAAGTTGTTACAAACCTATTTCACAAAATTTAACAAAACAATCACAAACCTATGTTACAAAGAACTCCCCACTCCAAGACCTTCATAAGGCTGTCCACAAAAACTACACAAATCCACCATACCAAAATCAGCCTGTTAGGTTCACACTATCTATTTTATTAGTCAAACTTTTGAGAGAATCTATTCATCACCAAAACTAATATCTATAATTTTCACGAGAGGAATAACAGGCTCGGGATATTCATTTTCATCATCATAATGCAGATTGATGATAGTTGGATTAGACTTTTGTGCTTCAGTGATAACCACTGAAGGCGTTGACGCAATAGATTTAGCAGATAGAGCATCAAGGTCCAAAAGTTCCAAATATGATTCATCTCCTGGGTCTAGGACATGGGGTAAACCTAACCCCTGTGGTTCTGGAACATAAGGTAAGTCTATCCCTGGTGGTGGCCAAATATCAGCAACTATAATCACAGCATCTTCCAACACTTGGTTGTAAGAGTGTGCTTCAATATTTAATTGATATTGACTCCTAATATTGTTGGCCTGCAACCGATGTCTAACAACCAATCTCTGCATCTCTGGTGTATAAAACATCCTTCCATATCTTGTATTAACAACTTCATTAACTACGTCCACATAAGCTTGTTTGTGTAGACGACTATGGTATACTTCTTCGTCTACTGGGATGAGGCCATCGGGTCCCATTTGGAACCCTCCTCATGTATCATCACTATGATCGGGTTGCATCCTAAATATTAATTTAACAGGTCAATGAATAACAAAACAATTTAATGAAATCGTAAAACTCGCTATGATACCAACTTGTCACGCCCTAATCCACAAATTTACATAACCTTGGGTTAAGACATGATTCACACCTTAATTATAGAATTTAATAAAAACTATAACTAAAATGTGAAGGAAACATTTAATAAAATAAAATAAATATTTCACATAGAATATTCAGTGGAACGACAACATCTGAAATCTTATAATTTTTACATTATTTTACAAGTTAGAACTACTCAAGAGTTCACTAAAAGAGTAGCTTATGATTCATCCACAAGCTATGTACATAATACACTCTATAGATATGCCAAAATCATCAGAAGCACTAGATTTCAGGTTCAGTACCTGCAAAATCTGTTAAGGGGTGAGCGAAACCACAGCTCAGTAGGGACATAAACTTGTTCACGGTAAATTAATATAACTAAATTAAGTGACATACAATCACACAGCCAAATATCACATTATTAATAATAATGCATGAATGCTCTTCATCTAATCCTGTTAATTCATATAACTGGATAAGCAAACCTGCACGTTCCACACCATACGTATACCACTTGGTCTCGAATGCCCATTTATATGAACTAACCCCCATCTCAATCATCCCATAAATCCCCTTTTGTTAGTCATCTTGTCTAACTCCCTGTCGTCAGTCCCGTATCACCTAATAAAAATCATGTGCACTATGAGATCCCTGAGATCTAATACCTGTCAAGACTTAGACTCAACTACACAAAAGATCATTCTCATTATCCTCTTTTTCCATCATTATTTTCTCAGCCCAACAATTCCAGCCAATTTTCATGACATGATATAATTATGCCTTTCACATATCCTATATATATCTCGTAGTAATATAACCATTTAAAATATCACCAATGTATATATAATTATGCCAACATTGTTCAAATAGTTAACAACATGTAAACACCCAACATGAAGAATATCTATATAATATCAAGAACATCCATCAAATTATAATATCATGCATAATATAGTAGTCACGAAATTTAATTCAATCAATTTCTGAAAAAAGGCCCCTTAAGAAACCCCCTACCTTGACACCAAAGCTTTTGCTAGAAATGTAAGGTGTTTCCCAATTTTCCATCGCATTCACAAACTCAGTTTCCTACTCTTTTTCTTAACAATTATACTTCTCTCTACCTCTATTTTTCTTAACAAATAGTACTGACGAAATCACACGGCCATTTTGGGATTGTGCCTTGTGCTTTCCTCTGTGGTTCCTATTACCGAGCTTATCACTTGTCTAACCTGCCTCCTTGAGTGGTTGTTTGACTTACTCAGCAAAATTCTTCACGTTGATTCGATCATCATCCCAAAGCACGTATCATTCTGCGGTCGCGAAGACCTCTACTAGACTCTGGCTAGGAGCAATAATCAGTTCGCGATACATGTCGTGCTCAGCTGGTAAGCCTTTATTGAAAGTAGAGGATGCACTTCAAACATCACATCCCACAATGTTGGCTTTCTTTGCCCTGAACTTTTTGATGTAATCTCACAGGGACTCATTAGGCTTCTAGCCCAGGTTAAATAGGTGGTCGGCTTGTTTCATGATCGTCCGGTAGGAAGTGTACTAGTTTGTGAAGATGAAAGTCAGCTCCTTGAAGTAGCTGATCAACACAGATGGTAGGCTATGGAACTAATCCTAAGCTGCTCTTCGTAAGGTCCTTGCAAATCATCGCATACTCGGCCTTGTAGAGAATCATGACACTTTTGTAATTCTTCATATGGCTCTTAGGATCAAAATCCCCTTTGAAGTGTGTGAAAGAGGCATTGAGAATCGCTTTGGTAGAGCCGCATCTTCGATCTTAGCGGTGAATGGTGAGGAGTTTAATTGGTCCACCTCCTCAGGCAGAACATCTTCGAAATCAACATCTTCGAAATCTCCTCCCATCTTCAAGTCTCGAAGTCGGCCATTCACAAGCTTCTCGACATCATCGGCCCGCATGGCATGCGGTGCACGTCAATGTCTCCTATGACATGGGCATCACTAGTCTACCTCCTCATTGTCTTTCCTATCCTGCATACGCAACGTATCAGTGGACTGCACTTACAAAGGATCCTTGGTGGCTTGTTGCCGTGAGTAGGCTCTTTTGGAGATAGCACATTCGCATCTTTCTTCTAGTGTTTCATGGAAGAAAATTGTAACTTGTGGTGCCAACGTTTATCTGATTTTTTTATTTTTTTTTTAAAACCTGTGGCAAACACAAATTAATAAAAATATTAGTCACCTTATGATTAGAGATGAAAGGGTAAATGGGTCCCACCGGCAGTGCCAAAATTATGTTGAAGAAAAATGTGATCCTCCCAACATAATTTCACCACCACTAATTAAATAATGGGACTTTATTATTTTAGGTTCAACCTATTCGAGAAGCGGTGTATCTTAATTACAATCCCTTTCTTCAAGGGATTACCCTTTGATTCTATCATAAAGAAACAAAACTTATGTGTTTGGTTTGGCGGCTACTCCTAAGTAGAACCTCAGGGTGCCTATATATCTATTGCGGGAATTAATGACTCATTGCAAGGAAAATTTGATTTGAATTGTATTGAGAAAGGTTTGAGTGCGTTCAGGGATTCAATATGGAATTGTGTTTGTGGTGAATTTGGTTAGAAATAAACCATGGATTCAAATTTGGTTGTGGTTGCTTCTAGTGGGATGCTAAACTGCCTATGTACACTTGACGGGATCAAACCGATGTAGTTCTAAATTGATTTGTGTGGAGACAAATTTTGATATGGGGGAATTTGGTTGATATAACCAGAGATTCAAAATTGGTTGCAGTTGTGACTAGTCGGATATTAGACTGCCTACGTACTCATGACGAGATTAAACCAATATAGTTCCAAAAATTTGAAAATTAATGGGTAAGTATGGCCCACTAATTTAGAATTTGTGTCTTTGAGACAGTTTGGAGATTTTAAGATTTTCATAGTTAAATAACCCATGGAAAAAGAAATTTGATGGTTTTATACCATTTCTCTTATTGTCAATGTCCAAGAAAAATAATGAGCAATTTTGATGAACTTATTAATTTTCTACAATTGACATTTGCATTTGGACCCAAATATGGCCTTGAGGATTTTAAAATTGATCCATTAACTATACAATAAGCAATTTGGGCCTCTGTAAATTTGATGAGTGTTTATTTGGATCACCCATTAAATATTTTCGGCTTTTGAGAATTAATAGGCATACAACCTAATAATATGCTTCCGGGCCTTGACATTTTTTTATTAGTTGGCTCATGACTGGTCATCTTCTTTCTCATCCCTTTAGGTGAACAAGTCATTATCAAATTAGGATTTCAAAAATTGGAGCTGTGAAGGAATTATAGTCTTGACAGACTTAGGAAACAATTACACTGCCAAGAATCCCCCCTTTATTTAGAATAAATCCCAGACCCATTTTCCTTTGCTTCACAGTCAAACTATCTTAGAGAGCAATCTTCGTTTTCTCAACAAAAGGTATGACACAGCCAAGAGTTTAATAGAATAGCATATCTTTTTGTTTCTTTAGTTAAAGTAGACAGCAAATATAATTGAAAACCAACTAGCCTAGGTCTCAAAGAGGCATGTGCCTCTTCTTTTTTCTTTCTTTTTGCTGACTTTTCTTTTTTTCATTTTGTTGCATCTGTATGCAAACAATCACACAAAGCCATCTTCCAAAACAGGGCCGTATATAAGCCTTTTCCTTTGTTTTGTCTGTATGTACAACAAGCACAGGATAAAGAAGATCATCCAAGAGAGAGAGGGGTTGTATGACACAGCCCCATTTTCTTATTATTTGTTTTGACAGAACAACATGACTTCCTTTTCTTGAAGACCTCCATCCTTTTTTTTGCTGCTACCTTTTCTTTTCTTTATGACTAAACACCCTTTTTTATTTTTGATACAGTGTACTTAGAGAGAAAAAGGAAAGCTTTCTCAAGCAGAGAAGGAGGTCAGAGAGTCCAAGAGGTAAGACACATTCCTGTTTTTTCTACACATTTTGGAATTAACTCCATAATATCTTCTCTTTTTTTTTGTTCTCCCATGGATTTCCTTTTGCTCAGCAAAGCTTTGTTGAACGGGAATCATCAAGATGATTTGCTATACACCCATGTGATTTAAAGGTTGACACCTAACATGGATTTATCATCCAAGAAATTGATTCAAGGGTTGCCACCCAACATGGATTTATCATCCATGAATTAGATTTAAGGGTTGCCACCGAAAATGGATTTATCATCTAAGAATTAGATTTATGGGTTGCCACCCAACATGGATTTATCATCCAAGAAATTGATTCAAGGGTTGCCACCACACAAAAATTAACCGGGATGACAATATACCTGTGACAATTTCTTTCGTCTTTGTGCTCTAGCCATTTTTCCAGCAGCAGCCCTTTTTTTCTTCCGTTTCTTCTTTTTTTACTCTTTGCTGCTGTGCTTTTTATAAGCTAGATGTGAGAGACCTCTTTAGTGTAGGATGCTTCATTCAAATATTGAATAATCAGCTCCACAAAAATAGGAGCCACCAACTTCTCTTCAGAGTTTTCATTGGTTAGTTAGACTCCCATCTTTTTTGAACTCTTTTCCTATACATAGTTTATCAAGTTGTGTTTTAGCTCTGCCCTCAATTTGAGGCTTGCTAGATGTGGCACATAACCAAAGCCCATTTTACTTCTTTGTTGTTTCAATGCACATGGGTATCAAAGTTGTGCGACTTATTCAATCCCACGTTTGAATTTTTTGTGAATTTTTTTATTTCAACAAATGCCTCCTCAAGCTTTATGCGTGTGATGCCTTTACGCTTGCAAAGCTTGAGATGCTTTTAACTAGCATTGTAAGCTAACATCCCTTTTTTTTACACCTTTGATTTCCGTTGATGGATGCTTACGGAAATCTTCACAAGGAGCATGCTTTTGATGAATATGGTAGGGTCATCTCCTTTGGTCCCCAGTACATGAGATCTTGTCCTCTGAATTCAATCAGGCTTATGGTGCCTTTTGAGAGTCGAACAACTTGGTTCACCACATATCACGTGAGTAGTGGACTTCTCAAGTTCAACCCACATTAGGAACACAGAGTTATTCAAATTTCCCAAGTAAAGGGCCCACGTTTTCTAGCTCACTCTTTGATGAAAGTAAATAATGAGATAGAATGAGATAAACAGTGTCTTCCTAGAGATGAATTTTATCTGGGTATGCACACAATGCTTCACAACAAAATTTCACGGGAAAGCAACTTTAGATTTTTCAGTCGAGCTAACTTTCAAGCATTTGTACTAGTGTGGACGAAGTCTATTTTGAATGACTTCGGTGATGTCCTTTGGCAAGCTGACATATATGGAGTTGTTGCCATTTCACGATACTTTTATGATTTTTGCCCTAATGTTTGGAGAGAATTCTGCGAGTTATGGGGGCCCTTATCCAACACATTCCATCATGGGAACAGTGAAATGGGCATTTCTCTATACGACCTGAAAGTTATTGGCGGATTACCAATTTTGGGTCTCCTACATAATGAATTTATCCCTTTGAATGTAGAATTATGCCATGAGAACTTATATCCTTCAACTGTTGGGAACTTTTGAGAATCCATGCTCAATTATGCTTTTTCCATAAGAAGGGGCAAGTTTTCCACGATCAATGGATCAAGCATTTCTTTCAAGGGGAAGCCATATATGGTGCTGCTGGGAATAGCAATAACATAATTCCCAAATATAAAGCCAAAGACCGCAAATTTCCCTTGAGCATTTCACATGAAGGACAATTGGCTGCTTTCTTAGCCTTTTGGCATAGTCGCTTTGTCTTGCCCCTTGATAATGTTATAAGGCCATAATGTTTCAATATGGAAACTTTGCTGGCGCGTAGGTTCAGAGTTTCACTTGCAACAGCAGTGTTAGGACTGTTTACCATGCTCTTAGTACAGTTGCTACTCACTGTAGGGGTCCTGGTTTCGCATATGCATATCTTCCCATTCATTATGTGATTGGCTGATTAGGGGAGCGTTTTCTTGATCTAATTGATCGCCCATGTGATAATGACTTTCCAGAACATTACCCATTTCTAGCAAGGTATAGTCAGATTAAAGCCAAATATTTCAACTCCAATCAAGCTAGAATCATCTTCAGGAGTGACTTTATGGTTCATCGCCCTAGTGTCTTTCTTGCACATGACGATCAATGAAGTCTTAAGATCAAGAGATTCACCAACTGATCAATGTTCTGTTTTCTTCTTGTAGCGAGCTCTAAGAGATGAGATTATTATTATTATTATTATTATTTTACTATGCTTTTTCCCTTCAATAAGCGTTCTTGTAATCTAGTTCATCCACCAAGAATTCGTAGGTAGGCCTTTGTTTCAGTATTCTATGCTCTTGTAATGTGGTTTTTCCACCAAGAACAATTTTCAGAATAAAGATTTTGTAGGATTTGGTTTTCCTATTTCACATTTTATACTCAAGTAAGGTTGGAGTTATTGCATAGTATACGACAGTTTAACCACGTGCTAACACCATCAGTGGACAAGAATGAATTTGTGAAATTACGGCTACACCTAGCTTTTGTGCTAGCTTGCCTACGTACCCTGTGAAGGAATCAAGCCGAATGCAGTTCACCCTCTTTGAATTGAGGTGATGAAAGGAGATTTTGGGACTTCAGATTGAATGTAGCTTTTAAGGGACTAGACCTTTTGAGGGATTAAGTCTATCGTAGTTCTTTTGCTTAGGCCGCCCTTTCGGGTTTTCAACCCTCAAAGCTTTTTTTTTTTTTTTTTAGCTCTAATTTTTGCGTGGACCACCCTTTCAAGTTTTCAGCCCAACAAACATTTTTTTTTTACCATCAGGCATCAAACTTCTTGACGAATTTCCCATTCACACAAAGACATATGCACTTTCCTTCGGAGTTTGACAACTCGTAAGCACCCTTAGAGAAAACCTTAGTAATGACGTAGGTCCCTTCCCACTTTGGTTCAAACTTACCACACATTTTCCTGGTAATGACAAAGGGTCTTTGGACAATTAAAACCAAATATCCAAATGAGAAAGATCTGAACTTGAAATTCCCCTGCTGCTTGAGCTTGATATATTTCAAGCCTTTGTTGAGCTGGCAGTCTTTTCTCACCAAATTGTACGGTGTACATCCTGTTGAGTTGCGTAAGGTCGTCCTATAAGCCCATAATGCTTTAGGGAAGTGTTCATGTCAGTCTCTTTTATTTCCTGAGACCATTTTCTTCAAGATATTGCACAGTATCTTATTGAAATCTTCAACTTGACCGTTTGACGACGGATTGTAACTAGCGAAAAATGAGTTTCTCGCACAACTTGGTCATGGACTTGCACTTGAAATACAATGCATTGTCGGATATTATCTTCACTGCATCGTCTGCTCGTACCTCCTTCAGTTGATTTGAGAGTTTTAGACCGACTTGATAAGCACCGCAAGTGCTAGCATGAGTATCACAAGGGGCTTTAGTTGCATCTTGTTTCGACATACACCAACATACCATCAAATGACCGTTTGCACAAGGTGTCGTTTAAATATAGAAATAGAGTGGCCATGCATCGACATTAGATATCAGAGTGAATCTGCCTTGGAAATCAAAATGACTCTATGAGGGATGATGTAGTGTCGTAATTTTTTTACAACAAACATCAATGTGAGGCAGACCTTTTAGATGGGGTTGTAAGTTTGTTCTGCCCCACAAGTGTTCTACTCAAGTAATAGAGTGCATTTTATTTTTCATCCGCATTGTGTTGGGCGAGCAATTCCCCTAATGAGTGTTCTAATGCGGCAATGTTCAAGATTAGAATAGGCGGATTCAACAGATATCGTTTAATTCTTTCCGAAGAATTTTGACATGCTTGATCCTAAGCAAACGGAACATCCTTCTTCATGAGCCTCGAAAATGGTTGGCACATTCCAGAGAGATTTGAGATGAACCGTTGTACATAGTCTAGTCTCCCTTGCAGCCCTTGCAACTCCTTTAAATTTCCAGAGGGAGGCATTTCATAGATTTCCTTGATTTTTGTAGGATCAATTTCAATTCCACGATGTTGAATGACAAAGCCAAAGAATTTGCCTGAAGTTACCCCAAATGCACATTTTAAGGGGTTCATTTTCAACAGTGCTTTCGGAGTCTATCAAAAACTAGTTTTAAGTCACTCAAATGATGTTCTCTTTTTCTGGTTTTGACAACCAAATCATCGACGTAGCATTCAATGGTATTATGAAGCATGTCATTGAAAATTGTCATCATGACTCTTTGGTAAGTTGCCCCTGCATTTTTCAACCCAAAAGGCATCACAATGTAGCAATATATTCCTTTTAGAATACAGATGGCAGCCTTCTCTTGATCCTCTGGAGCCATTTTTATTTCTTTGTAACTTGAGAATCCGTCAATAAACGATAGAGCACCAAAACTGGTCGTTGCGTATACCAATAATTCTGTGATTGGGAGAGGAAACTCATCTTTTGGGCATGCACCATTGACGTTTCTATATTCCACACATATACGTGGTGCTCCAGTTTTTTTAGGACTAGGACAATATTGGACAACCAAGTGGGGTATAAGACCTCTCAGATAAAACCAACGACAATAAGCTTGTCAATCTCGATTTCTATTTGGATCGTTAGGTCTGGCCGAAAATGACGTGGAGCTTGCTTCACCCATCGAGTCTCATCAGGTATCCCAAGTTTGTGAATTGCGACCTTTGGCTCCAAACCTGACATGTATTGATATCTCCATGCAAATACATCTCTAAACTCTTGAAAAAGTTGACCTCCCTCCTCCATTTGTGGTAGAGCTGGTTTGACTATGTCAATGAATTCCTCGATATCTAATCATCTTGGTCCACTATTTCTTCAAAAGAGGTGTAGTTGACTTAGAGAGGGTCATCCATTATTTTCACCTTTTTGACTATTTTGATCACGGATTTCTCTTGACTCTTAACCTTCCATTTTCTTTTATTATGGACTTTCTTTTGTTGAGAATTGGAAGGGTTCTCTAAGCGTTGAGAGACTGAGATGCGGGGTAGTTGTCTGCCTCCTAAGTGTTTGAACACATAAATGCGAAGCGGCCTGATATTTACCTCATCTTCCCTAAACATAGCTTGTTCCATATTAGTCAGCACTTCGGGCTCGGAAGTTTCTATTTGTGGCCTTGGAAGAGACATTTTGAGCATGTCACTCTCATTTTCAACTGTGAGGCCAGCATTACTTTTCTTCCATTTTCGGCCTTTGAGTTTTATCTTTAGTGGAGCATATGTTGTTTCTGGAATGATGCCTTTTTTGTGGATGACTACTCATTTACTCGGGCCATCATTTTTGCCAAAAAGTGGTCAAAATGAACAAACTGCCCTTGGGATAGACTGACTGATCTTTTGTAAGGGACGAATGTAACTTGTTGTCATCAATGACTCCATTGTTTGTTTCAACGAGCCTGTTTCTTGTTTACAAGGCTCCTTTTTTGAAGTCTTAACAATTATCTTTGGCTTGGGAGCCTTTGAAGTCAAGACTTCTTCAACTTTTGAGGACATACCACGATGTATTAGATTCACTCGAATTACTCTTGAAGGTTTGGGTGCTTCTGCCTTATGTGATTTTCTTGCTTCGACAGTCGCTCATTTATTCTCTTTATCAACCTCTGATGGTTGTGTAAATGAGAGACCAAGTAGACCGTAAAACTTCGCATAAGAGTAATTTATCTATTTGCGTCTAAAGTGCAGTGTCAGCTGAAAGCGCTCTTGACTTCCCTATTCACCAAGTAGTTGAAGCACTGGTGAAGCGTAGAAGGGACTACGCCATATGTATGGAGTCATGGGCATCCTAGCAAGACGTTGTATGAAGTGTCAACATCGATCACTTGGAATAGGGCTTCTAAATATAGGTCCCTTATTTCCATTTGCAATGCAACTGAGCCTATGAATTTTTGCCCAAGTTGGTTGAACCCTTGAACAATCAGCATGGAAAGAGATAACTGTCAGCACTCATCCCTATAGCATGGAGCGTCTTTAAAGGGATAAGATTCACAGAGATTTGATTATTTGTCGTGCGTTCAACTTTGCCAGTGACATAGAGAGGTCGGTTATGAAATTTGGACCCAAGTAAAAAGTCATCTTCACCAAAAGGAATAATTGTCAGACATGATGCACAAAACTTTTAGGTTTTAGTTGTGTGGACATCCGCTGATTTAAAACATGACTTGTATAAATCTAGCCTCATTAAAGCCATTACAAGTGTTTCCCTAAACTCTCTCGACATTTGTAACGCGTCAAAGACACTTAAAGGAGAAGGGATGCACTTAAGATGAGCCAAAATATCATACTTAACTACATGTGATTGTGATAACTCCTTCATTTTATTGGTATCGCGTTTAGGGTTCTTTGCTTTTGAGGAGGACGGTGGAACTTCCCCTGCAATAGTCTTTTTTGACAAGGAGACTTTAATCTCTTTCACCTTTGACTTCTTCTCTGTTTTAGAGGAATCAACTTGTGCTTTATCAGCAAATGGAATACTTCGACCGGAGCAAAGGGTAATCTCATCAACCTCTGTGCCAGCCTCATATTCCTCCACAGAAACCATGTTGCATTGCATAACTTCTTCCTCAACTTTGGATTCACTTGAGAAGAACTCAACTGGCAAAAACTCGTTGAGTGTGACAAGACCCTTGCGGGTTATTCATATTCATCCTTTTGAGGGATTTGAACTTTCTTTTGCACCCTATTTTTCTCTTATTTTTTAAGGATGGCATGCCTCGAAGCTTAATACCATGATGAGTAGTAGACTATGATTAGGTGGGAAATTTTTGGCCATACGCTTGGCCCTTTTAACAAATGTCTTCCACCCCTAAACAGATTCATCAGCCGAAGAATCTTCCCATATCTCTAGGTGCAGTCATGAGCTCATGAAGAAAAGGAATTTGAAGATCACTAGACCATGGTGCATTTGGACACACATGTACAATTCTGCCCCCATTGTCGGTATTAATACCTGCAATTTGCGCTCCCTCTAGTAAAGTAAAGGTGGGTGTGAGTTTTTCCTCAATCATATTTGTTATAGCTAATTGATGTCAAGAAGAAAAGTCTATCTCCAACCCACCATTATTGAGGAGCTCTTGGATTTTGTCCTTATGTTTGGGCCTAAAAAGGATTACACGCCAGCCCACTTCTCACAAAAGCCCACAAAATAGAAAAGGACGGAGAACTAGGCTTTGACTCAAAAATAGAGAAAGCCCAAGACCAAATTAGAAGGCCCATGACTTTTACAAAAATGGCAGAGTTATAAAAAAAAACGTCAAGATTAAAAGGCAATCAACCACTGAAGCATATCAATAAAAGATTGAAAGAAAATTGGATGGGGCCCAGCTTTTGGCTCACCACTAATCTCAAAACCCAGAGTGCAAATTCAGCAAGATCTTTTTTGAAAGCCTATTCTCAGAACCCACGTGACTACTTGACTTAGAAAACTCAACAATTTCAACTATCATAAAAGAGTTGATTGGGAATTAAATGAAAGTAGGTCATTAGAAAAAGACTACTCTGAAACTCTGGGGCTAAAAGATCATAATCCCTTTTTATACAATTCTGCGTCAAAATAGGTTACTCTTCCAAGAGATAAGCAAACTACAATCTCAAAGAGATAAGTGGGAAGCAGAGAGTTGTTCAAATAGTCAAATCAAAACTAACCATCACAGTTTGAGCTCTTACAGGGGGTAGTTAAATTAGAAGAAGGGTTAGGTTTCTTTTCAAAGAATACAGGAAAGTGATTGCCATAGGAACTGACTATTGAAAGCTTATCCGCCAGAATTGATAAAACCCTTTTTCTTTGCATTAAAAAGTGGAAGATCTTGCTTTTTAGAAAATCTGCCGCCCATTTTTAAAGGATTATAAATTCTATTCTAGCATTCCTATAAATGTAAGAGAAGGTGAACAGAGAAGAGGACAATCAATCAAACAAACCAAAAAAAAATCAACCAAAGACAAAACTCAAAATGATCACTTGATCTCTGAGAAACTTCAAACAAATTGAAGAAACCAAAAACTCATTTGAGCCCCAAAAGAAGCCAGCTATAAATCAGAACTTCCAATTCAGACTTAAGAGAAATAAGTCATTCAAAACGAGATTTCTCTCGTTACAAATTTGGTTGAGCAAAAACCAAAACAAGCAGAGTTTGAGTTTTTACAAATATGAAAACCTCAACAAATTTATGGAAAGCCCTGATCAAGCGAACATGTACCATAATGCAGTTCCAGCTCAGTAATCCTCAAGTCTAGCCACTTCTACCCCTTTTAAATTGAAGAGGCCGCAATTCTACCCATTCAAAAAGCCTCCCAAGGCTCGAAATAGATTAAAGCTCTGCCAAACTCAAACTTTGGTATCGATTTACAAAAAGGAGTTGAAGTTGGGAGCGATCCAATCTATAGCAGGCATACCCAATCCAGCCCAAATCAAAGCTTCATCCGAGCATAAATGGAATTCCAGCCTTCTTTTTGTCTTTCTAGAGTTGATTTTTTACTGTAGAATTTTGTAAAATCCAGTTCCGCCTGAAAATAGTTCATTTTCTTACTATCTATTCTGGCCAGAACTACCAACATTGTACTATGAAAAATTATGGTCCTCACCAGTCTGAGGCATGAAAAGAACTTACTTGGGAGATATTCCTCACCCAAATTCACAATCGCTTGTTTAGAAATTAGTAACTTGGGGTGCAAGTTTTCTATTTTTAAGAAGTATGCTAGGATTTTTATTGCTAGCAGTGGCACGCTCATAGACTAAAGAAAGTTGACTTGTTGACCAATCAATGGTTTTCAAGTCAATGGCGAACTTTACCCTTCCATCACAGGAGCAAAACCAAAACAGGTGAACACCTTCAAGATATAACAATCCTGGAGCGTATGACTAATGAGGCGGTGATACCAAATATACCTAGGGTCATTTGTCTTGTCAGCCTCAGTAGGACGCTTTGATTTTGGAAAGGGTAATAGCTTTGGAGGCAAGAAGTTGGTCAAAGATTTCTTCTACATCATCATCGTCAAAAGAATATTTGACCTCTCTGTCTTATTTAAGAGTGAGCCTTTTGAGTGGGTCTTTGATTTGGCTTTTGTCATTTTTCTCTTCTGTTTTGACAAAAGTGGCCAAACAACTCTCCATTTGCAGACTTCTTATCATTTTTCTTTTTCCCAAATTGAATTTTTTGGGTCGCAGACTTTTGGCGAGCGATTTGTTTTTCAACATTACTCGCCTTTGACACCAAAGCATCAAATGATTGGGGTTCAACAGTGGCAACAAAAGTTGCAATGTAGCACATTTGCACTGCTGATTGCTCGGTAATTTTCTTTGGGCAATGGAGATTAAGGCTCCTCTATGTCATTATGAAGTCATTGACATTTTTCCCTAACTTTTGGGTAGTTTAAGCTAGGTCCATGATCGAGACCTTCTTCTTAGTACTAACAAACTATGCCAAAAAATATTTTTGCATGTCATCCCATGTCAAGATTGAGCCTGGCGATAGTTGTGTATACCAAGTAAAAGCTGATCTTTTTAGGGATTGGACAACTTGACGCACCAGGAATGAGTCTGATTGGGATGTCTCACCACATGCTGAATAAAAATGTGTTAGATGTTTATGAGGTGAGCTATCTATGCCATCAAATTTATCAAATATGGGATGTTGATAACACTTCTGGAATGGGATGGCGTCATAGTGAGAAGGGAATGGCTTTCTATATCCAAGAACAAGAGGTGCTACAAACATTTGGAACTCACGAATCCCCTTAGCGATTAATGCCTTTGTTATTTAAGGAAATTGTGCTCGTAGAGCCCTCTCCTTTTTCCTCTTTTCTTTACTGTTCATGGGCTAGGATCTCATTTGCCTTCCCCTTATCTTGCTCACTCATGATGGCTTTTCCTTTCAATTGAGCAGATAGTAATGTTATTTCCGCATCTTTCTCTACTAACTTCTAGTGCATTTCCCTTCACAGGTCTTGCATCATTTCTTGGATTAAGGGTAATTGGTCCTCAATATTAAAAGTGCCAATCATCATGACTTTCATACTTTCCACTCACTCATGAAGTTTGGCCTCTTGGGATACTATGTAATCATTCTCTTGAGTTTGAGATAGGGGATCATCGTAAAGAGGATTCCATAGCAAATAATTGTCCAAGCAGATTGAATTTATAGGGGATAACTTGGGAATAATCATCCCCATCACGTATCAGGATTTGGAATAGGTCAATGGACCCATGTAGGACCTCGACTGATCTTAAGGTTTTGGGACTGCCCCTTGTGATACAAGAATTTGATTCCTTAAAGCATCAATTGTCTTTGCCTTTTGCACGAGCTTCCTTTGTGGATGAGGTATGTTCACCACCTTCCTTTTCATGATGATGGCTTTGCTTTTACCCTTTGAAGAACACGGGTCAACCTCTTGTGAAGTGGGTTCCACAACATGGGCTCTAGGGCTTGACCGAGGTTTGGCCCCTTGGACCTTAGTATTTTTCTCAGAGTCATCCTTTTGACTTACTTCACTAGTTTCATTGGTGGAAGTCATTAGGACTGAATATGTAGGATACAAGTTGACCAGGATTGATCCAATCATGATTTGGACAAATCGGGTAGTATTATTTCCGGCACAATCAGGGTGTTTGAGGTGTTTTCGCTTACGGTCACCATTTGGCTTCTCGTAGAAAGCACGGATAAAATTGCCTCAATAGACTGCTTCTTTGCTTCTTTCTTCCTCGAAGCACGAGCAACCCTCTTTCTTGCATTTCAGAGAGCGTTCTTGGACGGTGTTTTCTTGATTGGATCTTGACCTTAGGAGTGACCTAAGGCCTGGCCTCTAAATGGGCTTTGGAACAGCGCACTTGATGAGCACCAACAACGAATTTTTTTGGAAGCCTACTAGTTTGGTGCACGCATTCCTAGTAGTTTCAATCTCGTTGAAGAAAATTGTAACTTGTGGTGCCAACATTTATCTGACTTCAAAGCTTTTTCTTATGAGGGGAGGTGCAGCTGCACCTCCTTGCGCCTTTGTAGCTCTGCCAGTGGTGTTGGTCAAAGGCCCTTATATGCCTAAGTTCAATTAGATCTTGATAAAGATACGACAATAGCTAAAGTGGATGGAGTGTGGTGGCCGGAACCATGTGGGAGAAAGGGGAGAGAGAGTGGCGGTAAGAGAGAGTTTTAGGGTTCAAAAAGAATTACCTTGAATGCCTTGTGTACCCATGTATTTATAGGTTCTTTGTATGCTATTGGTTAGGATTATTCTTTCCCAAAAAGATGATAGGAATTAATCCAAGAGATTTGATAAAAATTGGTTCCTTTATGTAACACCCCGACCCCAAATTTATCCCATGTGAACCCGGCGTGGGGTGATGCCGAAGTCTCCGAGGTTCGTCTCGGGTTGGAAATTGGGTCCTGTCACTTGATGTGGGGAGATATTCCTATCTTAAATCAAAGATAATTCCCCTAATTAAATAGGATTTAATTAGGGTAATTAGTTTACCAAAGGAATATTCTTTTTTCACGTGTCGTCTTCTTATTGGCCAGCGAAATATGCGTTCCTACAGTAATCCAATGATTCCCCATCTATATTAATTCATCTATATGAGTGAACGTAGATAAAAAATTCCCCATGTTTTTACTATAATTCGTACGTGGGAGGTGCATACAAAATCTATTTTCAGAATGAAGGGTATGAATAGGTCTTTTAAGTGGCATCATGCTTGACAAATCTTTAAAGATTGCCAAAAGTGGAAAGACCAATTTGAATGTGTTTTTATTTGATGTTGTTATATGCATTTTAATTTGATGTTGCTGTACTCGTTTTCAATTTAAGTGCAATTATATTATGTTTTGGAATTCCAATTTGTTTAGGTTATAATGTTCAGAAAATTAAACCGCGAATTTTTAAATAAAATACTGTCAAGAAAAATTAACCACAAAAGAATTAGTGGTTAACCATTCTCAAATATTTAATAAAGCTGAGGAGGTTGGAGGAAACCTGTTTAAGTCCGAACAATATATTTGGAGGAGAAAATTTGAGTTTAGCCCCATTTAGGTTGGAGATGGTCTTAGGAGTTGTATTTGGATTAGAATTTTAATGGATTTTAAAGGGATTTAAATCACAAGTTTTTCTTTTTGTATAATTACCTTAATAACCATTTTTTAAGGTGTCTAATTTAAAAGCCCTATTCCCGAATGAGAGAAAAAAAAAACAAAAAACCATGGCCGCTCTCTCCTTCTGTGAGTCCCAAAGACAAACTCCATAAAGGGAGAAGGAGGAAGAAGCGTCATTACTCCTTCTTTTTCTGAGCTATGCTTATATTGAAGTTCCTCGTCAACCCTTTTAGGCATTCTCAAAGGGGCTACATCATCTTCGACGAAGGTTGCTGTAAATAACTCAATTGTTCTTTGTCAAGGTAGTTGTTTTCATTTATTTGTTCGCTCTTATGCGCAGGTAGATAAATGAAAATCATGTTTTTCCCATATCTATTAAGGATGCGGTGGTGGGTGTGGCCAGAACAGCGCTTCTTCAGGTGGTGGTGGTGGCGTTCGTTTAGGCTCATGGATTGCTTTAAGGTTTTGATTATGTTGGGTATGTGGGCTTTGTTTGGGCTTATGGTTAATTATGGTGATGTGGGCTAATAGTTTTAATGCGGCTTTTGTCCGCTTTAGTTTTGTTTTTAATATGTTAATTTGTTACCTTCTTGAGATTGATACTTGGATGTCATGTTGATGTATTTTATTGTACCTTTAAAGTTTATCTAATGAAAATTTATATTTGATGGGGGAAAAAAATAAGATATATGATTTAGACGCAAATAGTCTTTGAATTTTTCAAAAGTCCTCAAACAAATCAATCAATTTGAACTCAACATATCAATTTGGTCAACTTGGTCGCATGTCATCATATTACAAACTTTAAATGGGTATAGCGAAGCCAGGGCATTATAAAGATGAGCAACCCTTAGACCTCGTTTGGTTCACGGAATGAATTTAAGGGAAAATCATTTACCATGTCATTTCCTAAGGGATGGGAAATGGAAGATTCCTTTCCCAGGTTTGGTAATCTTTGGGAAGGTAACTGCGAGATACCATTTTATTTCTTTTTCTTTGTTTGTTTTGAGTAGGAATGGAAAACAAAGCTTGTATAAATTTTCAATTATACTCATGTTAAATCAAATAAAAAAAGAACGCATTTAATGATATATTGTAATTCTAAATTGTTAATAGGGACAAAATAGTCATGAAAAATGTATATTTAATGTTGGCTCATTTTCTCAAACTTTCTCATGATGAGGGAAAACAAAACCCAAGTTGGGAGGATGACTTCACTTTCCCTACTTTCCCATGGGTCATACAACGATTTCTTATGCCTGGACTCACCAAACATAGAAAATCAATTGATTTCTCATCCCCAAGTCTCCTTTCCCATCAACCAAACGGGGCCTTATAGCAATAGCAAATAGCCTACTTATGGCCCTCTTTCTTCCCCCTTATTCGTGGACTTCAACGGGCCCTACAAGCTCATGTGTCAATTCTTCGCATTTTAAATCAATTTCTAGTGATCAAGAAAGACCAAAATCAAAGAGAGGAATTCAATCAAACCTACTTTCGTAAAATCATCAATCGTTCAACAAAATATGGCTATTTCGCCCAGTAGACAAAATAAAACTTATGTGGTGCGAAAAGGGTTCTTGGTGGTTAAGTGTAAGTGGATAAAATTGGAGTGGGGAAATCATTACCCTTACTAAAATTCCCATGCCACGTCAATATAAGATACCAAAATAAAAAAGCACGAAGCAATAATGTCGAACAGAATAATGAAGAAATAAAAAAGAAATTGTTAAACAAAAATTGAGTTTGGGCCAACCATTTGGGTCATATGCATTGGAGCAAAAATGAAAAATTGTAGCACAAGATCTTGAGCATAGCCTTTGCAAGCACCGGCTAATAGTAGAATTCACTTCCCCTTGCTTAACCTAAGGGTGGTGGTATCTTTACGAGAGATTGGAAAAGCGATTTCTATAACCAGATAGAACTTTGAAATAGCTTTGTTCACTTTATAACTGGGTTTAGGCGAGGCTACACCCTGCCAAACAAAGCACAGTCCACTTACACAACAGTAAAACATGCTGCGGCGTTTCAGTTTGACTTTTGCACAAGGGAGCAGTGTAGAGGCAGTGAACAGCCGTCTGTATACAAACTTTATCGCATGCACTGTTAGGTAGGATTTGCACTCCTTTTTCTTACTTAAGTTTGGTCAAAGAACTGATAATAAATCATGGGCAACATTTAACACAAACATCAAGATCAAATGACATACTCTAGTCTGAGTATGAACTGTCTTGCTTTTCAGATTCAAGTTCTCTCATATTGTTAGTTGCCAGTTCAACTTTCAATGATAACCTCTGAGTATGTTCCTCGATATATTTCAATACAATCTGTAGCTTCTCTTGATAAGCTGCAGACTTCTTTTTCTCTCGATGTAGCTCCATGGACAGTTCCCGGATTTTCAAGTCCTTCTCATCCTGAAAACAGAGAACTAATATCAGACACTGTTGTAATTTAAGCTCATATAGGAACTTGTAAATATACACTTATTAGGCAGGATGACACATGATTTCAACAAGCAGCTGCACAAAACTAAGATTATTGAGGCATTAGCTCATAAATTTATTGGTACTAAAACCTATCTAGCAAATGTCTACTTGATTTGACCTCAGAATCATAGCCACCAAACCTCTTGCCCAACCAGAATTGCTTTTGGCCAAAAGGACTTGCATACCTGTGGAAGAGCATATGTATGACCAGGTACCGGTTTACATCAAAGATGGAAATTTTCAATTCTTCAGAATTTTCATTTTATTAAATAAAAATAGAACACAGTTGAAGTGTAGTACTATCGTTGCTATGAATTTAAATTTTTGTATTTTTTTTAAACTGTTAGACCAATAAGAAAATAAATCCCCAATTACAAGTCACATTCTGCTCATCATCTCTTACATATCAGAATACTATAAGTTCATACAGCCAAACTGGATTGTCATTTTGTTTTTTTAAACCAATTCAAGGATTAATTATTCAAACCTAGTTCTTAGTTCCAATTCATATAACTCCAGTCTCATGCTAACTCCTCTTTTTTTTTTTTTTTTTTAATAGAAACATTTTTATTCAAATTTGAGAGGATCAAAAAACGGCATTTAGAACACAGATAAAAAGAAAAAACACTAGCCGGTGAAACAGACACAAGGCCACTCAACACAGAACTAAACAACCAAACATAAAACAACCCCTTAAGATACTTCAAAAGAATCTTGCAAAATAAGATTAAAATTCTATTATAAGCACATTTACATACCAAAACGAAGACCAACATACCTCGCAGAATGCAATCCTATGTGATCGTCGAGGTGGTATTTTGTTAGGATTCAACTCATGATTATGTTCTTTTACAAAACCATATATAACCCACTTGCCTCCATCCTTTGCCGTTATCCTCAACATTGCATTGCATCCCTTTCTGGTGGCTGGCCGTGATGGAAGAACTCTGTTTTGACTCGTTGCATATTTTTCTGCTCGGAAACCTTCTTTTGAGCAAACAAACTCCCGGCCAATTATTGCGTTATCTTTTAGTGAACGACGTGTACGATTGTTCCGTATTGTAAATCCCATATGCCTACCATACATTTCATAAAAATCTCTAGCGTCTTCTGCTGATTCAAATTCCATCCCAATAACCGGTTCCAAAGTTAAAGAAAAATCTTGGCTAGATGTTTCAATCAAATTATTATCTACATCAGGAGTATATGATAGCTCGTCATCAGCTGTTTCATGACTGGAAAAAGTTTCATCTAGCCAACACCTGTAGTTTCTCCCAGGGCTAAATCCTTGTCCTGAGGTGCTTGCCATCATTAATCTGCAAAAATGAGATATAGTATAAATAAGAGCATAGGATCAAAGCCCAAGGGACAAGCAATGGTAGCAAGTTAGCAACTAAAATTCTATCATACCTGAAGTATCCAATTTATTCCAGAAATAAAGTCAAAATATGCAAGTACTAGTGCGGATTGTCAGCAATAAGACCTAAGCTTATGATTAGGCAAGACAAGGACTTTTTGACCTCCATCACATAGAGAGTCTGGAATTTGTCTTTGACTGTGCCCATGATATTTTACTTGACGGCTACATAACACCAAAAGCGTCCACCCATGATAAAATGAGAAGGCTACAATGCAATTTTGTTAAAGAACTCATCACCAGCTGTAAAGTTCACTGGTTTTGCTATCTTTTTGCTCTATATGGCTCACACATACACTCTGTTCAAACATAAATGAGAACCAATCTCTAAAGCAATTCATAGGCACATCACTTGGGAGTTGCCCTCTCAGATACAATACCTCAGTATAAAAATAAATAATAAACAATAACACTTGAATCCATATCCGCAGATCCTCAGATCTTGACAGAAGGGTAGCTAGAGTAATTGGGGAAAAATCATTTATAGCTACTGGGTTCCCCTGATCCACTCAAGAATGAAAAAGGGTAGATGCAAAGAGCTGCATCAGAAGATCCAGCAGAGGCTTGCTTGCCTCATGGGAGAGTAAAATCTTGTCTTTGCCTAGACAATCTGTATCTACTGCTATCCCCATATATGTACAACGCAGAATGTGAAGCTGACTGCCTGAATCAGTTACCTAAGTCATTGACAGCTACCACCAGGACTAACCCACTCAACTAGGAGTCAAATTTTTCAAAGGGGAGTAGCAAATTCACAATACTCATTGACTCATTAGATCAATAAAGAATCCACATAACATAATTCAAACTTCAAGGTTCAACCTATTTAATATAACATGAATCTGAAAGCAACAAAATCTGTGCAAGATTCTTAGCAGCCTAAAATGAACCCCTCTACAAATTTTCCAAATTGGTCCTCAACTGTTCATAAACATAACGACAACAATAAATATACAGAGAGAGAGAGAGAGTAGGATACCTGGCAAGTACTAGAAATTGAAAACCCAAAATGATTTTAGCATTCTTTTGGGTTCTACAGTCTGAGATTTTGGTGAACTGATCAGCAAAGGAGGTTTTGCTATCAATGGAACTTGGAAGCTACGGTTCGGTCTTCCCCTGTACAAAGCGTTTTTTGGGTCAATTTAAATAGCGTTTTGTCTGTGTAAGCACTCTAGAAAAGAAACAATTTTCTGTTGCAAAAAATAGAAAAAACTAAACAAAATTGATTCGAAGTCAATGATCGTTGACCTATTAGTCCCACCCAAAAAAAAAATCTCAAATCTCAAATTCCAAAACGGGCAAATGATGAAAACATCCTCAAGAAGAAAGGGACTCTAATCATGTTCTTAACATTTTCTAAGTGACAAAAATGAATTAGGAATTAGGACACATAGGTCCTTTTTGTTTTTTATATGAAAAGAACACTTACAATGAAAAGGCACTTAAACACGATGTGCTAAAGAGGTCAAAATGAAACGTGTTTACAACAGAGGGTTATGCCATTCTCCCATAAACGGGAAGGAGAGAGGCTATGTTCCAATTTAGCCAAGGCACTAGCCATGAAGTTTGTCAATTCATAAGTTAGTAGTGGCGCCCTTTTCATTTGTTTGCATCGCATGTAGGAGTATCCTCTAGTTAGAGGCACGTCTGAGAAGAAAAACTCTTTGGTGCTCTCTAGCTTTCAATAAAACAGCTTTGCTTTCAACACTTTCCATCTCTTATGTTTCAATTTCCTTCTACGTTTCAAGTTCCGAGCAACACTAGTACTCTTTTAAGTAAGCTTTCTTATCTTTTATTTTACGTTTATTCAAGCAAACATCTAGTCCAAACTCTGGAAAAAAAAACTATCACAGTTATACTATTATCTTTCTAAACTACAGATCATACTTTCTTTGAATACTTTGTTATAGTGAAATGCTTGATATGTTTGGAAATTGTTCACCCGTTTTGATTTAGTCCTGTGATGGTAGGGTAAAGTTCCCTATTAGCTTGAGAACCATTTGTGGTCAACAAGTCAACTTTCTTTGATGTGCGAGCGTGCCATTGTTAGCAATTAAAACCCTAACAGACTTATGAAAAATATATAACTTGCGCTCCAAGTTACTGACTTTGAACAAGTGATTGTGAATTTGGGTGAGGAATATCTCCCAAGTAAATTCTTTTCTTGCCTCAGACTGGTGAGAACTTCACAATTTCTTACAATAAACTAGTAGTTTTGGCCAAAATGAATATTGAGAATAAATCAAATTGTTTTAAGGGAAACTACCTATTACACAACTTAAAACAACATGGAACTGCCATGTCTGAAAGGACAACGGAACATTGGGTTTCAATTTTTGCTTGGGTTGTTGCCTGTGACTCATGCTGGATTGGACGTATCTATTCTAGATTCAAACGTCAACACCTTCAACTGATGAGGTTCAGCTGGAAATCGATACCAATGTTGAGATTGGCAGAGCTTCAATCTATTTGAGCCATGGAGAGGCTTGTTGGATGGGCAGAATTGAGATCTCTTTAGTCTGGACAAGGCTGGAAGTGGCTGGATTGATGATTGCTGGCCTAGAGCTGCACTTTGTAGTACCTGTTCTGCTTGATTATGAATCATCCAAGAGCTATTCTGGCAATTTTGAGAGATCAAGGCATCTCTGTAAATTTGTTGAGGTTTTCATATTATGAAAAACCTGAGTTATACTGCTTGATTTGACTTATGCCGAACCAAATTTGTAACAAGAGAAATCTCGTTTCCTTTGTGAATTGCTTCCCTAAACTCAACTGAGTCAAGTTTGAATTCTGCCTATTTTGTTTAGGAGCTGTATGAATTTTCAAACCAACTGCTTTGACTGCTTTAGAGTCTGAAGGCTTTTGAGATCGAATGATCTTGTTTTGAATTTGTCAGTATAACTTGAGAGTTTTTGTTTTGATTGAATTTTTTGGCTGTCTCTAACCTTGTTCACCTCCTTTCATACTTATAGAGAATCTGAATGAGGGTTTAATCTTTAATATCTAGAGGGTAGATCTTTTGAAAGGTTTTTTATTTTTCTTTTTCTAATGTAAAGAAGGAGGAGTTATTATTCTAAAAAGAAAAAAAGAAAAAAACAACAACAGACCCATCAACAGTCAGTTTCTATGATGGTCTATTTGCTTTTCCGACAAACAACTTCCCTGTCTCCTGTTTATCTCTTGTAAACATAACCTGTCTTGATGCTGTTTGGGCCTAAAATTTGGCACACCCAGTCCAAAAGACCAAAGCTCATGTTAATCCTGGGCAGCCACCAGCATTCTTTGAAATTGGGACAAAAACTTGCAAACCCAGCCCAAAATCAAGGAACCCAGAAAATCCAAAAGGGCAAACCAAGACTGATCAGATTAGCAAGAAAAGATTGGGCTTCAAAAAACCCAGCTTTTTGAAGGAGCCCACCACTAACGCAGATCAAATTAAAAATATCACAGGATTAATCAAAGCTTATTTTTCAGGAGCCCACGTGACTACCAGAAATAGAAAAGTCAACAAACTCAACTGAGTTGAATGGGAGTTAATTAAAACAGGGCAGTAGCTAGCAAACTGGGAAGAGACATCTCTAGATAATCAGAAGATCAAAATCCTCTCTTACATGTGTGTGTGTATATATATATATATATACATATATATATATATATATATATATTCAGAGATATTTTCTTTATTCCAAATAGGGTGATTGTCCCAAGAGATAAGTAGGCCTTGTTATTTAAAGAAGAAGATAAGCAGAAAGGCAGAGAGTTGTTCAAACAGGAAATCAAGCTAACCATCACAGTTTGAGATCTCACAAGGGCAGTTGGGATTAGAAAGGAGTTAGGTTCTCTTTCAAAAAAACAGAAGTGACTAGTGAGAGCTCGAATGCCAAAAATTAGATAAAATTCCTTTTTATTATGTTTTAAAATTAAAAAGATCTTTTTTAGAAAATTGCCGCCCATTATTAAAAAATTACCCTGCTCCAGAAAACATTTTTCTATAAATAGAAGAGATGGTGAACAGGTTCAGAGACACTCAATTCAACAACAATTAATCCAACACTCTAGTCATCAATCAAACAAACAACTCAAAGTCAACCAAAAGCTCACTTGAATTCCAAGTGAAAACCAGCTTTATATCAGAATTCTCAAGGTTCAGACTTAGAAGATAAGTCATTCAAAACGATATTTCTCCCGTTACAAATTTGGTTCAGCAAAAAACTAAGACATGTAGAGCTTGAGCTTTTCCAAAACATGAAAACCTCAACAAATTATACAGTACAGTCTCTAGCCCACTGAAGTCCTCGAGAATGCCTACGCCTTACAGATGAAGAAGCAGTTCGCCCACTCGAAGCCTCACAAAAGCTTGAAGTGTATTAAAGCTCTGCCAAAATTAACCTTTGGTATCGATCTACATTGAAGCTTAGCAGGTGAAGTTGTTAATAGTCCATCCAGCCCGATATTTCCATTCCGGCCGGATCGAACCTCCTATCCAGGCAGAAATTGAGTTCCAGCTGTCCTTTCATCTTTCTAGCTTGGATATTTATGTTTATAGTTTTGTAAAAGGCAGTTCGCCTAAGGCGACTTAAATTCCATCAACCATTCTGGCCAGAACAACCTCTTTATATTGAGATAAATTGTTAAAATCCTCACAAGTCTGAGGCAAGAAAAGAACTTACTTGGGAGATATTCCTTACCCAAATTCACAATCGCTTGTTTATAAAAATCAGTAACTTGGGGCGCAAGTTATCTATTCTAGAATAAGTCTGCTAGAATCTTCATTGCTAGCAGTGGCACGCTCATACACCAAAGAAAGCTGACTTATTGACCAGTCAATGGTTTTTAAGGCAGTGGGGAACTTTGCCCTTCCACCATAGGAGTGATCACAAAACGGGTGAACAGATGCAGAGCCCTTTATGAGTTTAGAAAGGAAACTTGGCCCTCTTTTTCTGGCATAAAATGGTTTATGGGGAGTGATTTTCAGATTAGACTTTCTACCAGCTCCCCATCACTTCCTTTGCCCAGTTGAAAATTTTGACTTCAAAGTCACGTGTGCTTTTTGAGAGAAAGATCTTCCTAAGAACAAAATTTGCTGACTTGAACTCTGGAATTGAGATCAACGGTGATGATGAAATTTTTGATATTCTGGAGAGATTAGAAGCTGGGCTTAATCTTTAAACCAATTAAAAACTGATTGTACATATTAAATCACCATTTAATGATAATTAATCTTTAATCTGTAAATTTATTCCTGTTAATTGGTTCACAAAGGCCTGATTTATGGCTTTAACAAAAAAAAAACCCAAAAGAATTCCACACACAACAGCCCACTTTTCACAAAAAAGCCCAGGAACAGGAAAACAAAAGACTGGGCCTTGACTCCAAAAGAAAAGCCCAATCCATATTAGAGGCCCATGTCTTTTACGAAATGGCAAAATTGACCACCAAGCAGATCGTTAAAATTCTAAAGAAAAAATTGGATTTGGCCCAGCTTCTAAATTCTCACCATTACTCTCAAAAAGCCCAAAAACAAGTCAACAGATTCTTCCTGGAAAGTCTATTCTCAAAGAAAAACTCACGTGATTTCTTGACTTTGAAAAAGTCAAAATTCTCAACTAAAACAGAGGAAGTGATAGGGAGTTAATGAAGTCAGGTCTTACAAAACTTCTCCATTTTTTCTTCGCCAGGAAAAAGAAGATCAAATCCCCTCTCTATATGCACAGAAGCTCTGCACCAAAACAGGTTATATTTCCAAGAGAAAAGCAGGTTACAATTTTAAGAGATAAGTAGGGAGCAAATGAGTTGTTCACCAGAAAAAGCAAACTGACCATAATGGCAAAATGTGTTTTTCTAGTTTTGCAAGGAACAAAACAGAGAACAAAGAGAGTTGGTTTTCTTTCAGAAAAGACCTCCATGAAAGTTAAATGTTGATGGCCCTTCTCTGCCAAAATCATAGCTTCCTTCTTTTACGACATTAAAAAATGAAAGATCTTGCTTTTGGAAAATCTACCGCCCATTATTAAAAGATTAGAAATCTCACTCTAGCACTTTTCTATAAATATGAAAGGAGGTGAACATATCAAAGACAGCCAAAAAATCAATCAAAAAACAAAAACTCAAAATGATCACTTGATCTCAAAAGCCTTCAAAACACTGAAGCAACCAAAAGCTCATTGAGCCACAAGAAACAAGCCAGCTATAATCCAGAATCTCTAACTTCAGTTCAGTTTCAGAAAAATAGTCATTCAAAGCGAGATTTCTCTCGTTACAAATTTGGTCCATCATAAGTCAAATCAAGTAGAGTTCAGGTTTTACAAATATTACCTCAACAAATTTATGGAGAGCCCTGATCAAGCAGAATAGGTACTACAATGCAGCTCAAGTAATCATCAAATCCAGCCACTTCGCCCTTCCAAATCAAGAGGTTCCAATTCTACCCTTTCAAAAAGCCTTCTAGGGCTTGAAATAGATTAAAGCTCTGCCATACTCAAACATTGGTATCGATTTATAGCTGAAACTTGGCGGTTGAAGGTGTTGATAGTCCAATCCAGCACAAATATACCCAGTCCAACCCGGATTAGAAGCATCTATCCATGCAAAAATTGAAGTCCAAGAGCTCTTTTTGTCTTTTTAGAGTTGGTCTTCCTTTTTGAGCTTTGTAAAAGGCAGTTTTGCCTGAAACACTCACTTTCTTATTATTTATTCTAGCGAACTACCAATTTTGTATTGGGAAAAATTGTGAAGTCCTCATCAGTCTGATACAAGAAAAAAACTTACTTGGGAGATATTCATCACCCAAATTTACAATCGCTTGTTTAGAAATCAGTAACTTGGGGCGCAAGTTATCCATTTTTAAAAAAGTCTACTATGATTTTTATTACTAGCAGTGGTACGCTTATACACAAAAGAAAGTTGACTTGTTGACCACTCAATGGTTTTCAAGACAATGGGGAACTTTACCTTACCATCACATGAACAAATCTAAAACAGGTGAACAGGGCCAAAAGTCAATTTGGCTGGCGTGTGGAATTCAGGTCCAAATAGAAACAAAGGGAAAAAAAAAAAGTTCCTGTAAAAATAACTGAATATCAGTCTTGAAGCCTATGAACTCTATACATGTGACCCTGTGAGTTAGTGTTTATGTAGTTTCATGTTTGAAGTTTGATATCTAGCCGTTATAAACTCTATGAGTGCCTTGTTAAATATATAATACAAATATATGGCTTATTAGAAATAATTATGTAATTAGATAATAGAGATGAAGGAAATCATAGAACACCAGCTTTGCTTCAACTCCATGTTGGGTGGATGCAGTACTCGTAGAACACTAGAATTCAATGATACTAATAAATAATAATGGAGGGACTAGCTAGGAATCAAGTCATATTCATGGTTCAACTCCTCCAATAATGTAACATGGGATCAAACCTTTGTTTTTATGTTTAGAATCAAATTGAAAACTGAGATTGCATATAAAACCTGACAGAGCCCCGACTATAATTTGTTATCCGACCCTAGTTTATCATTTTAATAATATTTCACTTATCTGCTAGCTATTTGCTATTATTTTATATCTTTATTGGAAATGCGCGGGATGGAAATTTTATATAGCTTTCCATTTCTTTTTCTTTTTCTTTAGATAATTAAGCTTGAGGGGGCCTAATTATCCAACTTTATTATGTCATGCTCAGGCATACCTTGACCTAGCTTCTAGACTGAGAACCAGTGGCGTATTCACATAGGGGTAAGGGGGTTCAATTGACCCCTGCAAACCCAAAATCAATCATAGGGGTTCAAGAACTTGACCCTTGCAAATTGCCTAGAAGGTGTTTGATGAAATGCCCCAAAGAGAAAGCAGCCATAGCCCACAGCCAGAGCAGAGAACCTTGCTGCGCACGCCCACAGTGCTCAGCACCCAGCGCTCTTTTTTTCTATTTTTTTCTTGACGTCAAAAAGACGTCGTTCCGCCTAAGTTTTTTTTTTTTTTCAAACATAGACAAAACGTTGGCTCAAGTGTTTTTTTTTTTATAAAATAAATCTCTTCTGCTGCCTGATAAAACAGAGGGGGGAATGGGATTTTAACAAAATTCTCTCAATCAAACAGAGGGGGGAATGTATATAGAAAGTTATGGAATGATTTAAATGTAAATAAGGAAGTACCCTCTCCCCTCAAAAAAAAAAAAATTGGATTCAAATAAAAATACTAGAAAATCAAATTCTCACCAAATCAAAATATGAAAAATCGGTTTTAGTACAAAATACGATTTAGGCTAAAAATGATGGCTCATTAAGTCAATATATACGTCATACTAAAATCCCATAAAATCAAGTTTTCTTATTTGATGTGTAAGGAATAAAAGCCGCCAAAAATTATCTTGAGAAAATGATTATTCCGAAGAATCATTTTTCATACTTAGTCTTGCTTGTAGGACCTGCACCAGCTCTACATAGTTTGTTGTAGCAATTTCGGAGCCAAATATGCCCATTATAACCCGTAATAAAGCGGGTTGAGATAGAAAGCCAAAAAACATGAATGTGTAGCTCGAGGTGGAAAGCAGGAAAACACAGAGTGAAAAACACAAAGCGGAAAACACGGAGCGGAAATGACTAAGGCAGAAAGGAAACAAGGGGAAAAAAAATCATGATTTTGAAGTTAATGTAGTCCCCTATTTGCTCTTTTTTGGTACTTAATAATGATGTTGTTTATTATTATTTTTAAATGTTTTTAAAGTTAATGTAGTCCCCTGTTTGCTCATTTTTTTTATAAAAAAAATGTGAAATAAATATTTTTCTCAATTTTTTTTAAATTTTAGTTGTAACGACACAAATTAATGTGCACACCCAACCATAAATACTCCCAAGTGTATGAAAATGTTCAGAAAGATTGTTTTGAGTCTTGTTTTAGTTTTAGCTTTGCTTGAGGACTAGGAAAAGATTGACCACTGGAATGAAAATTCCTAGATCCGTCCCTGCTGAGAACTATAAAATTGGAGAATTTGAGGCAAAAAATGACGATGAAAGATTTGCACAGCTTGGTATTGGAAAGCAGTTGTGTACTCTAGACACCAACTTTTTCTCACTCTCCCACATGACGCGGAACTCATCAAATTATGAGACTTCCTAACTTTTATCTTATATCATGACATCATGACATGCAGTTTAATTGAGTCGTTGCGATTAAAGGTTGGATGTCTAATTAAGGTCCAATATTGAAATAATTTCATAAGTTTTCCTTCACTTTGTCCTTGTCGATTAATAGGAAGGAAGCTTAATTAAATGAATCAGAATTAAAATCTCAGATTCACACTAGAACTGCGTAGGACCCATGTCCGGCCGAGTGAGTTGGGATAAAAGTTGGTGTGTGTATACGAATTTTCCATAGTATATTTATTCAAAAAGAACCTTTTCCAGTCCAGACTAGTAATACTCTAGATTGAAAAAAAAGCCAATCTACTCATAAAATAGACATGCCATGATTTAAGTCATGCCATTCAAATTGTATAACATTAAGCTCCAGTTTACTTTCTACAATAAACCATGCGGCTTTTCAAGTCAATACATTGTTCAACCAATTTCAACAAAACTCCTCATTTTCTCCTAATTAATTAGGAAAAACATGAAATTTAATTCTTTGATCCTGGTATTTAAAGAATTTCATAATACGAGCCTCCTTTGTCATACTCATGGCTCAATCATCGGCTCACCTCACAACCCCTACTTTGTCATGTCCCCATCACAATCTTATATGTTTACTTTCAATGCTTTGTAAAAGAGCATTCCGAAGCATCCTAATTTTCCTACTTTTCTCAATCCAGATTTTCCGATTCGAGAAACAAAATTGAAGCCATAACTAGAACTGAAAGCAACTGAATGACTTACTACACTCACACAACTTCTGAAAAGTATCTAGTATGTAAAACCTACTGTTTTAGCTTCAAGCACTTTTAGATTGTCAAAGACTGATTGAAGTTTTATTGATAGGTGATTGTTATGGTCTTCAACATCCTTCATAAAGGCAAGTAGCTGTTCTCTATATGCTGCACTTAACCGCTTCTTCACTCGCAGTTGTGCGGTTAACTCCTGAATTTTCTTATCCTTCTCATCCTGGTAATATAGATGGAAAAACAATGATAAATGATCTCTGTGGAAGGGAAAACAAAGTTGCATACAGTGTAAAAGAAAACAAAACCAAGAAAGAAAAAAAGACCCAACAGATTTAGAAAATCCCAAATGCAAGAGAACAATAAGTTGGACAATTCAAATTACAAACTTTCACCAAGCATAAGGCTTGGACCTTCTAAAAGGAAAGAAACTATAAATATGAAGATAGTACAAAAGCTCATGAGTTGAATAGTTTGAAAGAGCATCAAGAGAACAGTGTGGTAAATGAGAGTATAAAGGCCATAAACAGTTGCCAAAACTTGGGACACAGTAAGCAATGTTCAAAAAGGGAAAAATACATGGATTTAGAAATAATATATTAAGGAGTTGAATTACCAAGCTAAGCTCATGAGTAAAACACAACTTGGATGCTTCCGATGTAGTCAAGATGTCATCAGAAGATACTTGGATCACTCTGTAATTTTCCTTTTCAACTTTTGAAAGTATGTTCTTAATGTTAATTTGGAAATGGAAGGAGTCAAATTACAGTTAAAAAAGCTATAAATAAATAAAAACTGATTAATCCAATAGTCTAGTTCAGCTGGCATCATTGAGTATAGGGAGATAGCTTCATAGGGAGAAAGAAAGAAATATGGTAGCTTTCAACTGTTACTTGGATTTTGTCCTTCATTTCATTGTATATAAGTTGCAAGCATTATTTATGTACTCACATTGAATATCAAACATAAACTACAAAACATGCCAAAGTCTGCAACTTAGGAGGCACTAATGCTTTCCAAATATATAAATAAGGATTAAAAACAGACCTCCCTACAACATTGCAGCAGTTCCTAAAATATGAATTGGTTAAAAATTTAAAAGTTCCCAGATGTATCCAACAGCCATAGTCTATCATCCTCTCCACTGCTATGTAATCTCAACCCTTCCAGTACTTGTAACGTGTCTACTAACTTCCTACCTTCCTCATCCTTAGGTTTCTTCTAAAACCAAAGTCTGAACTTAAAGGAAAATTCTTATCCAAAACCACCCATGTGCTAATGGGCAACGTATAGGCCATGGGTCTTGATCATGACCCAGCCTAGGTCCAATCTGATTTTTTTCTCTTTATTTGATTTTTGGCTTTTAAGTTTTAAATGTTACAGGTTCAATTAAGATCTATGAAGTTAACTTTGGTTTATTTATATAAGTTAGTTAATCATAGTCAATTAAGTTTAAATTTTCCTCGATTGTCTTGTGATGCAGGTGACTAAGTCCATTTATGTTGGGAAAAGAAAAATATAAAGAAAATTTTCAGTCATTTTCAAAGAATTTGGATCATTCTATTTCTCATAGTATAATATTAATGGCAGTGGTCGTAAAAGGATATGAAAACACTAGATTATCAGTAACTGGATGCATTCAACTACATGAGAACATATGCAACATAAGAGAGGCTTACAAGCGTTCGGCGACTCTTTTGTGATTGAACCACTAACGGATGATTATGGTCCTTCAAAAACTTCTTGACAACCCAACTTCCAGGCTTCTCGTGCCTCAACAACACCATGGCTGTGCAAAATTCTCGTTGTCCACACTCCTTCTGCATTACTTTTCTACCATTATCAGAGGCCCCTCTACATCCAAGTCCACGAGAGATTATTGACCCATCACGCTCAGATTTCCGAGATGACAGAACACGGGTCAAAAATCCTACACGACTGGCATAATCATCATAGAATACTCTGGCAGCATCTTCTGATTCAAATAGCATACCCTCATATGGTTCTTGATTTGGGCTAACTTCAACAATATTTGTTTCCCCTCCTTCATAAGTGTATATTGTCCCATTCTGATCATCCATTTGCACCTCCACTATAGGACAACATATATCAAGTTATAAGATACACTAACGCACACCTGTCAACCATGTCATCGAGCAGACCCTTTAGTATTGCATATTCATACAATAACTTGAGATTTGCAAGGAAATTAAATGAGCAAATCATAAAGACCATCCAATAAAGGAAAAACATAATATATATATATATATTGAAATTATCATTGCATGTTTGGAATGTGGTAAGATTAACACAGAAAGTCTTTACAAATGGTCAAGCCCTGATATAGAAATTAAAGTGAAATATCAAAGATAGGCAAGTGCAAAGATATGCGGTCAACTCAGAAAATCCTTGATGAAAGATACTTATGGGAAGAGAAAAGGAATGAAATTTGGATCACATAAGTTACCATGTTCTAAAGTGTACGAAACCTCAATCAGACATGGTAGAACAAATGTACAAGATGCAGTTAACGTGATGTAAATGTTTCATTCGGCACACAAAAAACAAAGAAAGAAAAAAAAAATCTTGCAAAGTTTAGGTATATCTCAAGCAGTTCTCAAGCTTATGCCAAACTTTGAAAATAAAAACAAACAAAACATTCAAGAGCTTCGTCTGTTGCTTATAGTTTGCTCATAGATGAATGTGCAAACAACTTGTTTTTGTATTTAAGATATATTTTTGAGAAACTTCGAAATAAATAAGTAAAAAACCCAATTGCATATTTGATTTGTCTTTTCTGATCCTTAATTAATACATGAAAATGTAACCAAACACAGCCATTCTCAATCTTTTCCCGCCTTCTTGATTTCCTTTCCAATTACTCTCTTATTCCTCAAATTTCTTAGCAGTCAGAAACGAACGCAGCATTCAAAATTTACTATCATCAATTATATTGATAGACAAAAATAATAAAACAGGTGGACCGGAAAGTATTGCCACCAAAGAATCATTACAACCCATTAAAATAAAGTTGTAATATCAGAGATACACAAATAAATAAATAAAACAACAAGACAATAGGAATTTCAATAAGCAAGAAAAAAAATAAGGTCAATAAATCAATGGCGAAAGCCCAAAAAGAAAAAGCGAGAAAGGTTATAGCATTTAGTGTAACAGAAGAATGGAAAGAGGGGTTGGATTGGACTTACTGGAATTCAAGAGGACTTTCAGTGAGGTGGTAGAAAGATAGAATCAGGGAGAAAGAGAACTCAGGTTATGAAAGAGGAGCGACTCGTTCTGTGTCTGGGAGAAGTTTTCAGACTGTTTAAAGTGTTTGATGTAAGAAGAACCGCACACGTGGTAAATCATAGGAACCTATTCAAGAATACAAACAAAATACGAAACAACAACGTTCTAAAATTTATTAAGGAACAAAACAATAATATTTATTTTCGTTTTTTGGGGCAAATTATCGAAATTCCTTAACGTAAGTCAGGATAATAAACGTGTTAAGAACACTCAATCCAAAATCGACTCATTTAATAAACATGTCGTGTTAAACAAGTTATCTCGTTAATGCATGTTTAACAAATTATCAAGATTGCTACATTTGATTCTTATCATAATTTGACCAAAAATAGAATTCTTATCATAATCAAATAAGAATGTTTTCTAAAGCCTTGCAATAAATTGACTTCAATTGCCTCTAGTTTATATTCTCCCATATGTATGGTATAACTTTTTTGGGTCAAAATGTGGTAGCATCTAGAAATTAGCTAAAAATGTAATGGGTAAAAATTAAAAACAAATAATAATAATAATAATAATAATAATAATAATAATAATAATAATAATAATAATAATAATAATAAAGAATAACTTGCATTGCATGGAGCATACAAGAATCACTTGCATTCTTGAGTATTGGGCAATAAGTAAAGAAATACAAAAAATCAACAAAGACCCACATATCAAATTAAGGTCATAAAAAACGAATTAAAAACATAAATTTCGATCATTTAAAAAAATAATTGCATTTAGCAATTTATTTATATATAAAAATAGTGATTACATTTTGCCTCTTTGTATGTATGAAGATTGAGAAAGATAAATAAAAGAAATTTTAAAAAATGAGAAAATTGAACAAAAATGAAGAAAAAGAAAAAGAAACAAAGAAGTGGGTTGGTTGGTATTACACAGGTTGACACGACTCGTTTAATAAACGGGTTATATAGGTATTTTAGTGGGTTGACTGGTTGATCCGAAGTCTACTCATTTATTAAACGGATCATGGCGGGATGATCTAGAAAAGCCCGAAAATTGAATCTTGTGGTTTTCAAGTTGTGTAGCAGCTTAGGCTGATCTTGCCTTTGGGCCTGCCCAATCTTCGTAGAGCCCACGTCCTGCTTGGGCTAGAATGCATTGTTGGAGTTTAAAAGGAAAAGAAATAAGGGCGATAAGGGGTTGAGCCTAGGATTTCATACGTTTCATTTGGTAGATAGGCAGTATGGTATGGTAGCGTATCAAGATTTTGATACCAATATCTCAATAGTACTCTATTGAAATATAAATTTTTTTCATCTCTCTCTGTCTCTCGCTACCTTTCAATTTCTCAAATGCTTTTGTCATTTATGTTTAGATTGTGTTTGTATTTTTGTAAGCCATAAGGCATAAGTTTAACTCTTTTGGTTTGTAAGCCATAATGCATGAGTTTTAACCATTTGGATTTGATGAATATGTTGATGGATAAATATTGATTTGGTTGATTTGGATATTGAATATGTTGATTAGGATTTGGATATTGAATATGTTAATGGATATTGAATATTGAAAATCTTGATGGATATTGAATATCTTTGTTGTAACTTAATCTTATTTTGGTTTGTTGTAACTTAAAAAGGAAAAGAAATATAGGATCGAGATAAGGTGCCCACCCTAGTTGAGCCACTAGTGCTACAGTTGCCTTGAAGTATGCTGTTTGAAGGCGATGGATCTTTTCCTTTGTGTCTACAAGCTATTGTTGCCATTCTGGAGTATTTTAAGTGGCTTAGGATGTACGAGTACTTTGAGGACTTTTCGATCATGTGCCTTTTTGGTTTTTTCACCAATGTTATTTCACAAAGCTACATTAAACAATATATATTGATTTTTTATATATATATTTTATGATTTTGGATTGATTTGCCGATTATATCCCTGGACTTAATAGTTTTTTTAACAGAATGACTATTTAAGAGCACCTATATTAACGTTAGGGACTATGATAGATACAAAAAAACTTTTAAGGATGGAATATAATAATTTCGCAAACGTCAAGGACGTTTTGTGATAAAAAGCGTTAAACAAGACCACAAATATTCTAGAGCAATTTTTTTATAATTATTTTGAAAGGAGCGTTGCGAATGTATGAGTATTTTCTATTATATATATATAAATACAAATATTTTGAAGAGTCTAGACTAATGTTATATCACAGCGCTCTCTTTTCTTCTAGAATAACTAGAAATTTGTGAGCACACAACATGCATCCAAGTTGCCAAATTGGTCTAGCTTTTCCTTTCCAATACAGCTATATAAACAGACAATCATTGAAAGGTCATGATGGAATTTCTTACTTTCTCTGCACCTTTTCTCTTTTACATTCTCTGTCTCGTTCGGTAAGTCAAATTGTAATGTCTTGGATTTTTTGTTTTTGGTCATAGTAATGTCTTGGGTAGTATTGACTATATTGTCCTAATACACAATAAAGCAAAGATTGTACCAAATCCGTACATAAAATTAGTAAAAGAACTAAGTAACAAGAATACAATTTAAGATGATTAGAAACTATAAATCTTTGTACAATGCTGTATAACGACGGGCTACTTTTGTACCTCCGTAGAGAGAAACTATGGATCTGTACTTAAATTTCATTATAATAGATTAGTCAAACTATAAATTAAAACAAAAAACAAAAAATTGGCCGAGACCTTATTAAAGGACTTTGGCTGAGAACTTTTTTGTTTATATAGAGCTCTAGGAAATAGCTCAAGTGAACAATCTAACCAATAAGCAGGCTAACGAATGGCAACTCCAAATAGCTACTTGGAGTACAAAAGAGCACAATTTCAAAAGCAAATGAGAAGTAAACACATCCCTGCTGGTATCAATTATATGTACTGGCGAATTTGTTTACACAATTATAAAATGCAAGCATATTCCTACTACAAAATGGATACTATTTATCTGCCATGTCTAGATGTCTGTGCCCCATGTAAGGCAATTAGGCACTGCTTACTTCTCTATGATATTACCTATCACCATTTAGAACATGCTCATAGACCCTGGAAATGCTTTCAAGTTGCTACGCAGAATGACTAAAGTGAATAGCTCTATGAACCTGGATGGATCACCACATAAAATAGCTCCATCAGAGCTTCGATGTCTACATAATCAAAGTCATCTTGGATTTCTGTCACTATTTCTTCCTATGGCTGCAGCCTGCACTGGAATGATGAAAAAAGATGATTAAAGACATCATCTTGCTGAGTGCAAGTGAATTAGATATCAGATCACAGCTGATTCAGTAAATTCTTATCAAACTTCATAGTGGCATTTGTGACAAAATGTAACTTGCAGTGAACTTGCAAAAATCTATTTATGATAAGCACGAAACTAATAGTCACGTAAAGAAGGATTGGTGATTCTTTGGATCTCAGACTCAATATTTAATTTCTAAGCATAGAACATGTGCCTGTTAATTAAATTGGTAAGCTGGGCCTCATATCAATTGAAGAAGACAATTAAAAAAAGATGCAAGGGGGAAAGAAAACAAAAAGAAAAAAGAAAGCAAAGTTAAAAAGGGAAGACGATACCAATGAATGTTGTTTAAGATAGACACCAATTGAAAAGTACAGACACAAGAGATGCCAATAAAAGAGAAATAAGTAAAGGCACATTACATCAAAAGCTGAAAAAGTCGGAAACAAAGAACCTAATCACCAAGTTAAATATTCTTTACACACGTCTACAAAATTGAATCAACACATACCAGTCAAATATATAAACACGAATAAAACCGTGACACACCGAAAAATTTGGAAACTAAGAACCTAATTGCCGGGTTAAATATTATTTATGCATGCCTGCCAAACTATCAACACATACCAGTCAAGTATAATAATACGAAGAAAACCAGACATGCACGCACGCGTGCGCGCACACACACACACACACCTATTACATAATGCTTACACCACAAGCATCACATACTTCAAAGTATTCTCTTGGGTCACTTTGGTAATATATATGCATATTCTATAAATATATTCACAAACAAAAATGTACGGCAATGATTTGTGGACAAACAGGACTCTCAAGTGCTGAATTGGCGCACAGTGTCCAAAACTGAACCTTCACTCAAGAGTACCAATTTTAATGTGCATTTTTGGAACTACAAATTTATTGAACATAATTTATATATGTTTCAGAATTGATCGCTTGAAGAAGAAAAAGCCACTTCCCCAAAAAGGAAAAAGAAGAAGAAACAACCACAAATATCAGAATAATATGAAACTAGTAACAATGCAATGTGTAGCACATCCTTATATGGTGATATTACAGTCCCAATTGGTTAACAACCTTCTTGATTTTGACTAGTGCCATCAACCCTAGGGATATTGGTATACAGGTCAAAGTTTGCACACCACATCCCTGCACTAGTTCTTTTATATTTATATATTTTCAAATAAACAAAACTTATTTAGGCATTCCAATGAATGTTAGAAATAGGTAAGACCCAAGTGTTCTGTCCTTCACTGCCTGACACTGAAACTTTACTATTGATCCTACAGAGTGTACCATATATGCATGCAGAAAACATGTATAAAATTTGAAGATCACAAAAATTTAAAATTAAGTTCTATTCAATATTAAAGTACACTAGTCTGGAGTACAGACAACTATTGAATGTGAAATAAAAATGAAACGCATATAGTTAGGATTACATCAATGGTAATTACTAATTAAAGTTTCTACGTTAAATGCAACTTAAGCTATTGCTGAACAAGGCATCCTATGAAGCACGGATACTAAAAAAATTTCAAGAATGGAGTAGCTGATACTGATACGCTCTTGCTACTTAATGACTACTCGAAATTTGTATCCATTTGACTTTTGGATACGGGATGAATAAGCAAGTGATACGCAGGGAATACAAGAGGGCATATTCTGTAACTTTTTAGACAAAGAAAAACAGAAATGTGAGGCTAATTCAAAAACATTCTGGACTTGTTTTTCTACTTCAAAAAGATAAAAAGAACTTAAGTGTACTGTAGAATGTTAGGGGCTACTAAGAAAACAAAAGAAAATATAAATAATTAAACGAAAAAGAGACAATTCACATATAAATATAGATATATTATCTTATTGTCGTATCCTTACCATATACATATCCTAGTTTTTGTAGACTTGTCGTATCATATCGCATATCTTGTATTGTATCCGTGCAACATAGGCAATTACAAGGGCAGCCTCATGGGCCCAGCCATTAATTGTCCTCATTGGAGAGTTTTGGAAACTAAAAAGAGACATGTGCCACATCAGCATTCATATAAAGGGAAAATTGTACTATTAACTTTTCAACTCATAATTCAAGATTAATTGCATTAACCAATCATAATTAATGGAACTTCAACAATCAAATACATTCAGTTAAGAGCGAACTCCTAGCTCTGCAATGATAGTTCAATTATAATTTCAAAGGATTCTGAGCTAACATTGAATAAAGAGGTACAGCTCATAGAACCTTAACATTCAAGAAGGCTAAAATGAGGAACTGTTCGCGGAAGCCTATGGAACCAAAAAGTTAGTTCTTTCATTTCTCTTATTAGTTTTACTTTTCCCCTAAATGTATTAAATGGTTTGAAAGTTTATTCAGTGCAGTTTCAGATCATCATTTCAGGGATCAACATGAGAGTTCACAATAAATGAAATAAGTCAATCAGATCACACTTCCAAAAGATGTAGGTTTTCAAATCTATTTTTCAATTCTTATAATAGAAGACAAAGCAAACAGATAAACTTCAAACCTACATATTTTAGGGAAAAATTTAGCTATTCCCCCCGAATTATTGAACTTGTTCCATATTGCACCCTTGACTTTCAATTCTCTCTCTCTCTCTCTCTCGGGTTGTTCTTTTTTGGTTTGGATTGTTCTATTTTGATTGAGTTATTGACTGTTTGCTTGATTACTACAATTACTTGGAACTGACTACTGAGCATAAAATGATTGATTGGTATTTTGGCTGAAAGGAACAGTCAACAAGCCTAGCCCATGTGGCAAATCTAATCTTAGTACTCGAGCATCATCACCATTCAACCATGACTGAATTTATAACCAATTATAGAAAAATAAATTCAGCTTTTGGCAGAGAAGATTGTAGAGACAGACAAAAGAGAGAAAGGAGAGAAAAGAGAAATAAAAGAGAAGTAGAGGAAGAGAAAGAAGAAAAAAGCAAAGTGACGAAAATATCCTTAAAAAACTCATCATGTGCTTGGTACGTGGCTACAATCAACAGAAAGTGTAACAGAATTGACAATAGGGGCTACATTGGAACATTTTGAAAGTTTAAGGGGGGTTGAAAACCAAATTGAAAATTCAGCGGGCAATTTGAAACAAGGGTAACAGCTCAGGGGAGTATGCTAATTTTTTCCCCAAATTCTATTGTACTTTTTGTTGGTTGCTTTTCCAAAAGAGGTCATTGCCGGTGTCTATCAATCCGACAACCTAATTGATAAAATTGGGAACACGAATTTTAAAAGAAATCAAGTAAAAAACTAAAAAAATTTGAAAGACCATGCCAAATTACTCACTCTCAATGCAGAGGCTATCTATGTTGCGAAAGCTCCCGATCTATGGACTCAAATTCTTTAAGATTGCTTACAACATTTTGAACTTTCTTCGATAGCTGGTCACTATACTCTTCAACAATTTTCGTAAATGCTGTTAGCTGTTCCTGATATGTTGTGCACAACCGTTTCTTATTCCGAAGCTCTGCAGTTAATTCTTGAATTTTCTTATCCTTCTCATCCTACAGAAGAAAGCACAACACACAAAAGACATGACTTAGATCATACCTGATGCTTGAATATAGAGACTATAAACGATATCACCTATAGTACAGAAACTTTAGACCTAATTTGGGATCAATACAACATATTCATCAACTTGTCTTCAAAGGTAACACAAAAAAGGTTCCTAGTCTGAGCTGTATTTTACCACTTGCCTGCTATAAACAGCCAGTAGGGTTGCCTGAACCAAATTTTACCTCCTGAAGTAGCCCTCATCGAAATATAAAATAAATTTAAATAAAACACCTCAATGATGATGCAGTTTACTATTGGCTTTCACATTGTCGGTAAGGATAATATCACTATTTTTTTTATCTTCATATTTAAAAAGGGATTGTTAGCAGTTTCTAGCTACAGATATGCTGTAAGAAAGAAATTATAACACATTACTTAATTTTCTTTTTCCTAAGATTATTGATACTCATCAAATTTTGCAGGGTATCTTATTAGAAGCAAGCAAAATTAGAATTTAAGAGCCACATGGGAAAAACACTACCATAACCTCAATAAGGAGTACATAAATATTTTTCTATTTCTGAAGGAACACCCAGGATACAAATACAAGAATTGTTTCTAAAAGGAGAGTGTAAGTGTAACTTCTCACAACTTAAAATGTACACCACCTGGAAAATTAATAACCCCCAGACACTGGAAGTTTAATTATTTATAGGAGTTATTGAATGTTACTAAATATGAGAAAAATACTCACCATTGTTTGACGAGCTTCACGTGGGGACACCACAAGTGGATGATTATGATCCTTTATGAATTTGGTAATCACCCATTTACTGGATTTATCATACTTGACGTGAATCATTGCCTTACAACCTTCCCTTGTACTCGCTCGTGGTTTTCGAACTGGCCCAAATTTACCTCGAATACTAACACAGTGGCCCTCCTTATTACACCCAAGTCGACGGGCAAGAATCCTACCATCTCTCTCGGATCGACGGCATGACATCACACGCATTACAAATCCAACACGTCGTGCATACTCATCATAAAATATCTTGGCAGCATCTTCAGATTCAAATTCCATACCCTCATAAGGTTCCAAAATGGAATCTGCTTCATATAAAACCAGTGCCTGTGAGGAAGAACTCTCCACTGCTCTAGCCCCCTCATCTGAATCCACTGCCAGACATTTTCTGTTATTTATTTACGAAGCCCAAAATTCACAACCAATAAACTGTTTAACAAAAGAATAAAGACTGTATCTTTTGGGTTGAAACAATAGGCAACTTGAGGAAATGGGTGAGATTCCCGGTTTATGATTGTATGATTCTAATTTCTAACTAACCAAAACAAGCTTGTTCCTGTTTTAATTCAATTGTTATAAACCAAATAAAACATGTCGTTTCTTAGTTACTTTATCAAACAGGTGATGAGCACAATAGAAATACATACTCATAAACACTATATACGCTATAAATTCCATGACAAATCTAACTTTTCAGCCATTGCAAACTAAATTACATCCCACACCCAATAAAAGAGAGACAGTAGCAGCTAAACCATTAATAGAACTACAAATTTGACGCATTTGACAGTGACAAAGCAGCAGCCAACTAACGTTCTTCAATCCCAGTGCAAAAAAGAAAAATAAACGCATGAAATGAGAACCGAATTATGAAATAAAACAACAGGAAAGCCCAAAAAATTAAAACCAATTAGAATTTAACCAAATTTTGATCCAGATTCAGTCTTTAGATATGAACTTGCAGACTGACAAGGCAACAAACTGACCATGGAGGGGCAAAAAAATGGAGGGTTTCAGTAAGAGTGAGCCAGAACAAATAAGTATTCTTCGTTTTATGATTAGGAATCGAGCGCTTACTTGATTCGAGCAAGCTAAGTAGATCTTCGTTTTCCGGTCGGAGTGGAAATTCCGTTGGCTCGTAAAAGCTTCAAAATGTGAGTGCTTTGTTTTATCTTTATCTTTTTCGAAAAAATAAACCACGTCAGGCCAACTTAAAAGGCCAATTGTTATTTGCAGACTACTCCTCTCAAGTTCTAATTCATGGTGTGTTTGAAAAAAAAAACACACTTGTTTGATTTTATTTTATTTATTTTTTTTTTTTTGGGCTAAAATATAGGGGGGAAAGAAGGAGAATAGAAGTGAGTATGAGAGTGAAGATAAGATTGAGAGGGAAGATTAAGGGGGAAGATGGAGGATATGAGTAACAAAAGTGAAAACAAAAACAAAAACTGAAATCTATTTGAAATTGTTTTCACTTTCAAGTTTTGTTTTTATTTTTGTTACCCCTTCCCTCCCATCCTCCCCTCTCAATCTTATGTCACTCTCATTCTCACTCTCATTTTTCTCTTACTCTAACACAAAAAATGAAAACAAAAAATTAAAATTAAAATGGCTATTAAATGGGCCCTTAGTTGCAACGGCGAAAGTCTTTCTCCCAAAAAACCACTCCCATTTCTAGTTCATACTAGGGGTGGGCATCGAGACTGAAAAACCGAAGCACCGAGCCACATTGGTTGGGAAAACCGGTATTTTAAAAATAAATAAAAAAAATACCGTGTTGACTAAAAAGTCAACAAACCAACACAGAATCGGATCGGACCGATTCAAACCGATTCCCATATCAGTTTCATACCTTACAAAATTAAATCGAATCGAACCGGCTATTTATCTTTATATTCTTTTTTAATTATTTAAGTCCAATGCTAAATTTCTAATCCCATAACTAGTATTTCCTCAAACTCAACTTGCACCTCTTTTTTCTAGGCCCAATCATTTCTCTTGGCATGAAATTGGGTCATTTGTGAATTTTTAAGCCCAAAAAATAAAAAATTGTTGGAATTTGTAAAACAACATAATTTTAGAATAATAATAAATAAAAAATCCGGTCTAAAAGTGAAAAAACTAGAAACTAAACAGGAATCAGTTTAAACTAAACCGACCAGTTTATAAATTTTTTTCACCAAAATTGGACCAAACCGCATCGGTTAAATAGTACCGGTTCCGTTGTGATGTAAGACCCTGATATTTTTTTGAGGTGCTTAGAAAATAAGTTGTGATTTTTCTGTGGTTGTATTGAATTTTTGAGAGATAATTTCAAGCTTGATTTTGAATTAAATATTAGACTTAAAATTGAATGGAAAAGAGAATGTGTAATTCAGTGATAAATGGAGAGATTTTAGGGTTAGGCAGCAAATATCCTACACCTAAAGTCCCTCATCCAACACCACCTCAACTTCCATCATCATTATTTTAATCCATTTGTCTCCCAAGCATGCTCCTCATGTTTTCCCAACTGTGTATTATGTTTCCCACGCTGGTTAGTTCATTTGGTAACTCCCACACAATTATTCCTTCCATTTCCCAAAGAAAACTCTCCCAAACTCCTCACAGACTTCCAAACGAGAAACACTAAAGTGAAACGGGGATATTATTACTTTGCTATTCTCGGCCAATCACGATATGTCACACATGATAACTTTTCCATGTGGTAGTATGTGATTGGTCGAGGATAGCAAAATAGTGCTATCCCTTTAAAACCCATCTCTCCTAAGCTCAAATCAAAATACTTCCTTCTTCAAACATGTTCATCTGCTTGTCTACTAGACGATATCAAACAATAAGACAAACTAAGCAATCTAGACATCTCCAAGTGTAACACCCCAACTCCAAATTTATTGCCCATTTTAATTTATTTAAATGAAATTACGAAATTGCCCTTGGGGTAGGGGTAATTTGGTCATTTCTTATTTGGAAGGAATTTGAGAATTTCGACTATACCGTTGCGTAGAGCACGGCGAGATGAGTCCGTAGAGACGTAGTGGACTTAAATCGCCAGAAGAAGTTACGGGCAAAACATCACCTGGCAAAATCATAAATATTTTGAAAATGGATTTTTGATAAAATGAACGCCTCGTCTCCCCTTCCCGCGTCTCTCTCTCTCCTCAAGCTTCAGCGACACCACCATGGCCGCCACATTTTGGCCGCTCTCGTGCCACCAAACTTGCGGGTCGGTACCAAAATGACCGCCATCCTCTTCCTACCCCAGTCTCGCCGCTCGGGATTTCGCTGAAAATCAAGAGAAAGCTCGATTGAAACTCGCCGGCTTCGTTCTCCGTCGTCCGCCACCGATTCCGGCAAGTGAAGTATGGTTTGTCACCTATTTTCCGAGCTCTAGCTGCCTGTTGGGTAGGAATTTATCAATTTGTAGCGTAGCCAACTCGATTTACGAATTAGGTTTTGACCGGATTTCGAGGGGAGATTCCGCCATTTCCGGTCAATTTTGGGGTATGCCCAAGAACAAAAGTGACTCCAAATTAGGTGTATTACCTAGGGTGGGAGTCTTGGCTCTTGATTTGAAGTTTTCGCGATGCGATATCGCTTTGGACACCCACGCGCCGGTGCTTGTGGCGGCGCGCGGGCACTGCTGAGGGGCATTTTTGTCCCACTGCGATCCTCTCGTTGTCACGAGCGCGTAGGTGTGCTCGGATTTCGATTTGGATACCGTTAGAGTCCCAAACGGATTTCGCATATCGCGTATTTTCTGGGTTCGCTAGGTTTGGACCGTTGGATGGTCCTGAAGTTATAATATGTTGACCTAGGTATTACCAGGATCGTGTAGGATTCGACGGATTGTAAACGGAGTCCCGGATACTCCGAAAATGCCAACCCTAGGGTTAGGGTTTTAGTGACCGTCCGATCGTGTGATCGTGAGCGATCCGACCGTCCGACCTGGACCAAACTTGCATGACGTGTGTCCTAGACCTTGTAGAACCTATAGGAACTTTTGGATCATAATTTGGAGGTCGTGGGCCCCGCGGCCCTGTTTGACCAAGTTTGGGTAATTTGACCCTAGGTTGACCGCGAGACTTTCCTTGTAGTTCTACCATCCTAGGAGGGTTAGAATGACCTTAGTGACAGGTCTTGAGCGTTGTTGAGTTAAAGGGATATTGTGGGTTTAGGATATAAATTGGTGAATTTAAATGGGGGAGTTTATGAAATGCTTTATTGGTTGAGGTTAATATAGGATTAGAAATTATATATTATATATTTAATTGTGTGGATGTATAAAGGTATATAAAGGGATCGAATGTTAGCTTATAGTGCTATACGCACTACCCCACGTACCCCCCCATATTGTGATTATGTTGAGGCCTTTAAACCTGTGCGGGCTGGTGAGAATGTAGCCAGGCCCAAAGTGAATAGTGTGCGGCTAGTGAGAATGTAGTCAGGCCCTAGTGTTGAGGTCGCACGCGTCTTTGGATTAGCCGACGATGACCCGTGGCGGGTGGACGTATGAGGGAGATATGATTGTGTGCAGGTTGGTGAGAATGTAGCGGTCCAGAGTTGAGGTCGCACGCGTCTTTGGATTAGCCGCGTGTTGAGCAGACCCATACGAGGCCGGGCACGTCCCGTCGTATGAGGGGATTATGTGATATGTTGATGAGTTCCCACGTGTCGTAGGGTTATCCGGCGTGCGGATAGGTCCCATACGTGACTTTGGATGTTCCGGCGTATGGGGAGATGTTGTGAGTATTGTTGAGTTGTGATTCCGAGGAAAAAGGTTTTAGGGAAAGAACTACGTGTGGCTTGATCCCTTAGTAGGGTACGTAGGCAGCCTGAAGTTACTAGGTGCAGCCACAGATTAGACTCCACTTAGGTGGTCTTATTGAGATTGATTCGGACCTCGTTGTTAGTCCCGAAACTTGGTTGAATTGAGGCTTGTCCTGTGGACTGAGTGAGTGAAGGGGTGCATAACTAGATTTTGAATTTGTTATATGCATGTTTGATGCATTAAGTTATTTTAAAAAAACATTGTGGGCAACTCTGCTAGAATCATTTGAAGACCGGAGGCCATTTGTGTAAATTGCATGAGATTATATTGTGTGTGCTGCCGGTTGGGTTATAAAATGTGTTTCATGCAGGTGGAAATTTTGGGAAATGTTAAATTTACAGGATGCTCACAAATTTGTGAAAGTCTCGTGCTCTAAATCCTCCGTAAAAGATGATATAGTTTTAAGGAGTGAACCCGTGTGGGTGTGATGTTGGGGTCTCCGCAGGTTTGTCTTGGGTTCCGGAAATTGGGCGGTCTGTCAAAATCCCGTGATGGGTGACCCACTGGGAAGTTGCTCGTGAGCTCCCGAAACAAAACCGTGAGGGCAGAGAGGGGGCCCAAAGCGGACAATATCGTGCTAGGGAGTCGGGTCGTGACAAATGGTATCGAGCCCGACTCGACCGGAAGTGTGCCGAGGACACTGGGCCCCAAGGGGGGTGGATTGTAAGACCCGTGTCTTGGGGAAACAAGAACGGTGAGCAATCACACATCGCTCGGGGAGGGAAAGGTGAAGTGCTTAAATGTGTGGGCACTTCTCTTCCTAGCACGAGGCCTTTTGGGAGTTTCACTGGCTTCGGATTCTTAGGAACTCCGGGTTAAGCGAGTTGGGGGCTAGAGCAATCCCAGGATGGGTGACCCACTGGGAAGTTGCTCGTGAGCTCCCAGAAACAAAACGTGAGGGCAGAGAGGGGGGCCCAAAGCGGACAATATCGTGCTAGGGAGTCGGTCGTGACACCAAGTCTGTTTCAGTACAAGTTGTTTGTCCTGGTTCGAGTTTTTGCTGAAGTCTTGGGTTTGGCCTTGCATGGCTATTTCCACTGCTCATTTGGTGAAGTAGTCTTCATCAAATGTGTTCCCCCGTTAGAGAGCTATGACATATCCAACACTCAAGGTAATTGGAGATTTCTATCTACTTGAAATCGTGTTCAAGGTGAGACTAGTCTTCTCTTTCTTCATGTCTGCTGGTTCCACACTAGTGTGAACTTATTCACTCTTGCATGTGGCCTTCCCCTTATCTAATGGCTTCATTTCCTTCATTAAAGTTTCTTTATCTATATCTTGGCTATTGTCTATGAAAAGGTGAGCTTCATCCAAGAAATAGAGCGATCTCAAGATGTATCTAAGTGTAACCTGTTCATCCTGATCTCTTGTGTTTATGTAGCCTGGGATTCTCCTTTGCATATCAATTTCTATTGCTTCATTCGACAAATCGTTCTTCATAAACGTTGTTCCTCAGTTAGACAAATATAACATATACAAATTTCATAGCCATTGGAGTTCTCTAACCACCTAAAACCTTGTTCAAGGTTAGCTAGTCATCTATCTACTATTATAACTATACAACACCTTACTCACTCTTGCATGTCAATTTATCTTACTCAGATCGCAACGTTTCCTTCCTAAATGTTGCTATGTTTTTCTATTTTCTACAACATATCCAAAAATCGTGTCCATCCAACAAGTTTAGGCCTCTCGGATGTAGTACAACTGAAGCAAGCTTTTCTTTTTGGAAGCCTTTATATTGTTCATTTCATATCAATACAAAGGATTGAGGTAAGGATTTAAGTGGGACAGAAGTGAAATTCTTGTTTAATTGAGGGCCTAAGTGATATTACAAAAGTCTCAAGGATCTAAGAAGTAATAAAAGGAAGTTAAAAGAGGAATTTGTGAATACTTGGTTACTATATAAGGATTATATAGTAAAATGTGTTTTATTGTGGACTAGGAACTTCTTTTACTCAAGCGTGGTGTTGACAACGTTGTTGTTGTGTGACGAGCCTTTGAGACCACGCAGCATCATTGGACTCTCGGTAAGGGGACCATTAAACCCATACTTGTATTTTCTTGTATGTATGAAGTAGTACTTATGTTTGCATGAGAAATATGCATGAAATTTGGATGCCATTATGTGTGGTTTTATTATGTGATGTGCACCGGCTTCGTGCGTTAACGGTGTTCCGAATGGCCTCCGAAGGCAGTTGTACAACGGACTAACTATTCCAAAAGACCTATTAGGTGAGGATATTCTATGTGTTATAACCTTTGAAATGGACACTCTCGCTACTGTGCCACCTGAGTTGCATAAATTGGTCTTATGGGTAATTGGCTTGCAAGGATCGGTCATCAAAAGAATATTACTGGATATTTGAAAATTTGGTTTTAAAAGGTTGTATGAGCATCCCTGATTTGTTGTAAGTAAGTGAAACATCTATTTATGTTGTGTATTATGATTTTGATTTTTAAGATGAAATGGGATCCAACTATACTTAGAGCATCTCCAGCGGACTCTCTATTCTCTCATTCCCATCCACTTTAGCTAAAAAGAAGGAAAATCCTCCTTCCAGAAGACTCTTTACTTGGCTCTCTATTTCGGAGAACCAACTTTTGGCTCTCTACATGTAACATCATTGACCCAATTTAATTGTTTTATTCAATTTAATTCTTTTTCTGAAATTACAATTTTTCCCTTGGGGGTAGGGTCACTCTAGTCACTTTTTAATCCAAACGGATTTTGGGAAATTGAGTGATACCGTTGCATTGAGCTTGTCAATACGAGTTCGTAGACACGTAGTGGTCCCAAATCGGAGTTTTAATGAAAAAACGAAAGTGCAATGGCACAACCGTAATTTCTTTGAAGTTGAATTTTTAAAACCCCAACCTATTTGCTCTCTCTCTTCCCCGACCTTCTCCCTTGCAACGCACGCAGAACCGACCATTGTGTGGCCGGTTATCTCCACTATCCGACCACCCCCACGGCTGAGACCAATTGGGATTTGATCGTGAGGGGTCGGTGATCATGACTAGACGGAAGCCCAGCTAAGACCGCCGCTCAGGGAGGTGCTAGGAGCTCGGAATAGGCTGCGATCGAGCCAGTCTTTCATCTCCGTTCTGGACGATTCCGGCACCATTTTTGATGAACTGGGTATGGATTTCAATCCTCTCCACGTGCTATAGATGTCTGTATGGTTGGATTAGATCAATTTTGAAGTTTTGAAACTCAAACTAAAACCTAGAAATTTTTGGTTTTTGGATCTATTTTCCAGTCACATTCTGGCCAAATTAGAGGTAGGCCCAATTGTATAAATTGCTCCCTTGGTTGTCCTGATCACGTAGGTATAGATATTGTTGGGTGATTTGAGAAATTTCCATCGCCAGAAATTTACTCAAGACATCCATGTGCTGCCGGTGTGTGTGCGGCTCGTGGGCCACACTCTAGCTAGCTATTGTATCCTAAAACAATCCACATGTCATCCCAAGCACGACGGTATGCTCGGATTCAAATTTGGTTATCGTATGACAGTCGAACAAATTTACTCCTATTAGGCGATAACCGATATGTTCGGACCTTTGGATCGGCTCCACTTCCAAGTATGCTGGTCTTTGTACCTCTAGGATCATGTAGCAACTCACAGATGGAGAATCGGAGTCTTGGATACTCCGAATCAATAATTGTAGGGTTACGTAAATAGGTGACCGTCCGATCGTGTGATCTAGAGCGATCCGACCGCTCAATCAAGACCAAACTTGCAGAACGTGTTAGTGGACTTGGCTGAACCCGTGGGAACTTTCGGATCAGAAATTGGAGGCCCTGGGCCCTGCGGGCCTAGTTGACCAATATGGGAAGTTTGACTCCTCGGTTGACCGTGAGTCTTCCGAGGTAGTTTCACCCTTCGAGAAGTACTAGAATGACCTTATAAATGAGTCTTGACTGTTATTTGAGTCATTTTGATTATGTTGGGATTATGAGATTATTTTATAGTATTTTATAGAGTTCTTGGATATTATGTTGATATTTGAGGTTTATGCAATATTTGATGTTGTGGAATATATGATTATGGGATACCCGATTGATTGATTGAGAAAACGAGTCTTAAGACTCAACTGTGATTATTAAGAAATGAGTGAACTTTGTTTTGAAATAGCATTATTTTTAATGATTAAATTACCATGCATTTAAAATGAATTATTTTGACTATGGAGTTTATATATCGTTTAATTATGGAAATTGAGGTTATTTTGTTATTTGAAGTTTATAATTATTTTGGATATGGATTATGTTTAGCGAAATTGTTATTTACTTTATGATTAAATAACTAGACAAGTGATTGATAAAGTTGGTACTTTATTGATTGTTATGTGAGTATGTAATTGCACCATGCTAAGTACCCTCCCCTGGTTACTCTACCCACACATAGCGTTGGATTTTCCGGTGTATGGGTTCGTTTGGTTATGTTAGTACTTTAACAAACTTGGCGTTGGATTATCTGGCCTGTGATAAAGCAGTTTGCCCGCGTAGGACATAGTTGATTGGGTCTGGCCACACGTAGCGTTGGATTTTCTGGCATGTGTGTTGTAGAGTGGTAGTCCCCCAATTGGATAGCTCATCCCTAGACGCATGCTAGAAAGTTGAAACCCCGGGGGCTAGTCAAACAATCCCCGCGTTGGATTGTTTTCCCTCGATACTCGTGATGGTGTGAGGTTGTCGTATATAGATATTATATGTACATTTATGAATTTTGGGGCGTATATCAATATAGTCATGAGAGTTTTCGTGGTCTATGTGTATATAATTAATTTATATATATATGTATATGCCTAATTATTTTAAAAGCTTTCCTTACATATTATGTTTTGTAAACCGACATTGCAGGAAGGGGTTTGGTTAGAGTTAAAAGAGTCGAGTTTTATGTATTACTATATTATATTCGGATTGTGGAAAGTGTTGTTCGGCAACATACGCCTTAGATAGGGTATAGTTGTGGGAAAAAAATGATTTTGGAAAAATAATTTGAGTTCAGAGTAAACGGTTAGTTTTGAGTTATGAATCATCAGAAGAGAGGAATTTACTAAATATTTGGTGAGGATCTTCGACGATGGTCATGCGGTAGCTTATGGCTTGTCAACACTTGTCTCTTTGAGTTTGTCTTGTCTGTTTCTTTTGGGCAAGTTATCCGAATTGACCCTTTGTGAGATTTTCTTTGTAAATTATGGGGTTGTGACTCTGATCTAACCTGTTTTAACTACACACAAAAATGATTTGACGTGTTTCGAATACTTGGGAGTATGACGACCGGCGATTGGGTGTTGTATTCTCGGATTCTCTAGGCATGTGACTGAGTTTCCAGGGCGTGACATGTGAGGTGGAAATCGGACAAGACCGGACCATGCCCACCCTTAGTTCAGTCTACTTTTTGTATTATTAAAAAAAGGCGTCAATGGCATCATAATTGTGTGTGTGTGAAAAATCTCTCTCCCTTGTAGTGAAATAAAAAAAATAAAAGGCAAATTGTACTTTACGAAACTTTATTTTCCCTATTTTATGTTTCTTCTACCCGCATTAAATTTCAGAAAATAATTACCATTATTTTTAATATTTACTTTTTATTTTATAAATCAGTCTATCATTAATTTTTTTTTTAAAAAAAAAAACTGTAAAAATTAACAACTGAAAAAAAAAACATTATTAGATAAGCCAGTAAATTATTTTCTTTCCGTTACAAGGTTAAGAAAATATTTATTAAACCATTAAACTACATGAGATGATAGATCCTAGCTAGCTAGAAATAATACCAAACAAAAAAAGAAGAAAAAAAAAACTTAATACTCTGATCGAAGTAAGATGTTAAACATGACTTTGATCGAAGTATAAACAAAAACAATAGCCTTCCTTTGGTCGTCCGGGAAATTCTTGAATATATTCCCGTACTTCATTCCGGCAAGGGTCATTTGAGGGTTCTTTTTGTAGAGCGCAACAGCTTCATAGACAACCCAAGCTAAATCAATTGGCTTAACCAATATGATACTAAGCAACTCTAAAAGCCCTTTTGTCAGACAGCATAGGTCTCTTAACTTCCCACTCGCAGTAAACAACACACACTTGGTTTTTGTTTTTCTCACAAATTCTTGCATCATACTAAGAAATCTCTTCAGGCCACTATGACGAAGGTCCAGCATCAGCTGCAGCATTGAAGCTACCAAATTCTTCAATTGAACGATCGAATTACAGGCTGCATCCGTCCATTTACTCATATGCTCCGTTGCTTTCGCTATAGTGTCGTCAATGCGCACTTAGATTTCACAAGGGCTTCTTTGAATTCCTCCGAAAAATTGTCGAAAAACCGCCTTGCTACGTTGAGAAGCTCCGTTGTGTTGTTTGACAAATACTGAATAAAATCCTTGATTTCGGATGCAATCCATTGAGAAGCTTCACCAATTTTCTCCATGACTACGCCTCCGGTCTTCGCCATAGAAAATAATCGTTGTATTTTTTTTGAAGTACTTTGTGATCTTACTTGAGAATTAAGTAACGTGCCCTTTGTATATATAGAAGTCTTAAGACTCAGTGTGGAAGCATCTATTAATTTTCTCAATAAATTTTTTTTTAATTCAGTTTAAGCCTTGAGGACAAGGCTGCTTTCATTTTTGTACTGCTATTCGGTTAAGCACATAGCCAATGAATAAAAGCATCGCGAATTTTAGTACTATTTCAATTTTAGTTTTTATTTGATTTAGAATCTGCTTTTGTTGGGTACCAGTCGAAGCATTTGGAGGGTGCTGCAGGTGAATAAATTCCCCATTGTGGGATTTGGTGCTAACGCTATCCAGATTCCTAATAATGTGGGCCATTTATACCAGATAAAAAGAGAGATTAGCAATTCTTTTTCTTTGCATTTTGGTAGTTAATGTTGCGATAATTATATAGGGAGTGCTAGCAACCTTTTCTTTAACCTTCTCTTTTGAACCTTTTCTCTTCTTCTCATGACAAGTGTCAATTTTCTTACACTTAAAACAATGTCATTAATACATCATACAAACTAGTTTTTGTTTTCCAAGTTTACCCTTATTAAATCTATTAATTTTTTTTAATAACAAGCTAATTTTTTTTTACAACTTTCTTACCACCTTGTTAAAAAAAATTAAATAAGAAAATAAAAACTAAAGTTTTTATTTTTCCCGAAGAGAACGTGTGTTTTGTTAAAAACAAAATAAAGATGATAACAACATCTTGAAACAAACTTAATTTTTAAAGAAAAAAAATGACGTTTTTCTTTTTTTATTTATTATTATTTAATTTTTAATAATGTGCTAAAGAAGTTGTAACAAAATTTGAATAAATTGAAGGAAATATAAAAGCCAATACATTTTAAAAGGGTAAACTTGGAAAACAAAAACTAACTTGTGTGATGCATTAATGACATTGTTTTAAGTGTAAGGAAAATGACACTTGTCATGAGGAGAAGGGAGAAGGTCCAAAAGAGAAGGTTAGAGAGAAGGTTGCTAGCATTCCTCAATTATATAATTTGTAGAGAATGAGAGTATTTTTTCTCACCACTTTAACTCAATGTGTATCCTAACTATCTTTCTAAAAAGTTGACATTTGTCCATATAAATAACCATGGTTAATTTTTGCTTTTAAATCTTTAAAATATTTAAAACCAAATAATAATATAAAATAAAATAACTTTCTCCTCTCTCTCCCTCCTCTCCGACCGACTCCCTCCATCCATGAAGGCTCAAATTCTAAACCCGTCTCCGCGGCACATCATCCCTCTGGTCCTCCACTGCCGCCCTTGTGCATCAGTCAATTTACTTTATATAAAAATAAAATAAAAAGCATAAGGCTTTCAATTGGTCCAAGCAGTAATAATAATACCCATCGACCCTTACGGAAGATTACAAACTCATCGCACCAAATTTCCCTAAAATCAAGATCTCTTGGACTCTAGTGCTTCTGTCAGATTCTCCTAGGTTTGAGATCTAGTGGCTGTTAATGAGAGTAGGCTTAGAAAAAGTTTGAAGCTTTTGAAAAAGTGATTGGAATTCAACTTGGAAAATTCGTTTATGTAAGCTATGCAATTCTTCCAGGGGCGGATCTTAAGCTAGGGTAGGGTAGGCTACTGCCTACCCAAAAATATTTCACTTAAAAAAAACCTATATATAAGCTATGTAATTGATATCCATTCCATGTGTTGGTATACACTCTTGCCTACCCAATTCATATAAAACCTACAGCACAAGCCCACTCAAACTTTAAAAAACTAAAAAAAAATTATAACCAGCCAGCCCATGTTATGAATGGCCCAGTCAAACTTTAATAAAAGAAAGAATATAACTTAAGCAGCCAAATAGTGGTTGTGCAGTGCAATTCCAGACAGAGTCGGGAGAGCTTCTTCTCAACGCAAGTCTTGGCTGTGCTGTGCAATCGTGGACACTGGACAACCTCTTCTCTTCTCTTCTCATATACAAGGAAACAAGTATTCTTCTTAATCTCTTCTCTTTAATTATCTTCTTCTATTGGGTTATTCCTAAAATAAATGTATGCATCTTAGTTTTAATTTTAATTTGAAATTGAGTTTTCTAGGGTTTAATTAGGAATGAAATATAATTTGGGGATTTTGTTGAAATTAATTAGGTCTTTGATTTTAAGAATTTTGTTGAGATGTTTGATTTGATGTTGGCATTGTTGAGATCTTTGATTTGTTGTTGGTATGTTAATGTTTGACTAAATTCATTGATGCTATTATGAGAAATTGTTTGATTTTTTGTTGGGATATTTGATTAAATAGATTATCTTTTATTATGTCGGATCACAATCGAAACCCCAAGAAAACAAAGAATTTGTTCTCTCTTTTTTAAGAAAAAGAATGATGGGTCATCATCTTCTAGAATGCCTCTCATTTGTGATGAGTCAAATCTTCTCTCTTCTCCCATTGTCGAGCCTCAAATTGAAAGAGTTGAGACTCAAAGAGTTGATAGTGGTCAAGATTTTAATATCAATTATCCTGAGCGTGATCCGGAATTACGTCTTCAAATATGCCAATATTCGGTGAATGAACAAGATAATGTGCGAAAAGCCTATATTATTTTAGGACCTTGTCAACCGGAGTTAGAAGACTATCCAAGCCATTTAGAAGGGCGAGACTTACGTCGATTTAATAAATTGTGGTTTGGTAAATTCCCTTGGCTTAAGTATTCAATTGCTAAAGATTTGGCATTTTGTTTTCCTTGCTTCCTATTTGACATGAATCATTCACATTCAACCTTTACTATTCATGAATTTCAAAATTGGAAGAGAATTGGTGGTAATCAATGTGTATTTCAAAGTCATGTAGGCAAGCTAAATTCTCCACATCATCTTGCTATGCAAAAGTGGGTTAGCTTAAAAAATTCACCTCTTTATATTGAAAATGTGATAGATAAGCAATCAAAGCAACAAGTGATGGACAATCGGTTGCGACTTATAACCACAATAGAGGGCATTCGGTATTTAGCAAATCAAGCATTGGATTTTCAAGGTCACGATGAATCCGTTGACTCATCTAATCGGGGCAATTTCGTTGAAATCTTAAAGTCTTTTGCAAGAATGAATATAGAAGTTGAGAAAGTTGTTCTAGATAAGGCTCCTCATAATGCTCAATATATTGCCCATGATATACAAAAACAGATTTTGCATATTTTTGCTACCAAGGTGAAGAAGAAAATTTGTGCCGAACTTGGGAAGAACAAATATTGTATTCTTGTTGATGAATCACTTAATGAATCAGGCAAGGAACAAATGGCTATTATTCTAAGATTTGTTGATTGTGATGGATTTATTCGTGAACACTTTTTTGATATTGTGAGTGTCGTAGACACTAATGCCTTGACTCTTAAACAAGAGATATGCAAAGTGCTTGATAATAATGGTATTCTAGTGGAAAACATGCGTGGCCAAGGGTATGATGGTGCTAGTAATATGCGTGGTTCATGGAATGGATTACAAGCATTGTTTTTTCAAGATTGTCCATATGCATATTATGTGCATTGCTTTGCTCATCGCTTGCAATTAGCATTAAATGGTGCGGCTAAAGATGTGAAGGTTGTATGGAGATTTTTTTCAATGTTGACTAACATTGTGAATTTTGTTAGTGCTTCTGCTAAGCGCCGTAATGAGTTAAATTTAATTCGAAAAGCTGAACTCAAAGAGTTGTTGGATTCTGGGGAACTTGAGACAGGTAGAGGACTTAATCAAGGTCGTAGTTTGAAACGAGCTGGAGCCACTCGTTGGGGATCTCACTTTGCCTCTATTACAAGTTTAATGAGTTTATTTAAAGAGACTAAAATACTTCTTCAGGAAATCAGTGAACATGGACCTAACCAACAATTTCGTGGTGATGCAGAGAGTAACTATATTGCTATGATGTCTTTTGAGTTTGTGTTTGCATTGCTTTTGATGGATAAAATTATGGGATTGACCAACTTTCTCTGTCAAGTGTTTCAGAAAAAAACTCAAGATATTGTAAGTGCTTTAAACTTTGTTGAAAACACAAAATCACAGTTCCAAGATATGAGGGCATATGGCTGGGATGATTTATTCATGAGTGTGGTATCCTTTTGTGAACAACATGGTATTGATGTTCCTGATATGAGTTCTCGTTATATGATGGGCACACGTCGTTCTTGTCAACAAAAAGATTTTATTAAAGTTGAACATTACTATCGCATTGATGTATTTAATGATGTGATAAATTGCATGTTGAGGGAGTTAAATGACAGATTTTCAGAGCAAACAGTTGAACTTCTTATTCTTAGCTCAGTATTGGATCCTCGTAATTCCTTCAAATCATTCAATATTGGGCATCTTTGTAAACTTGCTGAGAAATTTTATCCTGCTGATTTCAGTCCAAGTGACTTAAAAAGTTTGGAAATTGAGTTGAGGTATTTTCAAAATGATATGCATCACCTTCCCTGCTTTAAGGACCTCACCACTCTTCCTCAGTTATGTCAACAATTGGTGGAAACAACTTTGGCAGAAAACTACCATTTGATTTATAGATTGATTCAGTTGGTGTTGACTCTTCCTGTTTCTACAGCAACAATGGAACAAGCTTTTTCATGTATGAGAATTATTAAGAATAGACTTCGAAGCACCATAGCTGATGAATTCCTTGCTGATTGCATGATTCTCCACATTGAAAGAGAGTTTGCTAATAGTATCGATAATAAAGAGATAATTTAAGAATTTAAGAATTTAAGATTTCTAAGCCTCGTAGGGTACAATTTTAGATTAAAATAGTTTAGTTTTTGTGTTGCATTGCCTTTACTTCTTGTTTTTTTTTGTTAAGCTTTTATTTATGTATAGATATACATATTTAAGGGTAAGGCTCATTATGTCCCCCCTGACTAGGTGTATCTTTTTATTTTTATCAATAAAATTCACTCGTACCGTTGAGTTTTTAAGGTAAGTTTTGCCTACCTGACTTTTGAATCCTGGATCCGCCACTGAATTCTTCTTCCTCGTAAATCAGTCTTTGAGTCCTTACTTTTTTGCTCTTAAAGACAAATAGGGCGCTGTGGAGGGTGAACAAGGCGGGGGAGGGAATGGTGGTTGGGTTGTATGAAGGGAATGGCTGGGTTGCTACATGGGGAATGGTGGCTTAGGGTTTCTGGAGATGGGTTGGGAAGGAGGAGAGTGAAGGAGAGTTTTTAAATTAATTTAATTATTATTTTACTTTATTATTTGGTTTAAAAAAGATTTAAAAGTAAAAGTTAACTATGGTTATCTCATGGACTGGTGTCAACTTTTTAGAATGATGGTAATGGTACATCTTGGGTTAAAGTGGTGAGCAAAAATACTCCCGTAGAGAATTAGGACAAAATATGTGTAATTTAATTAGAGAAGTTGCATCATGGGCAAAAATGCTCGCATAGCATACAAACCTGATGCAATTTAATTAGAGAAGTTGCATCTTCCCTTTTGCATGGGTGGCGTCAATTAGTGAATAGCCACCGTTGCTATTTATATAAACCTAAGCTATATGACATTCCAGAGGAGTGTTGATAAGGAGTTTTTCCCCACTCATGCTATGTTAGAGTATCAATCTTCAAGTTTCTTTCTTAAGTGTTTTGAGAGTATAAATATATAATTGGTTCGCCAGAGTCTTAAATTAAAGTGCTTCAATTTAGGATTATCGATTGTTGAATCCTGGAAGATAAACGCTTATAGAATTGCGAGTATAAGAGCAGAGGCGAAATCTTTCCTTAGGACTTGGCGATTATTGCAAGCCTCAATCGCTAAAGTTGTCAGTATTTCTACACATTTGTGTTTGTTGATTTACATCAATTTCATGTGAATTTGTTGTATATTTGATGGTTACAATTTTATTGAGAACTATTATAATCTAAATTCATATTTTATATTGTTTCGCCAGACCATCAAGTATTACAACGTTTGTTGCTGGGCTTAAAATTTCAACCAAGTCACCCAAAGTTTCATACTGTAGCAGTTTCTATGATTTTTTTAAAATTGAAAATCACATTTTGGTGGGGGCTGGATGTTTCGCGAAATGATGTATATTCAGTATGCATAATAGCACAATCGATATAACTTTCAAATTGACTTTGAGGATGAGGACAAGTGATGTTGAACAAGTTGAACTGTTTGTTTAGTTAACCGTTGTGTCTGCTAAATCCCATGTACTGGGTTGTGATTATGACGTTTGCAAGAATGAATTACATCAGTTTATTGCATCTATTTCACTAGTTGATTAAAGTGCTCATATACCAATTTTTTTGGTATAAGTGACATCGATAACATGGTTTATGTGACTAATAACAAATTAATTGATAATCCCACGTTGATTCAAACAAGAGTTTATATGTTGTCTACCCGGCTAAGTTCAAAGGTTGCTCTTACATCTTTGTATGCTACTCCAACGCTAAAAGTATTTAACTAAATTAGGTTCTTTGGTGCAGTCGAATGTACTGGGGATCTTTCTGACGTAAATTGTAAGAAGTGCCTAAATGTCGCCATAAGCGAACTTCTAGTTCATAGTTATGGATTTAGGCTTGTTCCCCTTGTACCTTAATATGAACTTCTAGTTCATATTAAGGTAACCAAAAATAGTTTTTAGGCTTGTTCCCCTGTTTGGTGTGTACAATAGTTTTTAGGCCACACAAAATGCGTTCTATGAAAACATGCCACTAACAATGCACATTTACCACAACCTTAATATATTATTTTTTACAACGAGAGATAAACTACATATAAACTAACTTGTAATTATCAAACATTCAGACACCCTTTCTATATTGAAAGTCTGAACATACACATTCCCTACCGGTTCCTCCTAAATGTTGGGATAATTATACACAACACAAGAATGTCTGAAATAGTTCATAAATAAAATGCTGGAATAAGGCTTCAAATTCAAGATATTTTGCCATTGTTGGTCATCTCTCTGATGCCATTCTCTCTCTTTTGTTTCTTTTTATTCGGAAGAGAATTATCACTAGGCTATGAGTTAGCAGTGAATCAAGAACAACCACATGGAATCAAGAATAAAAGGAACTTTCAACCCCAAAAATAAAATCCAACTGAAGCATTCAAGTAATATTATTTGTTCATGTACTCCGACAATTGTTTCACTGAATTGATGCATCAAGTAAATTAAAGACCAACAGAATCAAGCCTTCTTCTACACCAGGTAAATTGGTAATGGCTGCAATCTTCATAATGAGGTTAAATGGCCACAACTTTCATCATACAGCTAAAACAACTAGCTGCTGCTGCACACACCGTCTTTTAAAGTTCAAAATTGTTAACATATACCAAAGTCCGTTTTATGAAAAGACTGCTCAAATGTAATCTTGTAAATAGGAGGGAGGTAGGAAATTGTACCTCATTAGTCATCAACTAAGCAACATTTAACTACCATCTGGGCTGAAATCAGTACTAAAATTAAAGCAATCAACAAAGCAAATAAGATTTCACTGAACTGCTCTAGTAGAAGAAAATGATGAATCAATGAATCATATAAGTTCAGATATTAGAATTATCATTTTTTCAGACCTTGCATGTTAAATCTCTCTTGTTGCTTAGCAGCACCTTTATGATAACATCTTAAAAGGATTCCACAGAAGAAAAAAAAAATTAAAAAATTAAAAAATTAAAAAATTAAAAAATTAAAAAAATTAAAAAAAAAAAAAGAAAGAAAGAAAGAAAAGAAAGTATGAATGCCCAATTTCAACCTCTACTCTTTCAATGGAACAAAACATACCACATTCGAATACCTGCTCAATGTTATATCCAGGGCTTGGATCATTGGAGAGTGTTAATACCCTGGCGAATCGATCCAAGCAATTTCCAACAGCATATCAATGGTCTCTCCAAAGATTCGATACCTCCCTTCACTATATGCAATTACCCGTGTGTTCCCACACTGACATACAACACAACAGGATCATATGCACCTGTCACAATCCTTCCCATCTCAATATGTGCACTGCAATGATTAACTGCAACAATGGGCTTCTTCCAAAGCTGTGAAAGAACCCTAACAACAATGGCAGCAACTTGTAATGGTGCTCCCATGCCAGGACCCTTGGTGTAACAAAGGCAATCAATTTCGTTGGGTGTTATTTGGGCAGTTTCCAAAGCAGATTTAATCAGCGGGTGAACGTGTTGGAGATGGTGCTGTGCAGTTTCGTGGGAAGGAACCCTTGGCCGTGAGGGGTAATGTATGTGTTGCGTGAGTTTGACAAAATTTTTACCCCAACACCAATCTTGTTGGCTGAACCCTCAAACCCTAGAGCTATCATCTTCTTCATTCTTGTAGAAGGGACACCCTGTAAATCAAAAGGAAATTCAAACAAAGTCCAAAATGTTCGACGCACAAATACTTTTTATGAACCTTGTCTGTAATATATTCTGGGTGGCTTAATTTCCATGGAACTGGCAAAGTTTGATCAGCGGATACGATTGAAATGGGCAAAAGGCTCAGGATCAGCTTTGGGAGCTGGTTTAACCTCCTTAGGGTCCCCAAAAATATTCCATAACTTCAGTGTTTCATGAGCTGCTGATGCTACTGTGCAACCATTTGGGCTCTGAGCCATATAAAGGACTGTAGAAGTATGACCGGTGAGTTCTGCAATTCTACACATTGATGGGTATTTCCAAAGAGTAAGCTGATTCTGAGTAAACCCATGTGCGCTAAGCAGCTCTCGTTCATTCATATTCCACAGCAAAGCACAAACCTCAGAGCCAGTGTCAACAGAGTTCAGGCATGCACCTGTGTGAGTGTTCCAGAACTTTATGCACCGATCATCATTCCCACCTCCACCAGAAGCTAGCAAATTTCTCTGGAATGGACACCAAGCAAGGGCTTTTACAGCAGCTGTATGATCTTGGAGCCTGTGAAGCCACTGTGTTCGTGAATATGATCTGTTGTCCCATATATGGAGCAGGTTATCATTTCCTCCACTTGCTAATTGCTGGCCTGAAGCCGACCATTTAAGCCCACAAACCTCTTGCTCATGTCCTCTGTATGTCTCAACAACAATGTGGGATCCAATTCTTACATCATTGTTAACGATGCGGCCATCCATTCCTCCAGTTGTAAGAATGTGATTGTTCCATGCCAGTGAGCCTACCCGCGATAGGTGGCAACCTCTCAAGGTTATAACATGAGAACTGGCAGTTGTATCCCATAGCTCTACTTCGGAATTGTTCAGTCCAATGGCAATCTGGCATCCATCAATAGCCCAATTGACGCTGGTAACAGGTCCCCTTTCATCCTCAAATGTGGCCAGTTCCCAAGTAGAATCATCGGTAGAATCCCACAAATAAACTGTATTTGCAAGAGCTATTGCAAGAACATTGGAGCTTCCCCAATCCAACAAATTAAGGTAGTAACCATCCATAAGGTCGGGAGCATCAAGTGTTCTGTCTGCACTTTGAGAAATATATCTTCTTCGTGCCTTAGGGGGGTTTGATTCGGTAGGTTTATCTGAAGAGAAGTTGCTTGGGAAGAGCTCTACAGGGGGAGGAGTCTTGTTCTTGAAAGCAAGAATTCTACTGCGGTTCATGTTCATGGCCTCAGCCAACTGCTTCCGATAGCCTACTCCATATCTAGGTGGGTTTTCCTTACCTTTCCTAGTACTACTACCTTGATGAGTAAGCATGTAAAATGCATAATCAAAGTCCATGGCGGACCGGTTTGGTATGAACCGGTCCCAATTTTCTCGGGAATTCCTTTTCTGAAGAAGCTGTTGTTCAAGAGGGCACCACCTAGACTGTGACCTCAAGGTACTCATTGTTACATTTGCAAATATGAAACCCAAAAATTAAAAATTAAAAAACAGAGAATATGAGAGACACAGACAAATAAACAGGGAGAGAGAGCAGTCAAAAATCAGTATAATTGAAGCAGATATTCCTTCAGAACAACCAAAATCATATGCAAACTTCAAAAACCAACTAAGATCCTGTAGAAGCCCTAAGAAATCAAACTTCAAAAAAACAGAGAATATGAGAGACACAGATAAATAAACAGAGAGAGCAGTCGAAAATCAGTATAATTGAAGCACAACCAAAAGCATATACAAACTAAATGAAATCAAATTTAACTAAAGGCAATTAGAAACGCAGACAGGGCTCAGATCTTGTCAATTCAAAATTTTAGCAGAAAACTATACACACAAAAAAACTGTTTAACTAACCGAATTATCGATACGACGGGACGTAAATTGCCTCCGAACAAAGCATTGAGCTGAGGCTTTCGATTGGTTTCTATTCTCAGTCAGAGACGTGTATATGAATGCAGGAGATCGAATCGAAGAAAATTGAACTCGGGTTTGATGCTCAACGTATATATACGTATGTTTGACGCGTAGAATACGCGTGGAATACGCGTGGAATAAGCGTGGAATACGCGTATCGCACTCGTGAAATACGCGTATTTAACGAGTGAAATACGTGTATTCCAGGAGCTAAATACGCGTACTCGACGCGTATCAGCTTGATAGCTACGACAGGCGACAACCTCTCTCTCTCTCCCTCTCTCGTAGATGAGTTTTTTGCTATTTGATTACAGGTTGAAAGAAAAATGGTTAGAAAACAAGAAGCAGACTTACTATCTGGGTTGCTGATTTTACGAATGGTTATTTTATTTTATTTTTTTATTACTTTTTTTTGTGGTCTGAACATCATCACTGCACATGCCATGCCTTCGATTACTTCTTCATTCCTGATCCTGAAATTAGTATTTTTATCAATGTTGGAGAGTGGAATTAGATCGTATGAATGCTTAAACTGTTGAAAATAATAAAAGGCTAAATATATATATATATATATATTTCTATTATTTCAACCAAACCCAATTAATCTAGTTAGTTTCATACTTAATTTACTCGTGCTCGTACATAAACGTAATGAGAAAAATAAAATTTTGAGATGAAAAAAACAGAAAAGACAGGACTCGTTGCATAAGGTTTCTCGTATAGACCTAGAATCGATTAGGAGAATACATTCAGAGCTCCATTTCGGAAGAGTTTACTGTTTACTGATCTAATTTTGGTGAATTTGATAAACGTCTGTCACTAATTTTCACTTAAATTTGCAGAAAATAGAGGAAATTGTAGTAAGAATTCGAGCAAACTAAAATATTCAAAAGTACCAGTAATATATTCAAATTCAAAGTACAACCGTAGTACGAGCTAAAGCCCAACAAAACAGTATCAATACACAGAATCTCAGTGATTCAAAGTTAATGATATTATGTGCTTCTTGGCCTTGGAAAATCATTCCAAACAACGCAATAAGGCTAGAAAGGACTTTAGCCTTGCCTGATAAACCTAATAAAAAACAACACATTAATCTACAGAGCCAAATGGAGATCGAATTGGTTGATGCATACATCATTTTTTTCAATACCAAGGTACATCAAGGGCTTGAACCTGTCAATTGGAAAACATGAAAACATTGTAAGCAAAGCAAAGAGGATTTAATTTCACATATATATTTCTTTAACATTCGTTTAAGGAAAAGAAAGATCTCTTCAAACTATCTTTCAAGTGTAAGGGAGAAAAACAAATATTGTCTACTAATCTAACCATTTTTCTTCCTCAGTCATCAAACAATCCTCTTTGAGGAACTTATGTGAAGTACTTCACAACTCATGTGGAATGAAGAAATAGGCCGTGTGACAGACTAATTTGAGTTCCTAATCTGGCTTTGCAGCTGTTTTCAATATGAAGTTTGATGCAGGAGCAGCAGGACAGAAGCTTATATACATGCATACACATATAGACATACGCAGAAAAACACACACAAAAGCATATGCACACATAAACACGTGCTCACACATTAACATACTGTTATTTTGATTTGTGTCTTTTAGTGTTATTTAATTGGATTTTCCTTTTGGGAAAAGAAACACAAAGACAAACTTTAGTGATAAAGAGAAGAAAAATTACAGGCATGGACAAGATAAGTACTCCTTAAGCAGGAAAAGATATAAAAATTAACATGAACAACGTATTCCTTAGGCAAAGGCTTAGACAATCATACTAAACAGTCTTTACATAGTTCAATGGTAGGAAACTCAAAGCTAACTACTCATGCAAATATCTTCCCAAGTGTCAATTCTTTCTGTACAAGAAACACCATACCTCAAGAACTATAAGATTTAGGTAGTCTCATCCATGAACCCGTTTAAGTTTTTCTGACTCCTCTTTTAGTCTCCAGATTGCTTCCACTTCATCAGTTCGGAACCGTTGCGTAAAAGTCGATTCCTCAAACGGGGTTGATGCGCCATGAGCAAAAGCAAGAAGACCAGTATAAGCAATCATGGCACCGTTATCAACACAATACCTATCATCAGTTGCAAACAACCTTCCATCCCGTTCAGAGCACATAGTTCTCATCATCTCTTGCAAGCGTTCGTTGCAACCTACACCACCAACAATAAGGACATCTTTCTTGTCACAATGTGCCATTGCACGCTCCGTTATCTCCACAAGCATTGCAAACACATTTTCCTGAACCAAATTAATAAAATAAAATAAATCATGTAAGTAGTCCATCATTACAGTCATCATTCTTCCTCTTTTGCTTGCAGAGTTTATTAAATTGGAAATTCTTTGTCGCTCTTTTTTCCTGATAAGTCCCATTTGCTAAAACCTATTTTCCCATCAAAATAGCTTTGATTCCAAAGTTTACCTGGAGTGAGTAGCATAGATCTGCAGGGGTGCACTCGCTATTCTTGAGCTTCTCCACAGCAGTGGCTTCAATATAGCTCAAAATTCCACTAAAAGACACATCCATCCCTTTCACAGCATAAGGAAGGTCTATATACTGTTCTCCTTTCTTTGCAAGCTGGGAGGGGAAGGAATCACACAAGTCATGATGGAAGCACTTCCACAAAATATTCAACTAAAGCACGGGATAGAAACGTAGCTCAAATCAAACAATAAGCATAATAGTGGTAATAATGATGACACTAACGATTATGATAATTCAACTTCAAGAGTTATTACATATGGATTTCTTATGCCCATTCAGTGCAATAAGATTGACTGCATCACCTGATCACCCTACAATTTGGCAAACTATATGACTCTAGTTTATAGAGATGACTATGAGTTTGAAACCGTCTGTAAACATTATGGAACTATAAATGTATTAAAAAGATAATCAACTACCCAACCATGATGGGTTCACACACTTCAAATTGATTCACCATATACAGGAATGCAATAGGGCACCCACAATAGAATATATATAGAAATCATATCGGCAGCATTTTAAATTTCAAAAAAGTTCATAAAAAAAAAGTACAGAAATTAACAACCAACATTCTCACAATGCAAGCGGGAAGAAAACTCCAAATCAGATTTCTTCAATTTTAATAAGATCTATGAACACGTACCATGTGAAATAGATCATACAAAACTTGGCAACTCAACTTCTTCTCTAAAACTAGAGGCCACTTACGCAAAAAGGAAGAGGGAAGCCATTTCACCTTCTGTCTAAAAAAATGCCACTAGCTCCCATATGATACACTTTTCCTGTTTCGTTTTCTTTTTGGGGTCACAATAAGATTTAACTGAACTACTCTACTAGAAGAAAATGCTGAATCATATAAGGTCAAATATTAGAATTATCCTTTTCAGACCTTGCATTTTAAATCTCTCTTGTTGCTAGATTGTTGCGTCTTTATGATTAAGAAATCAAATTCAGTCCAGCCCAAGTTAAACTCCAACATAGTCACAAGTAAGAACAGCTAGTTCTCAAATTTCTTGGAAAGAGAAAGGAAATCTTGATAAGATAACAACTTAAAAGGATTCCACAGAAAAAGAAAAGAAAGCATGAATGCCAATTTCAACCTCTACTGATTCAATGGAACAAAACATACCACATTAAAATACCTGCTCAATGTTATATCCAGGGCTTGGGTCATTGGAGAGTGTTAATACCCTGGCGAACCGATCCAAGCAATTTCCAACAGCGATATCAATGGTCTCTCCAAAGATTCGATACCTCCCTTCACTGTATGCAATTACCTGTGTGTTCCCACCACTGACATACAACACAACAGGATCATCTGCACCTGTCACAATCCTCCCCATCTCAATATGTGCAACGCAATGATTAACTGCAACAATGGGCTTCTTCCAAAGCTGTGAAAGAACCCTAACAACAATGGCAGCAACTTGTAATGGTGCTCCCATGCCAGGACCCTTGGTGTAACAAAGGCAATCAATTTCCTTAGGCGTTATTTGGGCAGTTTCCAGTGCAGATTTAATCAACGGGAGAATGTGTTGGAGATGGTGATGTGCAGTTTCGCGGGGAAGAAACCCTTGGCCGGGAGGGGTAATGTATGTGTGGCGAGGGTTTGACAAAATTGTGCCATCTAAGGTGACAACCCCAACACCAATCTTGTTGGCTGAACCCTCAAACCCTAGAGCTATCATCTTCTTCATTTTTGTAGAAGAACTCAGGCACACCCTGTAAATCAAAAGCAAATTTAAACAAAGTCCAACATATATATATATATATATATATGCAATTTCAAGCCCAAATAGAGAAACTAAAATGCCAAAATTATTTTCAAATACATTTGTATATGTAGTTACACGAAATAAACCTTCACCTTTCAGAAATTAACAGGCACTGTTTTTCGGAAACACATACACTCCTTTGACTAAAACTGAACTGACGATACAGCAAGTCAATGTGAAAAAGAACTTATCTTCCAAAAATATCCCAAAATTGTAAACAAACAAAAACAATGCAACCTAATGAGCCAGAACGGTAAAAGATTAAAAGGATATTGCCCTATAAATCAAAAGGAAGGAGGAAAGGATATAAAGGAGGTCCCAACACAGAGGGAACACAGGGTTGGTCAAACCGACAACGTAGAAGCGCTTTTGGGCAAACCTATGGAGTCGCAAGAGATGGGTGAGACGAAGCGTGACGAGAGACAGAAGAAATGCTAAAAAGAAGGGACATGGAATGGGCCTAGGCAGATCGGTGTGGCCTAAAAAGGATAATCACAGTGGGCCGAAAGAGAAAAACATTTTACTTGGGTCTAATGATGCACCCAAATGTTACAGTGACGGTGGGACCTATTATGCCAACAGTGAGGGCTTGTTTTGGGCCTTCAAGTATCTGATTTCTGTTGTAAAATGAACAATATATGTGGAAATATTGAATTGCATGTGAAGTAAATGTGACACAATATTTAACGAGATTCGGCCATGCCTACGTCTTCAGAGAGCAGCAGCATTAACTTTTCCACTATGTAAAATAATAGGGCTACAACTTTAGTGTTTACAATCTCTGTGGCTCACTAATTTTTCTCTCTTGGAGAATTTATCTCTACTCTCTTTTCTCTCCCCTCACTTTCCTTTCTTTCTTCCTTCCTCTCTGCCTAGGCTCTCATTTTCTTCTCTAATGGCTGGTTATAGACATAATTCTATGGCTACTCACTCAAAAGTCTTTGACTTCACGTGGGTGTTGGCAAACAAGCTTCACCATTATTTTCCTTATTTTCTTTATGTGGGCTCCACCACATTCTTTATAACACTCTCCCTTGGAGACCACAAGTAACATCTTGTTGCCTCAATAAAATCTTGCTAGAAGGAAACTCAGTGAGGTAGAAAACTGATGGAAGGAAGAAGAGTGCATTAATCAGTGTAGCATACTTCTGGATGCTCCCCCCGATATCTTCAAGACTATCTTTTTGGAGGAAAAATCTTTCGGAGTGAGTGGAGGATGTAGCTATAAAAAATTCCTTAGTTGAGTAAGTAAATATATTTCTAGTGAGGGATATCTATGTAAATCATAGAAATTTCCAGAGTTTGCGTATTCAACAAAACCTGGGCTATTTGTAAATTCACTTTAGTTTAATAAGCCCATATATGATGTTATGCAGAGATAGCATCAAATATGCATCACATCATCCCAAAGTGGTGGTGATGGAGCTGAGCTTTATCTGGAAAATACAATGTCATGTGTAGTATACTTCCAAAAAATCATTTAAGTGCCCAACGAATAACCCACATAAAAATGCTTCAATACTTTCTTAGTATTTCTTGACACATTATATAGCTTTATACCCAGCTATTTGTTATGCTTATACATTTTTAGGGAATCGCTTCTGGCAATATGCTTCCATGCATTTAATAACCCTTAAAGATAGCATGTTGGTCTTCGTAAATGTGCAAAAAGACGGCACGATTGCATCCGTAAATATGGAGAACCTCAACATTCCTTGTTTCTACCAAAAACATTGTGTCATATAAAGTGAGTATATTACTCTTTATTCCGAACACCCATATATAACCTTCAGGGTTAACATCTTTCGGGGTTCGTACTATGGATTTGTTCTTTCACGTTCATTCTTATATGTTATGAAATTGCCTCCTTCCATTTTGGCCAATGATTTTGTCGACATTTAATAATAGAATGGGGTTCCAATCAACACAGCCCACTGATGATATGAGTAGCCACTCTAAAACCAAAAATTGTCATTCATCAATTCGTGATCCCATCATTCTCATGTGCATGTGCATGCATCAACTATAAGTATTTCTTTGCTTTTGGGTACCCAAGCCACTTCAAAGACTTTTATTGTCTCTTTCCAGACAAACATCTCTTATAAGATGAATTATGTGAGAATATGGATCATAATCTTCAATGAAGCGTTATTTTATAGTAGAGCGTGGATAATCTCCATTCAGGGAGTTGGAACATTTAGAACCCATATATTTGTCATGCTAACTAAAACCAAACTGCGGCATAACATGAAGATCGTAATCCCGAACTAAAAAGAAACTAAAGCGGTATAAGGCCAACAAAAAAAAAACACATAAGAGCGTAAAGCCCACAAAAGGCAATAACCCCGTGTAAGGCTAGAATCCCACATAAAACCTAAGACAAACAAGGAAATGATAGTTGTCACAAGCAAACCAAGATAATGAAACCTCAAAACATACACCACCCAAGCCTCACCAACAGTACTGAAATTAAGCCCGTTCAAACATCCAAAAGAAAACATCCAGCAAACAGAGAATGAGAAATCGCATCTCAAAGCAAACATAGAACTCTACTAACAGACAAGAAGAATGTGGTGCAAGTACCCAAGCTATAGCTTTACACACCTTCCAATAAATACACATGAAAACGCATTTAATGTTTGCAACTGCAAGTCGAGGATGAAGCCAGATCAAAAAGGATATGTGGGAAAATAGGTGAGTAAAAAGGTCATGAGCAGGGTCGTCATGATAACCAAAATGAGATTTTAAAACGGAAAAGATCCTTCCAGTAAAGAACTGTCAAATGAATTCACAACCCTTGACAATTCCATGAGGGGCTGTTTGGTATACCTCACTATGTCTCACTAGATTGGATTGGATTACATAAGACTTGAAACCCATGTTTGGCAGGAGAAGATTAACTTAAATGAGATTATATTGTCCAACAATTGAAAAAACCAGGATTCGCATGTCTAATATAACGAGCTCTAAATTGGGTTTGCAAAATAGCACGCTCCCTATTTTGAACAGGCGAGTCTGGTTGATTTCCTTATGGCTTGAATCAAAACCTCATCACCACAAACCCACACGCAGGACAGTGCAGAACCCAGAGCCTATGCCCCCCCTGGATTTCTTCTCCCCCATGACCACCACCCTCAAGCCATGCACAAATCCAACACAAAGAAGCCCAAGCCACTCGTAGAACATCTTTCTTCGCCATCCTAGCCACCAGCAAAACCCAAAACCATCTCTCTTCTCCATCTTAGTCCAATGCGTAACAGTTCCAAATAATAAACGGAAAATAATGAACCAGAAACAGAAAGAAGAAAGAAGGAAAGAAAGAAGAAGAAACCTAGGTCTACATATGATGCTGCTCCGATTTCTATTTGGTAGTTTCCTTCTTGCTGATGATGTTAGCGGCGTAGTTAAAGAAGAAAAAAAGAGAGAGAGAGAGAGAGAGAGAGAGAGAGAGAGAGATATATATATATATATATATATATATACAGTCCCCTTCTATTGAGGGATCCCTCAAATAATTTTATTTGAGGGATGCCCTTTAGGGTACCCTACAATTTTTTTTCCAATGATCAAAACCATCTATTTTTTAGGTCTTCATTCATAGATCATCCTTACAAAAAATTAGACAAATCGGAAACCGTTTCGACATCCAATTGTGTCCTACAAAATAATGAACACGGTGCTTCAAGAAAATACTAAAATTTCAATAACTCAATTGCATGGTCAAAAGATATCGGATTCAAGTGATTTTTTGTAGAGATGATCTTTGAATGTGTATATACAAAATAGACGGTTTGGATTAGTGAAATACAATCCGGAGTGGGCCCTACAAGGGGTGTCCCTCAAATAAGCTTATTTGAGGGATCCCTCAATGGAAGCTCTCTGATATATATATATATATATATATATATAATAAGAATAGAATACTAGGGAAAAAAAAACCTAAAAAAAAGAGAGAGATGTGGCAGCATCATATTTTATTCTTATCTAGGTTTTTTTTCAATTCACATGGTTGGCTTGTATAATTGTTATTGTTTTTAGGTTAAAATCTTTAATTAAATTTAAATATTTAAATAATTATTTTTTAGTCCAACAGAGCACCAAACATAGGTCTTCACTATTTTTACCACCCAGCTTCTTAGTCTGACACATCACCAAACGTAGGTCAGTACTTAATCTAGCTTAGTCCAATCCGAGCTAATCCAATATAGTCCTAGAATTTAGTCCAGTCTATGACAATCTGCTTTACCAAACGACCCCTGACAGTAGTATCATGACTCACATGTGGATGTTGGCCAGCCACCACCGCCAAATATCTTCCATCTATGCTCCTCCGCTTTCATCAGTTCCAATGCGACAACATCTATAGGATGCACTAAAATGTCAAAATTATTTTCAATTACATTTGTATATGTAGATACACGAAATAGACCTTCACCTTTTAGAAATTAACAGGCAATTGTTTTCCAGTAGCACATACACTCTTTTGACTGAAATTGAACTGACGATACAATAACCCAACTTATAGCTTAAGTAGAATTGAATTAAAAACCGCAACTCAATGTTTAAAAAAAGGATGTTAAACAACTTATCTTCCAAAAATATCCAAAAATTGTAAACAAACAAAAGCAGTGCAACCTAAGAGGCCACCCCCAAAATTAATAGTGTGGAAAAATGCCAACTTACACAAGCATGCTTTGAATGAAAAAAAAAAAAAAAAAAAAAACTTATATGACATGAACGGACTCATTTGCAACTCCTTCTCTTATTTTTATCTTCTTCTTTTTTGGGTTAAAGTCGTTTCTTGAAACCCATGTGTTAGAAAAACATCTTCCAAGAAACTTTTGAGCCACACCACACCCTTAAATAGTAAGTATGTTGTAACAACCCAATCCTTAATTAATTATTAATTATTATTTTATTGTGAGAAAATACAATTTTTCCCCCAGAATAAATTATTAGAAAAAAGTTGACTTTTTGACCGGGAAAGAATATGGACATTTCGATTGCACTATTGCATAGAGCGCGACAAAACGAGTCTGTAGACACGTAGTGGGCTCGAATCGAAGTCTTAACGAAGAAAATACGGTCAAAACATGTAGAGGGGCAAAATGGTAATTTGATACAAAATCATATTTTTAAAATCTGACCCTCTCTTCTCTCTCTTTCTGGCTTTCTCTGCGAATCAACCCCCCACGATCTCCTTAAGCCGACACCACCACCCTCCACCATAAATCACCACCATCCGACCGCCATTAGCTACCCAACTGGTCGGGTCAGAACCGCCACCACCCCAATAGCCCATCCCAACCAACTCGACATCACCACCACGAGTCCGCGGAAACAATGGAAGTTGTCGGATTTTGACGGATTTTTTGCGGGAGATTTCTCTCTCTACGGCCACCAAATCGGACAAATTATGTATGGATTTTTAGCTATTTTTCATGCTCTAGCTGATGGTTTGGTAGGATTTGAGAAATTTCTAACTTTGGTAGGTTAATTTTCGAATTGGAATTCGGCCGATTTTGGGTTCGCAATTCCAACCACTTCCAACCACTTTTTAGGGTAGGTCCAAGAACAAAAGTGGTTCCAAATAGGGTGTTTCACCTAGGGTAGGAGTTTTGAGTCGTTATTTTGAGATTTTCGTGCGAAGCGTTATGTCTTTGGGGACCCATGTGCTGCCAGTGCGTGGGTAGCATGGTGAGGACCACATTCAGTCCTAGAATAATCCTTTGGTCCTCTTGAGCACGTAGGAATTCGCGAATCTCATTTCGGACAACGTTTGAACCCCGAATGGATCTCGCATATTGTGCGATTTTCGGGTTTGATACGTTTGAGCCGTTGGATTGTAGTTATTCTCAGATATGTTAATCTAGATAATTTCAGGATCATGAATCGGAGTCCCGGATGCCCCAAAAATGTCAACCCTATGGTGGTTACTAGAACCGTTCGGTCGTGTGATCGTGAGCAATCCGACCATCTGAAAAATACCGAACTCTCGGGACATGTGTCCTAGGCATAAAGGAATCTTTAGGAACGTCCGGATCAGAATTCTGAGGTAGTGGACTCCACAAGGTCTCAAGTTGACTTTTTGAGACTTTATCGCTTTTGAGTCTCAAGCCTCTTTTAGACCATCCTAAACATGGGAAAAGCTCTTGTGGGCTTAGGAATGACTTTAAACCCAATAAACACATTTCTAGGAGCCGGGGGTCAGGGTTTCGAATTAACTGTTTATGTTGAATTCTATTGGAAGTTATTTATTTATTGTGTTGATTATTATCATTATTATCTGGCTGATACTTGGATGATATGAACGAAAAAGAAATAATGTCAACATCCAACTTCTCTTTAATAAAATGTCGATCAACCTTCATATGCTTTGTACGATCATGTTGCACATGGTTATGAGCAATTACAATTACAGCTTATTATCACAATACAAATCCATGGGTTTTTGGGGCTCAAACCCAAGATCTCCAAACAATCTCTTCAACCGTAGTAACTCGCACACATCTTGAGCCATCCCACAGTACTTGACTTCGGCACTAGACCGAGACACCACTTTTTGCTTTTTACTCCTCTAAGTAACAAGATTACCACCAACAAATCTGAAATACCCAAACGTAGAATGTCTATTAGTGAATGAACCAGCACAATCAACATTCGTATACCCTTCTACATACATATGACCATACTTGGAAAACATTAACCTCTTGCTATGAGTTACTTTCAGATACCTCAAAATACGCATTACAACACCCATATGATCTTCACTAGAAGAATGCATAAACTGACTCACTATACTCACTGAATATGCTATATCAGGACGTGTATGAGCTAAATAAATTAATTTCCCTACAAACCATTGATAACGCTCCTTATCGGTAGGGACTTGATCAGAATATAACCCGAACTTATGATTTTGTTCACTCCTTAGAAGCCATTGATAATGCTCCTTATCGGTGGGGACTTGATTAGGATATAACCCCAACTTATGATTTTGTTCACTAGATGTATCAATTGGTTTACAATCCAATATTCCAGTCTCCGCAAGTAAATCCAAAACATACTTCTTTTGGGACAGAAAGATACCATGCTTAGATCTAGCAACTTTAATCCCAAGAAAGTACTTCAAGTCACCCAATGACTTCATCTCAAACTCGAAAGCCAAATACTTCTGGAGATTTTGCATTTTTGCCTGATAATCTCCAGTCACAATCACATCATCAATATAAATAATTAAAGCTGTCAATTTACCTTTATAACGATAAGAAAATATAGTCCGAGTTACTCTGTACATACCCAAATTTCTTCATACACACAACAAACCATGCTTTCGGAGACTTCTTTAATCTATATAAGGACTGCTGTATCTTACACACAACACCCTCCTTGGAGGTTACAGGAATAACAGGAGGAAGATACATGTATATTTCTTCTTTGAGGTCACTATGTAGGAATGCATTTTTGATATTAAACTGCAACAAGGTCTCGTCATGATTAGCAGCCAGGGACAAGAGTGCACGCACAGTATTGAGCTTTGCTACTGGAGCAAATGTCTCTACGTAATCTACTCCATAGGTCTGAGTATAACCCTTTGCTACCAATCTAGCCTTGTAATAGTCAATGAAACCATCAGCCTTATGCTTCAAAGTAAACACCCATCCGCACCCAATAGCTTTCTTCCCTCTTGGTAAAGGGATCCTAAGTTTCATTCTTGTTCAAAGCTTCCATTTCAACATTCATGCCATCCATCCATTTGGGGTCAGAAAGAGCATCCTGCAACTTAGTTGGCACACATACACTAGATAATTGACACAAATATGATTATATGACTTAGATAACCGATGAGTTGACACATAGTGGCTAATGAAATATTTAGACTTAGCATGTATATCAGGTGAGTATTGTGCTTTAGGTTTCCCACGAGTGGTACGTGGGGGCAACTGGTAACTTGGCATAGATGATTCACCAGAGATTACCTCAATTAGCTCATTCTTATGACTTGATTGGAGCAATGGCAAGGCAAAGGCGGGTCTTGCATTGAACTCATCTACACAAGAGTCACAAGAATCATTGTCACACTCTTCAACGATGGGTAACTGATCAATTCCTGAATGTCGACCGGTCGTTTCATCACAGATAGCATTTTCTTCATCTTTAGTGATAAGCGACAAATCGTTTCCAGAGTGTCGACCGGTCGTTTCGTCACTAAGAGCAATATCTTTACCTATAAACCTTGGGGACCGGTCGCCTTCTGCTATGCGAGCAATCGTTTCCTTCCCAAAGGCAACATCTTCATATACAGTATTTTGGCCATCAAGTCCAAGATCTTCCAATCCATGACTCTCAAATTCACTCCCCTTCTACCCTTGAATTGGAGATGAGAGAGAAACATAATATGGCACTTCTTCACTAAATGTTACGTCCAAAGTAACATGCACTTTCTGAGTAGAAGAGTAGCAAATAAAGACACAACGCAAAGCACAAGGATCAAGTTTACTTTGTTGATGAAAGTAGACATGAACATAGGCAACACACTCAAAAACTTTAAAGGGCAACTTGGAGACGGAGATAGGGGAAACATGGTCACCGAATACATTATACGGAGTCCTGAAATCAAGAACTCGGCTAGGAGTACAATCAACCAAATAGGTAGCAGACAGAACAACATGCCCCCAAAGATGATGAGGAGCAAACATATCCAATATGAGTGAGCAGGCAACTTCAAGCAAGTGTCGATTCTTCCTTTCAGACACATCATTTTGTTGAGGGGTAAAAGGGGTTATCATTTGGTGAATAATACCTTGAGCATGAAAGAAACACGTCAAATTATTATTCACATATTCTCCTCCGTTATCAGTCTGAAATACTTTGACCCGAGCATGAAACTGAGCAGACACTATAGTACAAAACTCTGGAAGGATGGAAGCAACATCATGTTTATATGTCAACAAGAAAACCCCAGTGAGTTGGGTACAATCATCAATAAATGTGACGAACCAACGAAATCCGTTCGAAGTTACCCGAGCCGAACCCCACACATCAGAATGGACTAAATCAAAAGGCTTTGCAACTTTCCTTTCACTTAAAGGAAACACAGTACAATGACTCTTGGCCAAAATACATGTCTCACACTTAAAACTGGACTCATCACATGAGCTGAATAAAGATAAAAACAGACGCTTAAGGCAGCCAAACGACAGGTGTCCTAAGTGACGATGCCATAACCAAATTTGTTGTTTATCTTTGACACTGCAACTTTGAATAGTATTAACGACACGATCACGAATTGGTGTGGCAGGCAATGTCAAATAATATAACCCCTTATCCGTTTACCATGCCCAATCGTCTTGTAAGTCTTATGATCCTAAAAAGAGCAATGTGTTGGATAGAAAGTAACATAAACATTAAGTATATCACGTATTTGACCAACAGAAGTTACAATGGATGTTGAGAATTAGTAATGCATGAGACAAGGAAATGGTAGGAGTGAGAGAGATTGTGCCCTCGCCAATAATTAGAGAATGCAAGTCATTAGCACTAGTTATGTATGGGTCACGAGTGTTACTAGACAACTCATCAAAAAATTTAGCATCATAAGTCATATGGTCAGTAGCACTAATATCAATTATCCAAGTATTGGAGCCAATACCTGGAATAGAGTCAGAAACACACAAATTTGTAGAAGCAGTAGCAACAACACCAACAATGAAGTTACCACCCATGATTGTAGCAGAAACTCAACAGATTACAGCAAAGTACACAACTAAACACAGTAGATGCACAAATACGACAGATGCACGAAGACGAGAATGACACAAACATAACACAACACACAAACCCAAGAGGGCACACACAACACAGGTAGGAAAAAAAAATGGGGCTAGAACACCGGTACACAACCAAGGATTAAAATATCGGTTGTGCATATAATATCAGGCCTCCAATTTATGGATATTTTGGGGGATAAATCGTTATCGTTTTAGGTATCGGGAAAAAATCAACAAAAATGACATATATAGGCATTGAAACACATAATTTTGGTGTAAAGCTTTCATAAAAATGTTATGTGCATTATCAATGAATGTATTGAACAAATAAAACTCAAAATTTACCAATAATAAAATATACATATGATGAAATATAAGTGGTATGTAATGCGCGTTAATGAAAAGTTTGAAAATAAAATGTTAATTAGAATGAATAAACCATGCATAAATTCATAGTTTGTTTAAACATTGGATTACAATTTAGATAAACGTCCATCTAGATAAATGAAGAGCTCCTATGAGGTTCAAACGATGAGGAACAACCATCTAGATTCATACAATAGTCATACCAAGTCATGTAACTCGAGCAGTTTATAAGCCATGTTTGAACATGGTGCACATAGGTCTCTCTTGAGCTCCCTATTGTCCTCCCATACATGGGATAGTTAGGATTAACCAACTAGTAGGTCCATAATCTTTTTTATCATCTTGAGCTCCATAACTAGTTCCACTATAATCAGACATGACATAACCATAGTCATCATAAGATTTATTTGAGTTAGTACTACGTCTAGTTCCTATGCTCATAGATCCAAAACTGATCGCCATGTCCTCTTCAGATGGATTAGAGGTATGTGGGCAGTGGACTGTGCATAGATTCTTCATATTAATAAATTATAGGGTTATGGGCAAGGATTAGCTATTTTTGGGTTTCAATTTGCTTCAATTGCCTTCAAACTTCTAAATTTTTTTTAGGTTCTGTTATGGGTATGGGGAAATATTGGGGATATCGGCAAAATATTGGGATATCGCACTTATCGGGGATATATCGTCGATACAAGGGAAGATATGGCCTTACCCTCCTGTAGTGGTGTCGATAGTTGAAAATACCGATATATCGGCAAATATATCGGTGTATCGGCTGATATTTCAATCCTTGGGCACAACACACAGGTCACCAGAAAGTCAGTTGTGATACCAAGTCAAACAATATGAGGTAGAATATTTTTTGATATATTTTCATTCTCCAAAAGTAGGTATTTATAATACAAGTGTGTAAACCCTAGTAGGGTTATACAAGGAAACAAATAAACTCCTAATTACACAAGATTTATACAAAAGAGAAAGAAATAAAATCCTAATAGAATAGGAAATAAAATCTCGCCAACAGATCCAACTTGGCTGCCTCATCTTCCAAGGTTAATAGGTCTCGTCGTCGGTGTTGAGACTTGATCGTGATCGATGACAGTGGTAAGGTTCAATAGGCAGCGATGGAACCGGCGAGTCAGCGACAATGGCAAGGTTTGGTCGATAACCATGGTGAGGTCGGGTAGGCAGCTATGATGAGATCAGGTTAGCGAAGTGGTGGACTTGGTCGTCGTAACCAATGAGTGACAAAGCTAGGTGGTCGGTTGAGCCAAACCAACCGCTTCTCCCCTCTCCTTTTGGTTGCTGCTTTCTGTGTGAGCTGAGAGAGATTTTTCAACAAGGGGTGAGACTCTTGGTCTCTTTGAGAGAGAAGAGGGCATGTGTACCTTGAGCAAACATGTGGTTAAGGAGAGTCTTTTGTTTTCCGCTTTGCCAAGGAGACGGCGATCATTAACGGTGAGGGTGGGCGACTGCTTCTCCATTGTTTCTTTGAGGAAGAAGGTTCATGGGTGCCTTGATCAATTTCTGGTATTTGATTCCTCTCGCATTCTTTTGGTTGTTTGTTGCTAGAGTTGCAACTATGGAAAAGAAAGCTTATTTTCTTCTTTGTTGCTCCATGGGACATATGTGGGATAAGATGAAGGTGATATTTCATAAGCACCCTTTGTATTCTCCACGAGAGATGAGCCAATAAGAGAAACAGTAGGTTTGTGCCCCTTATTTTGGTCTGAATCGAGAGTGTCAAGAGTGGAAATTGTGTTTTGATCGGAGAGCCAAGAGATAATGGGCTCAGGGACGGCGCAGGACCAGGGTTGTTTTTTTATGGTCTTGGCAGAGATGATGAAACCTATAAGAGAGTGGTGAGAACGACATGGATATTTGTTGTGAGTCCCACAGATGGCGCCAAATGTAAACAAGTGAATTTGTACATAATGGATTAAGACATAATCACACACATAACACAAGTGTTTGAGTAGTTTACCCACTATACATCCACTATAGTTTATAGCTTTGTATTTGTATTTGAATTTAAATATGGAGATTACATTATACATAAGAGAGATATGGGGAGAGATGCTCGAGAGCTTGGGAGAGCTATCTCTTGGAGAAGTAGAGAGTGGCAGCCGATCGTACCCTTGCTTGGAGGTGGTGAGTTCCCTTTTAGAGCAACTCCACCCATTTGCCCTTAGCCATGGCAAGGGAGGAGCTAGGGCAGCCACTATTCACGTGAATAGTGGCTGCCCTTGCAAATAGTATTTTGTGTTTCCACCCGTTGCCATGGCTAAGGGCAATTACTATTCATTTTTTTATTTTATTCACAAATTTTTTTACCTCAATAATTAATTTGGATAATATTTTCGTATAAGATTTCCGGGTTCCTACGTGTCAAGACTATTCATAATCGGATAAAATTTCGGGATAAGATTTTTGGGTTCAAATTTCGGATGAATTTTAAAATTCAAATTTCAGATAAATTTGGGTTCAAATTTCGGATGAATTTCAAATTTCAGATAAGATTTTCATCCAATGAAACCAAGCCACGTGGCATCTCTATCTTGCCAAATTTTTCTATAAAACTAGAGGCTCCTCCACCCATACCTCTCACACCACATCTTTCTATATTTTCATTTCTTAGAGTTTAGAATTCATACTCCATTCATTCTCAATGGAAGAATATAGGAGATGCTTGGAGAGGCAAGAGCGAGAAAGAAAGGAGAGAAACCGTAGAGCCGATGAAATCAATGAGTTGCAGAGACAAGTCGATGAACAAGTTCTCATAGCAGTGGCAATGGAAGATGAAGAAAACCAAGGTCGCCGCCGTGGTTCGCAAGTCGGCCGTCGCCGGAATGTGGACAGACATAGGCATTTTCGGTAAGAATCTTTTGGAAGATTATTTTATCCCAACTGCTTTGTACTCTGATGTTGATTTTCGAAGGCGATTTAGAATGCAACCCTATTTGTTCAAAAAAGTCATGCATGATATTTGCAATTATGATGCATACTTTATTCAAAAGTGTGATGCTGCTGGGGTTTTGGGGCTTCTTCTGGAGCAAAAGCTTACAACTGTTATACAAATGTTGGCGTATGGAGCATCTGCTGATCAGGTGGATGAGGTTGCCCGAATGGGGAAGTCTACTACGTTGGAGGCTTTGGTAAGATTTTGTGGTGCAGTTGAAAATCTGTACACTAGGGACTACCTGCGTAGACCTACTCCCTGGGACCTCCAACGGCTTCTATAAAAAGCCGAAGCTCGAGGATTTCAGGAATGATTGGTAGCATTGACTGCATGCATTGGCAATGGAAGAATTGCCCAACTGCCTTGCAATGTGATTACGGAAATAGAAAAGGCCAAAAAAGTATCATCCTGAAAGCCATTGCTGGCTTCGACACATAGGTTTGGCATGCCTTCTTCGGAGTTGCCGGAGCCCAAAATGACCTCAACGTCCTGGGTCAATCTCCAGTCTTCAACGATGTTTTGAGAGGCCAAGGCCCTAATATTACCTATCAAGTCAATAATACAGTCTACCAGACGGGGTATTATCTAGCTGACAGTATCTACCCAAGGTGGACCACATTTGTCAAATCCATTCCGAATCCCCGATCCCAGAAGCAAAAATTATTTGCTACTTATCAAGAGGGATACAGGAAAGATGTCGAAAGATGTTTTGGCATCCTTCAAGCTCGGTGGTTGATTGTTCGAGGTGCGGCCCGTATGTTTGATGAAGAGATCCTCTGAAGCATTATGATGACTTGCATCATCCTCCACAATATGATTGTGGAGGATGAGTACGATTATGATGCTGGAGAGGTCTACGAACCGGATCTAATGAACATGGCCTTGACCCGGATTTATGAAAGGCTCATAGGGCCAAGTGGAGAACCGTTTGAGCCGGAACCGTTGGTGAGGGACGATCGTTTCATGACCCGGATGATAGATCGATATACAGAGATGCAGTCTTCGTATATTCATGAAAGGCGTTAACTTGACTTGATGGAGCATCTATGGGCAGTGAGCGGGAATGAAGATGAATGATGGAGTATAGATGCTTTGGTTATGTTTTATTTACTTATGGTTTGGTTGTGTTGTTTTTTATTGCTTATGGTTTGGTTGTGTTGTTTTTTTATTTATTATTGTGCCTTGTTTGTAGTTTTTTTTTAATTTTGAATTATGTTTTGTTTGATGTATGGAATATGTTGAATAAAATGGTCTTTTATTGAATACTTTGTTTATTAAATAAAGAAATCCAATACAAGTCATTAAGAATTACTACTACTAAAATAAAATACATGAAGTACACCAACTTTAATACAAAACATGAAAAAAAAAATTACATAAAAGGTATGCCAACTAATTTAATGGTTTTGATCATTTAATCAATCCATGTTGCTAGGCCCATCATCCTGGAAAAGTCTTCTTCTCATAACATCCCTTCGTTCTAGCTTCCAATATTGTTTTGTTTCAGGGGACATATGGCTTGTATCCATCGTCATAGTTTCCCAATCCGTCTTCTCCATATCTTTTTTGCGCAAATACTCCTTTTCTCGTGCACACTCGGCTTGAATTGCCACCTCCATATCTTGGTGTTTCTGCTCCATTTCAATTCTTATGGCGTTTTACCTTGCAATTTCCTCCAAAAATTTTGAATTATGATTGCTTGAATTACCCGCTTTCTTTGCCTTCGCAGCCTTTCAGCCAATAGGCCTCGGTTCCTTTTGGATGGGTGAGTCTTCACTCATAGGGGAATCGAGAGGTGAATCCGATGTCGTTGAATCACGGAGAGGCGTCTCGTTTAACACAATATCGGGACCTGCTTGAATAATTATGAAGCGCCATAATATTTCACCACCTCCCAACATTCATGATGGGTGAAACTTTTTTTGCCACCCCGGTTGCATCGAACCACATCTGTGCTTGAATAAGCTATTTAACAAAAAAATGGAAATGCAAAAATATTTAAAATATATTGGATATGCAAGTAACAAAAAAAAAAATGGAAATGCAATTAACCTTACAAATAAATTGGAAGTGCAAGAAATATGAATAAACAATTGGAAATGCAAGAAATATTAACAACATATTGAAAATGCAAGAAATATTAACAAAATATTTAAAATGCAAGAAATATTAACAAAATATTGAAAATGCAATAAATATTAACAACATATATATATATTAGGACATTAAACTTAATAAAACGAAAATTACAAAATACTTACCTCGTTAGTACGATTTTCCCCACTTCTATACAAGTTCATAGCTTTTGTCAAGGCATCTCTCCATTTGGCCATCTCTTTGTTGAGAAGTTTCCACCTACTCGACAATGTCATTTCCGTACGAGGCGACTCCCGAATTTTTTCGCAAAATTCGGCATGAATTTTTTCCACATATGAAAAATTTCATCTCATTGCCTGTCACGGGACAATAACAAACTCAGAGCCAAGCCTCACAGAAAGAAATATCTTCCATGATGCTCCATGCCCCTCTGGTTTCGATAGAAGAAGCCATAAAAATAAAAAATAAAAATACAAGGTGAAAGAGATGAAAATGTTGAGTGAAGAGTGAATAAAATGTTGAGTAATAGTAAAAGTAGAATAAAATGTATGAGAATTGGTGTTGAAAGTGAAGGGTATTGATAGGTATTTATAGGGAAAAAAAATCACATTTTTAAAGTTTTTTTTAGTTTTTTTTAAAAAAATTTTTGATTTTTTCATAATTTTATAGCTGGAAAACTACTGCCGTTGGATGAAGGTGAGAACCAAATCGGAGGCGTGCCACGTGTCTTCCGGACATTGAGTGCGTCGACGCCAACGCATCGGTTTAAATTTTTTACCGTTGCGCGTGCATTGCCGTAAAAATTTGATTACCGCGTGCTCGACGTCACCGACGCCGAGCCGACGCCACCCCGCGCTTTGGACCTCGAGCGAAGTAGCCTTCGGCCAGCCCGAGTTGGTGGGTCCCACACCCCCCTGGGCTGTCCATTTGAAAAGCAATTTTTTTTTTCCCAGCCTCGAGCTAGGCTTCACTGCTGGAGTGGCTCTTATAGTCCAAGTTGGAGTAGACAAGGTTGCTTGATTGTTGGGACTTTTGCATGGCTCCCCTTGATTTGGGGTCTTGGGCATTGAGAAGGCATAGGAGGTGGCATGGCTACTCCTTGTTTGGTGGAATGTGAGGTGTGACAAGCAAGGGTTATCCCTTGATTTGTAGGATTTGCTTAAGAAGGAGGTGAGGTCAACATGGTGTTAGCAAATATAAAATAAAATAAACCTAACAAAGCATGATCATTCAGAGCCAAAATTAAAAATAAAAACAAGGCATGAGTAATGCATTAGAATACTCAGCTTTCAGAAAATCCATCACTCCAGCGACAACTAAACCAAAATCATTAACAGACCAATATCAAAATGCAAAAGCTCTATTTAGAAGGGCAAGTACAATATTTTTGATGCTATACAAAACAAACCTCATATCAAATTTCACGTGTCGTGCGCATGGCTCGATTCAACTTTCCTTGGGACATTCTAATACTGCTCTATGTTATTGCATTGTTAAGCACAATTCATATGGAATGGATGGCTTAAATAAACTGTACATGGACTCAACAACTTTCCTACTGACCAGTTGCTGCAGACAACAACTTATGCCAAGCAGTCCAATGAATGCCATTGACAAAAACATCCCAAGCTATATAAACTAACTAGACACCTAAAACTCCGGCGAACGACAATGTATATCGTAAGCCAACACTGAAATCAAAACAATGTCCGCAGCATTCTCCACTGCATTGCTTTGATTCTGTGTTTCACCAAAACAAAAAGTGCTTTGATCGCCATAGAAAAACTATCTGTGTTGTTGCTGTTCTTTGCCTTCGATCTCCTTCACACTCTCTACTATGTGTTGGATCTTCTTTGAAAGACTCTCATTGTGCTCTTCAATGTGCTCAAATATTAGGTCGAGATGTCTTTTATAGGTAGCAGCACGCTTTTTCTCTATGGCCAGCTGCTGAGATAGTTCCCGAATCTTGTCATGTTCATTCTGAATAAGAAGGCAAAAGGTAAATTAAAATACATAACAAGCTATTATTAGAAAAAAGATATAATATTTTGATACTTAAAACTTCAAATCGATGGCTGTTTTGAGCACAAATCACAAGGTCATTGTATATTACCATTGTTTACAACTTTCAAACAGAATATCTAGCATTCATGAATTCAAACCCGTTTCAGAATTTTCACAAAAATAACACCTACATTTTCTGTCCATGATTTTGAGCATGAATCCATAAAAAATTCTCTGTGCAGGACGTCCATTTTTGTTAAAGTGGACGCACAACGATATTGTTAAAATGTATCAATAACATGTCGGTATGTTTTGTTCGTAACAATGATATGGACACAATAAAGAACTGGACGTCCGTTCCATAGGTGGACTAATCAATCCATTTTAATGTATGGATTAGTGACTATGAAGTATGGTGGAAAAAGAACGTAACTCTTACATGTAATGTATTGGTTTGTAAACTCAACTTACTGCATAAACTTATAAATACTACGCAGAATTAATTAAATCATTCACAAACCAAGATCGTCCATACGAAGATACACAGAAGTACATTCAACCAGGAAATCTTTCCATTTCAACTACAATACCATAATAGGCTAAAATCTTGTTTCAATGATCTTGTCACAATACTTAATAATTAGAACTGCATGGTGTTTACCAAAATACAGATATGCAGCCAGCTGTACTGTATGTTATAAGGCGCTAGGTAATGAAGTAATAATTACGATTAGATTCTACAAATATGGGGATATATGGGATAAGATGTATATATCATCAATACATGTGAAAAGCTCAAATGTAAGGAACAGATTGTAATATGCTACCCATAATTTGTAACAGACGTATATGCAATTTTGCCTAGCATTAATGCCCAAAAGAGAAGAACAATAACTAACCGGATATTGATCATATATGCAATCCCTTCGACCTTTCCCAGGTGTCAGAGGATGAGTGTGCTCCTTTACAAATTTTGTAACGACCCATTTACCAGAACTTACTTTCCTCACCAAAATCATTGCCCTGCAACCGACCCTGGTCTCTGCTCTCTGCCTTACAATTTTTTCGCGCTTGTCAGGCATTCTATAACCCTCTTTGTTACATACAAGTGCACGACCAATGGCAGATCCATCACGCCTTGATCGAGAGAGTTTGCTTACACGAATTATGAATCCCACACGAGTGGCATATGCATTATAAAATGCATGCGCAGCTGCTTCAGTTTCAAACTCTTGACCCACATATGGCTCATCCGCTGGAACCACTGACACAACTGGAACTGCTTGTGGAATTATATCCTTTCCAGGGGAATCTTGATTCATTTTATCATCCTGACCCAGTTGGAATGCTCCTTCAATAGAACTTCCACCTGTCTCATTTTCATCACCTGCTCTACTAATTTCTAGCTCAGCAGAACTTCCTACCACCTCGCCACTAACATCACCATCAACCGAAAATTCCACTGCAGTAACAAGAAAATTTTCAATAATTTACCCCACAAACATGTGATGTTCAGCAGACGCAGATTTGCAAACATCTAATTATTTGCCAGATATAATGTGGAAAGAAAATCTACACACGTATCAGAATGTTCTGTTTAGATAACAACACGAACTTCAGAAAAGGACACGATAATTGTATAAGACTTGGGTTAAACCCAAATTCTTTGGTTCATAGCCAAAGAACCAAAAAGAGAAAAAGAAATTTCCAGTCTTGTTTTCTATGTCAATTAGGCTACCTTGAATCAAATAATCAAAAAACCAACCTAACTAATTGGCAACTGAATAAGCTTTGCATAAATGGAAAGAAGTTAAGATAAAGGGTCAAAGAGATTGATAAGCGACATTTGACGATTCAATTTCTTCTTCTCTCTTCCCACATTCCCTCAGCAATCAAACAGAGCCCGAGTTCTAGTTTTCCTTAATAACAATATCCAATTTCATAAAGAAAAAGCCAATTGCTAATTAAATTCTAGAGCTGTGCCTTCCATTGGTAAGAGAGTCAAAAGGCAAAACAATCCAAAGTCAAAAGCTTTTTTCACCACCATTCATATTCCCACATTTCTCAGCAACCAAACGGAAAACTAATCGAGAAAAACAATCAGAGATATATGAATCCATGCAAATTATCACATAAAACGCAAGAATTGACCCAAAAAAAACCCTAAAATAGTCACCTAAAAAAAAAGAAAAGAAAAATTCCCCAAATTTAAAATCAAACTAATTTCCAACGATAAGAGACTTACTGAAAATTCGTGACGACCCTTTTGTTAGATGATCATGGAGGACATGGAAACGCTTTGTTTTTGGGTCTCGACGCCACAGACACAGAGAGAGAGAGAGAGAGGCAAGGGTTCAGGTTGTAAATATGAGGACTCAAGTTCATTTGACGTGTCAAAAGAACATTGGACACGGAAAGATAAAAAAGTCAACATTTAAGGTTAAGATGCTGATGTTTGGACACGTGGTTTATTGGGTGGACCTGGGCTTGTGGAATCGCAGCTCGTATTATAAACCGCCGGTCCATAGCGGTTTGATCCGGTCTAATACTCGACCGTGCAGTCTTATTTCTCTGCTCTCTCTCCCTGAAAATTTGTTAGTAAAATGGCAAGAGCTGTGTTTGGTATTGCTGTTCGTAGAGCTTCTTCGATTCTCAAATCGTCACCTTCCAAATCTCTCTTCCTAAGGTATTCTCTCTCTCTCTCTCTCTCTCTCTCTCTGCATCATATGTTTGCCATATATTGTTTGTTTGGTTGTTTTCTGCTATCTAAGATCAATTTTCTCTGTATCCAAACTCTTTGCTCCACACAACCCATCGAACCCCTTAATTGGTTTATAAGAAATTAACTTGTCGTCCTACTAAACTCTTTAAAACTGAAACCTATATGGATTCTCAAGAATGCAAGTCCTATCCAGCCAAATACTTAACTCACTGAGCCCCCGTTGATGGGTTCTTTAGATAATGATTTTTTTACTGTGGAAAATCTGTATGGAATGGGGTTATAGGAAATGGAGTAGTGAGAATGAGGAAATAATTGGCTATTTTGATCACTAGGTCACTCACTTACACATTAGCATTGCGTTTTCACGACGTTCTTGCCACATTTTCTTTCTCTTCCAGGTCAGGTTTTCCAACTCAAGAACCAATTTTCTTTCCACCCGAACACTTGCCTCTGCCAAACCCACCAAACTCATCATGGGTTTTCAGAAACTTGAGCCATGGAACGGTGAATTTGGTTATATCACAAGGGAAACCCAAGTTCGAGATGCACGAGATCGATCCTCCGAAAAAGGAGAAGTGGAAGACCAAGAAGAGGTTTAAGCTACAGAGAATGAGAGAGAAGCAGGAGAGAAAAGCGGCCAATAGGAAGGACCCGCGTCGGCTTGGCATCAAGAGGAAGAAAAGGCAGAAGTTTGCCACTGCTGAGGAGAGGATCAAGTACAAGCTTGAAAAGGTGAGCTGAATCAACTTGTCTTTCCTATGGATGTAACCACGTCATTGGCTTTATGATCATGATCCAAAGAGGAAGAGCTATTGTATGGATAGAAAGCTTTAATGATCTTAAGTGTTGGTCCACTTCCTAGAACCTAGCAAGCATAAATTTCATGTTTTCCCCATGGAAAGTTTGAAAAAGAGGCTAAGAAGTTGGAGTGATGTTAGTTGTCGCAGGTAAATAGTGTTTAGATTCCTATCAAGTCTAGCGTTGACCATCCTTAATCATTGGCTAGATGAGGTTCATGTTGTGACACTTACAAGAGTTTCTGGATGAGTTGCCACCCATGAGACATATTGACCTTGCTATTGATCTAGTCCCTTGATCTTAGTTTCCTAATTTTCCATATTATAGCATAAAGATGAATCCTAAGGAGCATTGCAAGTTGAATAAGTTAGTAGAAGGTCTTTTAGATAGGGTTCCTATTGGTCATAGTTTTAGTACTTGTGCTGTTTCTGCTTAGAAAGTTTTGGTGGATGTGGGTAAAATTCGTGTCAATAAAATAGAGGACAGTCAACTATAGGTTTCCCATTCACCACTCGGCCATTCATAGGCTTGAGAACATCAGAAATAGTGGTAGGTTCTAGTTCGTTCTCCAAGGTGGATTTAGTAGTGTATATCAGCAAATCAGGATTAGACTTGGAAATGAGTTGGAACATTGCCTTTGGTTTGTATAGTGTATGTTTACGAGGTTTATAAAATGTCTTATGTCCGTGTATAGCTAGATAAGTTTGTGGAATGTTTTATCATATTCAGATTTATAAAATTCTAAAGAACTCTTAGCGTTAGGTAACATTTTTAATAATTCCGTTACACCAAAAAGAAAAATGTTTAAGAACACTTCAGATTTTCTTGATTCGGAGAGTTAAGGAAACTGGATATCAACCTTACGAAATGCTCTTTCTGCAGACCAAGTGCTTTCCTTAGTGCACAATGACTTACAACGAACTCTAAAATAAGGTCAATACTATTAGGGATTGGCCTTAATAAGGCTAGTCTTTAGGTTTGTAGTGTCCATGATCCACTTTCTGAAACTTTCTTAAAAAAATATGAAAATCTTAGTGTATGAAATTGAAGTTTATGGATTGCTTATGCATATAAGACTAATTTGGGACTGAACTGGAAAAAAGAAAAGAAAAGAGAAATAAGAATACCATGTTTGGAACCAAGCTAACTTTCTAGTATATTTTTGGGAAGGAAAAACATTTGTTAAAGAACTTTTCTTAGTGGTCGGGATTTCAGTTTGATTGTTTAGTATTAAAAAGGTGATAACTCCCAAGGGACAACCATGGCAAAAGTTTGACTCTCACCCTTCCTCACCCTCCCCTGAATTTGTTTTTTATTTTATTTAAAGAAGTTTATTTTAAAACAAATTGTGTCAGGGAAGATGCTAGTGTTTATGAATCCTCTCATTATAGCCGCTCTGTTCTTCAAAGATAGATATTTTGTGCTTTTTTTATTAGGAAGCTATCTCCTTGCCTTCATTGGGGGACTTGGACAATTATGTTTAGATAATGTAATTGTACCTTTTCTAACGATGACCTGTGATCAACTTCTTTTTATTTTATTGTTGTTTTTTGCTTTGTTCTATTATCATGTTGGATTTCTTTCCCTTTTTTTACCTCCCGATTTCACAAGACCTCATACATTTTCCTCCTTTTTGCGTGCACTAGAATAGAAGACTTTTTTATTAAGTTCCATTTCACTGTCATTGGTTTCTTATGGATGGTAGGGTTGAAGTCATTTAAACACTTCTAAACCAAATATCAATACTTTCAAACACAAATACTGCCCCTCCTATCCTGCTTGTTTTGTCATTCCTTTTAAAAATCTCTTTTGATAGCACTACACTTCTGAAGATTATAATTTATTGGCTTTTTATCACAAATGGCTCCTGAGGTTTGCGAAATTATCACCTTAAGGTTACCCTCCACACATCAAAATGGTCCCTGCTGTTAACTTCAGTCAAATATTCTGTTAAATTGTTGATGTGGCACATGTGGGGCCACATATCCAATGGTTTAGAGCCACGTGGCTTTAAATATAATATAATATTTTTAAAATATTTTTAAAACTTAAAATCCATTTAAAAATTTTAAAAAAACTTAACTCTTTTTATAAATAAAAAATATTAAAACAAAAACAAAAAACAAAAAGACCTACACCATTCCCTCTGTGTTCTCCCTCTTCCAGTGCCAACCCCCTTGCAGACCCACTCCTCTCTCCCTCCTCTTCCTCCCTTCTCTCTCTCTCTCTCCCTCTCCCAGCACCTCACAACACCATTCCTTGCACTACAACTAGTCATTTTTCCTCCTTAAAAATTGGATTTTTCTTTCGAAACCCCAATCTTATGGATCCTCCAAACCTAGATAATTGTCTCCTTAATTACTTGTTGCTGTTAACAAACTGTCACAGCCACCTGGGTCTTCTCCAAATCCCCTCCCCTGATAAAAAAACTCTTGCAACATTCAGACGGTCAAGACTTGGGTTGGTATTGTTCTACTTGTAGAAAACATATACCTTTTTCTTATTCTTCTTCTTCTTCTTCCTCTAAAGTTGAAAGTTTCAAACCCTTTGGAAGTGTGTCGGTTTATAAGCACAGCAGGGACTTCAAAGAAAGAGGAGGAATTTAAGGCCAGTATGAGAGAGAGAGAGAGAGAGAGAGAGAGAGAGAACTCAGGGAGAGGGAAAGAAAGAAAGAGAAGGCAGGAAGAGGAGGGAGAGAGAGGCGAAGAATGGGTCTGCCAGGGGGAGGGAGGAAGGCGTTGGCAGAGGGAGAACACAGAAGGGATGGTACAGGTCTTTTTTGTGTTTTTTTTAGTTTTAATATTTTTTATTTATAAAAGATTTAAGTTTCTTTTAATTTTTTTTTTGGATTTTAAGTTTTAAAAATATTTAAAATATATTATATTTAAAGCCACGTGGCTCTATACCATTGGATGTGTGGGCTCCCCACATGTGCCACGTCAGCAATTTAACAGAATATTTGACGGAAGCTAACAGCAGGAACCATTTTGATGTATGGAGGGTAACCTTAAGGACCATTAGTGGCACAAAAAAACATTAGGGATGAGAGGTGATAATTTCGCAAACCTCAGGGACCATTTGTGATAAAAATAAAAGCCTAATTTATTATCCCAGTCTTTGATTTTCTTGACTTTGTTTACTGTTCAGGCTAGAATAAAGGAAGCTTTGCTGATTGAAAGACTTAAGAGGTATGAAGTTCCAAAAGTTCAGGGTCCTGAAGTAAAACCAGATGACTTGACAGGTGAGGAGCGGTTTTATATGAAGAAAATGGCCCAAAAGAAGTCTAATTATGCACCAATTGGCAAACGAGGAATTTTCAGAGGTGTTATTCTTAACATGCATATGCATTGGAAGAAACATGAAACCATCAAGGTGATTTGCAAGCCATGTAAACCTGGACAAGTACATGAATATGCCCAGGAAATTGCCAGACTGAGTGGTGGGATCCCAATTCAAATAGTTGGAGATGACACCATAGTATTTTATCGAGGAAAGAACTATGTGCAGCCAAAAGTTATGTCACCTGTAAATACTTTGTCCAAGAAAAAGGTGAGTTTTCAAGCTTCCTCTATTCAAATGCTGCATATGTCTCTCTTCTTTCTCATTTTTATAACTGTGTACAATTTGAACTCAAATTTATTGCATTTTCCATTTGAGTTTGAAATGTGAGGAGAAGCACATATGTAACTAGATATTGCACTGGCACCTCTGCCAATTTTTCCTTCCCGGCCCCTTCTTTACGTACATATGCTGAGATTGCACTCTCTCAAAATATACATGACATGTTAGTTCTTTGGATCATGCAACATCTTAGAATATAAAATAATTGTTGGCTTCACATCATAACAACTTCTGTTTTGGGGAACATTGAAGAACCAACCAAATTTAACATGATTTTGATTCCCTGGAATTGCAATCTGATACGTGAGAGGGAGTGTTTTGTTGCCTTAGTTCTTGGGTTTGTCATTTTATTTGTTCATCAAATGGATGTGGATGTGATATCCACTCTTGATACAACATAAACATTAAATTATTTGCATAAAACTTCTTAGTTATAAGTGAAAATTAGCATGCATACTTTGATACTTCTTGTGCCTTCTCTCACAATTCACTGTGAGGTCTCATATGTTGTATTCTAAGATTTCCACTGTATGTTATCGCTTCTGGCCAGCTCTCTTTAGTAGTATTGTGTGTCCCTTTAAAAATGGATGCCATCAATAATGTGCTGATGTGGGTCTTAAAGAAGTATCGTCAGGTTCCTCACAGAATTTGTCTAATGACTGACACTACCTTGGCTTATTTATGGTGAAGACAACATTTTTTTCAATAACTTTTCCTCAAATCAATAGAAACTCTAAATTATTTTGTGTGGTGATAAAACATTTGCCAGTACGAAATTTATGGCAGTCATATTCACATCATTTTGGTCAACGGCCTGGCCTGCTAATTGCCCTGACCTCCAGATGAAGTTTCTGATCAAGCGTGAACCAACTTCAAAGACACATTACAGTCCAACTCCTCTGTCCAGCTAATCTGTGTTGATGCTCCTGACAAAATGTTTTTCTCAAAAGTGATGAAAATTCATGAGCATTTTGATGCCTTCATGTTGTCTTCCTGATGTTTGACTGATGCTGAAGATTAGCTCAGACTATTCTATCCTTGATCTCTGATGGTTTAACCCACCCAACCATAAATCATTTCACTGAACCCATTTTGAATCCTTTCAGCTGCATAGTTGTAAATGAGTTTGTAGCACTAGGATGAAAATTGAATAGTAAGTATTTCAAAGTCCATGAAATTCAACTTTAATGACAAGGAGCTGATAAATATTGAAGATTTGGTTATAAAAATACCTTTTTTTCTTACACGTAAAAAAAATGAGTATGTTACTGCAAAAATCTTAGCCCTAGTATTGAAGCCGGAACTTCCAGATAGAGGCAATGCCATGCAATTTGCATTATCCGTCCGTATATGTAGTTTCTTGAATTTGTTTCCCTTTGATTGTTTGGAATGTGTTTGTTAGGTAGACTGGAAAACTTGATTTTGTGGTACTTCGATGCAAAAATTATCCTTGAATAAAGAAAATGGTATGTAATCTATTTTTTTATTTATTTTTTTTATTTTGTCATAGATTATATCTTTGGTGAATTGCTGTTGTAATGGAGGCTGAAACTTTTTTTTTTGGTTCGAAAGAGGCTGAAACTTATGAGTGGTGGTCTCACGCTACTGAGTTTGTTTCCCCTGTTTGCAGGCACTGGAAAAGTTTAAGTACGAGCAATCTCTCGAGTCTGTGCGGCACTTCATTGCTATTGCTGAGAAAGAATTGGAGCTCTACTACAAGCATATTGCACTTTACGGCGACCCAAATGACAGAAATCCCTTGTCAATCTTGGATAGTCCAACAGAAAAGACCAAGGAATCAGGGAACCGTAAAATACTTAGAAAGCAAAAACTAGATTCCACTAGTGATTTCTTTTCCTCGGGTCTCTCAGGGACAGAAGCAGATTCTTCAAACTCTGAGCTATCAGAAACTGATGGTTCTGAACATGACAACTTATCACTAAGTGAATCAGATTCTGAAGATGACAAGATATATAGTTCTGATGATGAAGCAAGCACCTCGAAGACGCAACTGTTTGATTTTAAGCATGAGAGATTGGAACGTAGACGAGAAAATTTGATATGAATCTTTATTTTATTCTTTTTATTTTATTTTCTCCTCATCTTTGGAGCACTAAGGTAAGGTACCTGGTACCCTTGGCTTGTCCTCTTCCTCTTTTGTATATATTGAAAGATAAAGATGTATAATGGAAAGACTTTTTCTTTTTTTCTTTTTTATTTTTTTTCATTGGTGGAAGAAGTATATTTGATAGGTAAGGATGGGAATTATTGCTAATGGGCGTGCGAAAAGCAGTGATGTTTGGTATGGTTGTTAAGCATCAGAGATGTTTCATTTTTTTAATTTTTTTTGTCATAGAGATGTTTCAATTTAAGCAGATTTTATTCTCGAAATGTCATTTAACTTTTCCCACTTCAGCCAGTTTTTATCCATAGCCATTGATTAGAAGACAAGTTACCTATTTCTCACACGATTCCTACAACAACTTAGGGCTCGTTTAATAATCATTTCAATATTCGGTTGTTAGATGTTAGTTTTTAGTTTTCAATTTTTTTTTTTAAAAGTTTGGTAACCAATTTCAGTTTTCAAAAAAACTGAAAACTGAACAAAAGTTTTTTGGCAATTTATTCAGTTTTATGTGGAACTTGGAAATGCAATTTTTTGAGGTCAAATTGTGAATTTTAAATCATAGAATGAAAGTGCATGTTACAAAGAGTTCGTGGTATTTTTCAGTGAATTTTTTTGAATTAGGCTGGATTATTTTTATGAATTTTGGATCTGTAGGTCCCAACACTTGGACTGAATTTGTGGCCAAATGCAAGAATCGAGTGGCTGGGTTTAAGTCGGGAGGTCCTAAATACTGATTTTTGGTAATTGTAGTGCATTTCATGTGTGGTGATGTAAAATTAATGAATAAAAAAGGAGAGCAAAAAAAATAAAAATAAATAAAAACTAACACTTTCAAATTATTTTTAAAAATCAGGGTGATTTTGAAAACTGAAAAAAACAAAATATGTTACCAAACATGTTTTCGGTTTTCAACAAAGTGAAGTGAAAATAAAATGGTTATCAAACAACCCGTTAATTGTTCTTTTTTAGAGCGCACATCCATGAATTTGTGTTACCACGTGTCTAGGTCACAAGTTTCTATATATCGAAACTATGAATGCAAACTCTGACTACAATGCATAATATTCATAGGAAAATGCTAGGGAGACCACATTTTACATACCACCTTGTATAGCACCTGGTCTAATAGAGGTGAGACCTATCATTGTATTGGTTGGCTCCACCTCTATTAAAGAGGTGGTACACAAGGTGATATATAAAATGTGATCTCCTTAACATGACCCATATTACACACTAAACATTTGGTTGATATAGTAATAAATTTTGTAGATTTTATTTAAGTTCGTGTATGAATATGAAAACTTACCAAAAAAAAAAAAAAAAAAAAGATCAAGACCAATTTGGAATCAGCCACGTAATTTGAGAATGTTATCTAATTGCTACATAAATAATTTGGGGTGATTTTAAATAATTGGTACATATAATATATTTTTTGTTTTTTACAATACAATATTCTAAATTATTCTAACGTATAGGAAAAGGAATCGAATTCAAGTGTAAGGGACGAGCACACTGTTTAAACAACCCAAATATGCATGCACATAATATACTTTCTACATATAATTTGCTTCAACCTTAGAATACCAGTTTCAACCCGCATTGAATTGAAAAGTAATACCACGAGCTATTCACCAAATCCATGTCCAGCACATGCCAAAGTGGTGCACATCATGCCCACCTTTTTTTTATTTGGACTCTCATATGGCAGTGCATGCTTTTGCTTGGTAATGAAAATTTTCATTTCCTTTGACCTAAAAAAACGCAACCAGTACTAATCTAATGCCCTCTATTTATTTTTCTTTATTGTTTATTTATTTTTATAATAATAGGGCAATGTGAGTTGTGAAAAAAGTTATTTACATTAACGCCCCTGAAGTTTTCCCTTTTTTGTTATAAAATCTCTTAAGATTTCATAAATTACATGAACAACCGCTGAGGTTTCAAAAGATTTTCATAAAACCCCTTTATATTGATTTGTCATTCAAAAAATGATGATTATATATATATATATATAAAATCTCCAAATACAAAAATTAGACTGCACGGTTAAATTTATCATTTACATAATTTTTTAATTATAAAATCATTAATTTTTGGACGAACAATCAACGAAAATGAGTTTTGTAGGAGGTGTTCGTGTAATTTGTGGAACCTCAATAGTTTGTAAAAACGCCGAAAACCTTAAAGGGTGTTAATGTAAATAAAATGAATTTTAAAAAAAAGTGTATGCGTATGCCATGTGATGTACTACGTAACTTTCCTCAGCTCATCATGTGCCTAGGAAAATCCAACCACAATAGACAACATGAAATCATCAAAACTTAAAGATATGATATTGTTTTGTTCAAACTCCTTTTGTCGATTTGATAAAAAAAAAAAACACACAAAAACTCCTTTTGTCGTTCTTTGTGTGAAACCATGAACTGACTCACTTACGCCATAACTGTTGGCTGAGAGTTCGTGCTGAAATAATCTATGTGCACAAATTATAAAATAAATAATAATAATAAATCTTTACTTTATGTATAAAATTAGATTTCAGAGACTTGTAGAAAGAATTAAAACTTCGGTTATTTTCTCGTTAAAAATGTGCTAATTATTAAGAATAAAATAGGTTAATTACACAAATAGTCTTGAGGTTAAACTTATTTTTATTAGAGATCCCATACTTCTGGAATTTCATAAAGATCAATGAGAAATAAAAATACAAATTTATAAATAAACCCAATCCTAGACATGTATTTATAAAAAAACCCAAGCACTATTTAAACATAGAAACACACCCAAAATCAACCATAAAGTCAACTTTTTGGGTGTGTTTATAAATGGGTTTTGAGTGTGTGTAATGATGGGTTTTGGGTGTGTTTATAAAGTGTTTTGGGTGTTGGGTTTTTTTATAATTTCAACCTCCATTTTGGGTGTTTTAATGAAACTCCCAAATAAAAATGGATGAGGGTATCAACATTAGATAGGCGTTGAACTAGATGATTTCAACATTAATCTTTTTATTTATTTTTAAAAGTGATTTCTAATCTATGGATCCAGAGCTTCTACATTTAGAGGCCGTGTATTTTGCTAAAATATGAAATCTAATATGAGAATATTTGTGTTGTGTGAATAATTTGTATATTCCTCTCCTTGTAGGAGGTCGGAGCCTTAGTGGCTAAGTAAATAATAAATCTTTATTTCTATTTATAGTGCAAATACATTATAATGGGAATCCTTGATGTGTAAGAAAAGAAAGTTAATGATCAACAAGTCACGTCAACACTCCTCCTCACGTTGTTGCATAGATGTCGCTAAAGCCCAACTGATCCAGTGAATCATGGAATGCTTTACTAGAAATCGCTTTTGTCAAAATATCCGCCAATTGATCCTCGGACTTCTATACAGAGGCGAATTTCTTCGTTTTTCAAGTTGCTCTAATTCTGCTCTTCATTGCGTATCTCCTTCTGAAGCACAGAATTGGATGTTGGGTCATAGAAGAACATCTCAAATTCCAGAAAGGTCACATCCAAAGTGACATAGGTACGTGGGGTAAAAGGATGATAACGACGGTAGCCTTTCTGATAAGTGACATAACCCACAAAAACACAACGAAGCGCACAGGAATCAAGTTTGCAACGAGATTTAGCAAAATGCGGGTAAATGCACTACCTCTAAATGTAAAGACTCAAAATCCATAATCTAAATACCAAAAGTTTTAGTATTTAAAATGAAAACAATGTTGAATTTGCCCATTATGTAAGTTATCATTTCAATCAAATATGTCGTGTATTTTAATTATAGTTACTATTTGTAGTAAATTAGATTAGAAACATTACATCCTTCTAAGGAAAGTGTGGTATATAAGGTGAGAATGAATTGAGTTGAAAGAAGGAAAATATGTGTAAAAGTAGTAATTAAGTGGAAGTTGAGTATGAGTTCATTTCAGAGTGATTTTGGATAGGCCAATAATCACTTCTGTGAAAAATCACTTCTATGTATAAGTGACTTTATGGAGAAGCACATGGTAGATTCTTCCCCCTAGAATCGCTCTCGTTAAACCCTAGCCCCCTCTCTAAAAAAAAAACACTCCTAGAATCGTTTTCATTTTGAGGGGGGAGGAAGCCATTGTTTTCCTAAGTGATTTTATGGAGAAACATATGCTATACATGTGCTTTTGTGATAATTTTAATATGGGGAAGGGCTTCATAAAATATTTTATGTTAAAGATTGATTAAGTATTTCTGATTTCAACCATTGAATCACATGTATGGTACATTTTGACCGACAAACACATCAAATGGATGATTGAGATTAGGATTTTTATTTATTTATGATTTATGTTGAAGACATAATTATATAGAAGTTTGAGAACCATATAATTTAGAAATAAACTAAAAAGTTAAACTAAAAAACAAGCATAATATGAAAATCCTAAAAAGATTAACAGCACATTCAAACTCATATACCAACTAGCCTTTGGTTTAGTCTAGTGATATTTTTCTTCACTTAATTAAAGGAGGTCTGAGGTTCTTTAATGGTTTACGACTACGGTATATACATATATATTTGTGATGAGTTCGATACCTAATTAGTTATGGCTAAGCTTCATTATAATGGTGGTGTAACCTTGTTGTAGGACTATTAGTCCGTTCTAAAAAGTATCAAACACATATCCTATTGTTTTTAAACCCAAAAAAAAAAAAAAACTCAAGTAATTTATCTTCCTATCATTGTATTCTAAAAAGTGTCAAACCCTAAATCAAACTTGTATTCTATTTAAGATTTACAAGTCCACTTATCCAAGGACAAACAAACTAAACAAAAGTGGAAAATGCTTCAAAAGATTGAGAAAGAAGAGGTGGATAGTACTTACACTTCAGCACCCAAACTTGACCATGACACCGCACTCCCCCCCGGCCCCCCACAACAAATACAATAATATGATCAACTTGCGGCAAGAAACGTACCAATAAACCTATTTCCATCTCACAATTCCCACACCAAAAAAAAAAATTCTTAAAACCCAAATAAAATTATCCATAAACAAAACCTATATCAATCTCACAAATCCCACAAAAGTCTTAAAAATCAAAATTAAATACCCATAAATACGTTAACAAAAAGGGACATTAGTGAATTGAGCAATTAATTAATGAAAAAGGATGTTTTTAACTTTTTTTTCCCTCCTTTATTGGGCTCGGTATCCCAAGTGGCCCCACAAAATGAGAGAAATTAATTACCCACCAGAACCAAGGCAATTGGATTGAAAAGGTGGTTAGGTTAATTTCACCAATAATATATATTTTTTGAAGACTAAAAAAAAGATTATAGATTTATATAATAGTGAAAATATTTAGAATATTCCAAAAAAAAAAATTCAAAATATCATAAAATGTTATTAATTAATGAAGATATTAAGAGTTAAAAATTTTAATTAAACGAATATCATATAATTATTTTATAGTTTTTCATATTAAAAATGTTTAATAAAAAATAAAATTAGAACATAAATTTTATTTTTATGAAACAGAACTAGATTTATTTTAAATTTCTTAAAAATAAAAAACTAAAATAGAATAAATAAATAAACAACGACATGTGTTCCAAGAAATTAGTAAATTATTTGGAAAAATTTATTTTTCTCACAATCCTTTCTTTTTAAGGTCTCCTCATAAAATCATAATCCATTTCACTTTAGGACCCCTCACAATCCATATTATATATATAGATTATCATAATTTAATTTTAATTTTATTAGAAATCATAATCCTTCCTTTTTAAGGCTTCCTCTCATAATCATAATTCATAATCCATTTTATTTTCGGATCATCCTCTTCCTCGGTTTCTCCCACTCCTATAAATACTCCCCCCACCTTCCATTCCCAATCTCTCTCTCTCTCTCTCTCTCTCTCTCTCAATATTTCCCTCACCATCCACCAAACTCTCTCTCTCTCTCTCTCTCTCTCTCTCTAAAAGCTATGACTAACAATGGCGTACCGGCGACCGGAAAAGGCCTGATCGTGAGTTTCGGCGAGATGCTTATCGACTTTGTGCCCACCGAATCGGGCGTTTCGCTGGCTGAGGCTCCGGGCTTCCTCAAGGCCCCCGGTGGTGCCCCCGCCAACGTGGCGATTGCTGTGGCCCGCCTCGGTGGGAAGGCGGCGTTCGTCGGAAAACTCGGCGACGACGAGTTCGGCCACATGCTCGCCGGCATCCTGAAACAATACGGCGTCACCGGAGAGGGCATCCTCTTCGATAAGGGCGCCCGCACCGCCCTGGCCTTCGTGACCCTACGCGCCGACGGAGAGCGTGAGTTCATGTTCTACCGCAACCCTAGCGCCGATATGCTGCTCAAGCCCGACGAGCTCAACTTCGAGCTCATCAAATCCGTACGTTTTCTCTGTCTATCTGACTATTCTTTTTGGTCTGCGTTTTTTGTGCTTTTTTTTATTTTTGTCGGGAAATTTGGAGGGAGGAGGGGGCGAGGGTGGGCGGGATAATCTCACCAGCCGTTGACGGAATAGTTATTGCTGACTTTTGACACGTAAGCGCCACCGGCCTGGGACCCAAGACTAGATCTAGGATCCACTGGACTGGATCTCACTCACTCGCCTCTCGGCACCCGTAATTTTCTGATGCGGGGTGGGTCCCGCTTATCACAGATCTATTGGTAATGTTAGTCCAAAACATCCGTTCAAAAGTTTGGCAGCGTGTGGATTTGGGAGCGTCTGTGTTTTCTTTCATCACACGTTCTGGTAGGGGAGTGGGGGTTGTGATCCACAGTGTCTTTTGTTTACTTAGACCAGATGTCTCCCCACGCGCACCAATATGACTTTTCAATCATTTAAAAGAAATAATTGTTGAAATTTTTACCCAAAAAGAAAAAAAAAAAGCCTTGAACAAAAGGGTAACCCATCATCACAGCATGGGAAATGATTTCAAATGTTTATATTATTTTTCCACTTTTTTCTCTTTTTCTTAGTCCATTGATGGAAACGAGTCCCATCACTCGTTTTCACTTTTTTTTTTGGTTACATACGCTTATGTATTTAATTGAAATGTTGGTCATGGGCCCTACTGGTTTATATAAATTGGTGCAGTGTTACCCAAATCCAGCTTAGCAAGCATGTGCCATGGACAGGCACTATTCATGGTTGTTAGCTAAGACCAATTTTGGTTTTGTGTATATATAGGCCAAGGTGTTCCACTATGGATCCATAAGCTTGATTGTGGAGCCATGCAGATCAGCCCATCTAAAGGCAATGGAGGTGGCCAAAGATGCCGGTGCATTGCTCTCCTACGACCCGAACCTGCGGCTGCCGCTGTGGCCGTCTGCGGAGGAGGCACGCAAGCAGATCATGAGCATATGGGAGAAGGCTGATGTGATCAAGGTTAGCGATGTGGAGCTTGAGTTCCTCACAGGTAGCCCTAAAATTGATGATGAGAATGCATTGACTCTGTGGAAGGACAACTTGAAGCTCCTCCTCGTCACTCTTGGTGAGAACGGTTGCAGATACTACACCAAGGTCAGTTCATTTTCATGTTCATCTCATCCAATACAATACAATACCGTTTCTTGCATCTTTGTATAGTTTTGAAAAAGATCTAAGGACCGCACACTGCCTTAACCAACTGACCTTACCAACATTATTCTGACTTTTTGTTGCTTTGGGCATTGGGGTTAGGTAGTGTTAGGTCATTCTCATGATTTCGGTTTGTGGACAAAGGAATTTGGATTAGTGGGACCCATATCTCAGTATTCCCTCCGTTAGTGGGACCCATATTATAATATATCTTGATCTTAAAGGAATCATATCGTGATCTATTGATTTGAATATTTAAAAAAAAAGAAAATAACAACAGAACCTTTTCAAAATAACAAATGCCTTTATTTTGGTGACAACTGTTGGAATTTAGTATGTTTTTATAGATAGGGGTTTGGAGGTATTGTATTCTCTTTAATGTGGGGGGGAGGATGGGCGTCAGAGTGGTTGAGTTTTATTTATTTATTTATTGCTTTTGTTGAATGGAATCTACGCATGGAGGGGGACTTAAGCATGATGCAAATCAACACTCCCTTGTAAATTAACTCAGTTGCAAGTATGTGACATGTTGGGTAAGGTCTCATAACGCAGGCATTGCTGGTTTGCTCCAATTGATTGATTTTTTTCTTTTCTTTTCCGGGTCGATTGCTTTGATTGATTGTTGTTCTTTTCGTTTCGGTTTGATTAGTTTGATTGATTGTGTGCTTATGAAACAAATGCAGCATTTCCGGGGATCCGTGGAAGCCTTCCATGTGAAAGCAGTGGACACTACTGGTGCTGGTGATTCATTTGTGGGTGCTCTCCTTGCAAAGATTGTTGATGACCAATCTATTCTTGAAGTAAGTATTATTATTATCCTAAAAAAAAAACAATAAATATTATGGATTTGATCCATATGCATGTTAGTGCTAGAAAGAAGAAAAACATAATGAATTATTTAATTTATGTGATTGAATGAATGTGCAGGATGAGCAGAGGTTGAGAGGGGTGCTGAAATTTGCAAATGCATGTGGAGCCATTACAACCACCAAGAAGGGAGCAATCCCTGCCCTTCCCAGCGAGTCTGAAGCCTTCACCCTAATCAAGGAAGCTTAGAAGAAGAAGATCTCAAAACAAAAATACTTTTGCTCTCTTATTTTTTTTTCTTCTTCTTTTTAACTTTGTAGGACCTCTGTTTCAATTTCCTTTGCTTATTGATTGGAGAGGGGTTTTCCAACCTCTGTTTCTTTTTTCCTTATCTTTTTGCCTCTGCGTGTTATGATGGAAAATTGGCATCGCTGAATAAGTACATAATTTCCTCACACATTTTCAGTTTATTTAGTTTTTGGATGTTAGCTATTAGTATTATTTTATTATTCTATTTGTTATTATAAAAGTAATTTCCAATAAAACTAAGTGGGTAGGAACTTAAAAAAAGTTCCAAAGTAGGTTTAGACTTGAGAAAACCAAAAGCTGCAATTAAAATTGAGAAGGGAATTTCTATATATCACACAACTCTCATTTTTTTCTTCTACTTTAATCTAATTCGAGGGGGATTCGAACTCTGGTACAAAGTGAGGAGCAAATCTGTTTTAACCAACTTGACTAACCCCATATCAACATCCTACACCAAACTTTTATCCTATCCTAAAAAGTTCCCATTTACCCTATGAAAAAAGGTTACAAAAATAAGAGGTTTGGCCCTTTAGGGATTTAAAACAAAAGTGGGGTATAATGATCAACTGGTATTGTGTACATACAATTTCCCATTTGAAAAGGGTACAGATTTATAATATAGGCCTTTGGATTGATGACTTTATGCATGCGGTTGCCTAGAGAAAGCCCATGTTGCGCTCACTGTTCTACGTAACATGGTCCTGCAAAGGAGGGGGGGCTCTCCTCCATGGCTGGAGAGGAGCCTCCTCATTTACTAACTTCAACACTTAACGGGAACAAATTCTTAAAAATTCAGGAAAATATAGCAGGGAGAGTTCCTTGCTGAGAAAAACCAAAAACCAAAAACCAAAAAAGAAAAAAAAAATCCTAACCAGAGAATCCGGAAGGCCATCTCTCGCCCTTACATTTAAGCCGTAAGTTAGTCGAACAAAAACCACAATGCGTTTTAAAACCGTTCAACCATGTCTATAGTAAAGTGTTTTTCTGAATCTTCAAGCCTGCAAAATCTTCATTATAAAAAATATGGCCAATATCACATAGAACTAAAAGTTAGCAGGAAATTTGATTGATAATAAATCTCTCTTATGTCATTAGCTAATTTAGCTTTCACAAATCATGGCGAATATCCATAAAACTATATTATTTAGTCTGGCTGTACATGATGCATACAAAAAATGTTCTTTTACATTACTCTGCAACCACATTACCATTGCAAAAAGCCGTGCAAAAAAGCAAATTAAACCTTGAAAATACCAAGTTATCAAGAACTTCGGCCAACATCATGCTAAACTAACAACACTACTTACATACATAATCAAAATATTTGCAAAAACAATTTCAGCTCCTTGAAGAAACAAGAAACATTTTATTGAAGCTCAAGAGTCAACAAGCGAAGATGACCCCATTAAAAAAAACAAAGAAAAAACAAATTATGTGGAGCAAGCATTCAACAATGTGCTCGACCACGCTTTGCAATCATGCAAATTTAATGCATTTTTGGGGCCAAGAAACACTAAGGGATTTTATGTCAGCTTTGCATGGTAATGCAAAAAGACAAGCAAGGCCAAGTGGAACACTGCTTACAACTAATTTGAACTATGTACAATGACTACTAATCTAAACTACTACCAACCTCTTTTTTTACCCGTGATTTCCATCTGACGGATTTTCTGCTTGCATTTGGGGCAAGCCAATACTATCAATCAACATTATCCTCTCTTCCTCTTTTAGTTGTTCCCTATTAAGTTTTTCCCACTTATTTGAAATAAGCTCTTGATCTTGAGAATACCTTCAACGATGCTTCTCGTTTCACTTATGCTCCACTTCTTTTTCTCTGTTCTAAATTCTTGGAAGACAACCTTGCAGGCACAGTCGAATTGTCTTGAACGTAATCAATCTTTTTCCTTAAAAAATTCTTTGCGACCATTCTGTCTACTGGCCTTTCCAAGCTGATAGATGTATCACTTGCAACATCATCTTCCCTTAAACTTACTGAATCCGGAGAAGGAGATGACATTCCCAGACTCGCACTTTTTCTATATTTGGCTTTTTCTTCAAACTAGTCACCATACATTTCTTAGTGTTTCAGTACTTGCCCAACAGTGTAGAAATTGAAATGCGGTCATCTCCATCGGCGGTATTATCTGGAAAAGTACATAAAATAAATAATTCGAAAATCTGAAAAGTGAAACTATAAAGATAAAAACGTATTAAATATTATTACCCTATTTGATCGTTGACACCACTTTGTTTCATTGCTTTAATCTGGGCATAGTACCCACAAAAATAATGCACTGCAAATTGCATGGCTGAGCAACAGTCCATTAGAGAATCAGCAAAACGCTCAAAAGTAAATTTCTTTCCGTTGTTGAAATACTCCCATATTCTTTTCCAATACCCACTACTTTTTTGCTCATCTCCATTATCTGCATCTAAGCAAACATTGAGCCAAACAGACACAAGTGTCTTCGTCGATTGACAAGTTACGAGATCGTTGTTCCATTTTGATGGATTCTATTTGAGCAGGATTTTGAGATGATAGAAGAGATTCATTGGAAGATTTATCAATCGACATGTAGCGTTGAAAAGGTATCACTAGGGACTGCATCGCTGGTATTCTCTGTGGTCATTATGCCTATTGGTCTCTACAGGCTAATAGATTAATCACTTGCAACATCATCTTCCCTAAAATTTATTGAGTCTGGAGTAGAAGGAGAAGTTGTAGGACTTACAATTTTACTTATTTTGGACATCTGTTTTTAGTGTCCACCATACACATTGTATTGTCCTTCAATACTTCTTAAGAGTTAAGGGAAAACACTAATAAGAAATTGCATCTAAAGGTGGATGGAGAAAAAAAAAATCCGTACAAGTAAAAAATCCCTACCATGTTTCCCTACAAGTATTACAAGGCACAATCCAAAAAGGATTCATAGCCTTTGGTACACATGTTAGTCCAATCATGTAATAGAATGAGAAAACAAAAATAAAAGTCTGCATATAAAAAGAATACTAAATTGTAAAATGCAAGAAAAAGTCTAAAATTTCCATTCTGAAGTTTAAACTCACCTCCAGAGGATTGCAATATGCAAATTCAAAGATCTACAATATATATGAACTTCATTGTGACAAATAACATCAAACTCCTTAACCCAGTATTTCTCAGATTGAACCTAACGAGGAAGTTTTCTTGGAGGATGCATGATTGCATAAATACCATTTCAGTCCATTTTCGTTTTATTAACTCTATTTTTGAGGACGGTGAGTGAAGGAGTGAAAGCGGTCAGTTTACAGTGCAATGGGCCGTGGTTTTAGTTCACTAACCTCCATCTGCAAAGACCTCCAAGCAGGCTTGCATATTTCCCACTTCCCCTGCATATGAGCCAAAAATGCCTCTGCCCATTTTTCCTTGCTCCCTCTCATGCTTAGATCGTAGGGGACCGAGAAACTATTCAACCATTTAACAAAAAGTAAATTCCAGTCATGTTGGTTATAAACCATCAAAATAATCATTACGATATTAAAAGTTTGGCCGTCTAAATGATGAACATGGTTATCACAATATTATGCCATCTCACAATTCGAAATAATAAAAAGCGACTCTTATGACCATAATTTCTAGAATGATAAGAAACAATGAATGACTCTTTGTCAGAATGATAAGAAAAAACTACTAGATTTTCTTTTTTATGCCCATCAATTGATTGAGCAGTTGAACGAGGGAGAAAATGGATGGTCAATCAATCAATTGAAGTACAATTTGAAAGAAAAATTTGGAGCTGATTCAAGTAGCCAATTCGCACCCCAAATCCTCATTTCCCTTTGCATATTGAAACTAAATCCAACTTCACCCAATGCTCCTTTTTCCCTTCTCCTTGGCTCTCCCACAAAACCCTCATAAGTCTTTTAACTCTGCTGCCACCTAACTTGGGATTCTGAACAAAGACAAAGAATGAGTAGGTAAACTTTCCAAACCGATTGCAGTAATGTGTGCCTCCCTACCCCTTGATAAGAAAACATTCTTCCACCCTTCCAAACTCTTTCTCACTTAGTAGACAACAAGGTCCCAAAACTTACACCCTCTGGAGTTTCACCCACATACGCAAGATGCAGATGAGACAATAGGTCTTCTGTCTATGTCCCTTAAAATCCCAAATTTTCCCCATGGCCATCCATTTTTCATTAATCATTACTGAATACTGACATCCTTGGCTCCACCTCATCCATCTCCGACCAAAACCCTTTTCCTGTAGCACAAAGTTCAAAATTCCTATTCCACGTTACCATAAGCATTCTTTAAATCAATCTACTCTGTAACTCCTCTTTCCTAATTTTCCCACAATCCTCTATCAGCCCATTAGCCACAATTCATCCGAATTGGTCTCTCTTGATTAGACTTTTACGCAGACATGAAACCAAGCTGATCAACCTAAAATTACTACTCTTCAATGAATCCGACTTCTTCAATATAAAGCAAATATAAGCTGAATTAATTTTCCCATTAGAAAACCCTTCCTAAATAACTCCTCAAAAACCTTCCTAAAGTCTAAATTTATAAACTCCAACAATGTTGAAAGAAATCCATTGAAAATTAGTATTTCACTGTACAAGGCAATAAGTCATCCTTCCTAAAAAAACAGAGTCCTAAGTGCACCAGCATGGAATCCCTAAGCCCGAATTGAAGGACTACTTAGGAATATGGGGTGAGGTTCAAAACAACACAAAAGTCACCTCAGGTAATAGCAGAGATGCATGAACCACAAAACATCTCCCTCATCTTCCATACTGGTGTACTCATTCCCTAATGGATTTTTTATATATTAATATAATCCATAGTTCGTGCACTTAAAAGCAGGCTTTTCTGTCTTATTCATTATTCTTTTCTATTCGCACCAGATATCCATTAAGAATAACACTAAGTAAAAATTTATTGGAGTGTTACCACAAGAGTTCTTCTAGTTCAGATTCTTTATTGGGGGTTCCGTTCCTGCAAGAATTACAAACTTTTATGTTAACAAGCTACATGTATAAGTCTCAATGTACCATACATACACTACTTTAATTTAAGCAATGTATTTGTAAGAAGACTGACATTTGGTTCGTACTGTTAAGTAAATTAATTGCTCAAAATTGAGAACTATTTCATAGTTTTCCACGCATCTTACGAGGACAATGAGAGATTGGTATTCACACTAGTTTCTTAAGCTGAAGTTCATTGGAACAAGCAAATGTACCACAAACACAAATTTACTTTTATTGGTTATTGGACTTCTTGCAATCCTAGACATTGCGTCTCATTACTCCTTTTTCCCCTAAATGAAATACACGTAGGATGACATGTTAGTACTTTTAAAAGAACAAAAATATGTATATGCGGCCGAAGAAGGACATTGAATATCCTAGTAATTGATAGGTGCTGGTTTAGTTGGATTCATGTCATTGGCCCAATTGGCAAGAGAAGAGTGGTCCACGTGGCAGCCTTCTCACCTTTCAATTGTATTCAGTTGTGGGCTGTTTGTTAGTCGGTTTTGGGGTTGTTAGATTAGTAGTTAAGTCTGCAGTTTAGGCGGGAATATTAGTTACGAGTGCTAACCCAGTTTATAAGCTAATTTTGTAAAGCTTTCTGTTGTTGAATTGTATTGTAAAAGTTCTGAGTCAATAAAGTTACTCGTTTGCTTACACGAGTCAAGGTTAAGACCATTGGGTTCCTATCATTGGTATCGAGAAACAAGAATCTGAAAAACTAACCTGCATACTGATATTCTATAGATGTGAAGATACTTGCTAGAAATATTACGAACAGCCTTAACGCCGTGCTCCTTGATGAACATATACACAACTGGATAACCAAGAAGCCATCTGAAGCAGTTAAACAGGTATTTTTAGTGTATCAGACTGAAATGCTAATCCAAACATTCTGGATAGAAGAGAAATGAAAAATGATAATAGAATTTCATACTATGTAGGCAAAGGTAGATACTCTTGATTTTAATTTTTTAACAATTACGCAACAGTAATTATAAAACAATGCGATGCAGCCATGGAAAAACAGCTTGGCAATCGTAGAAGTGATCTTAAATATTGGAAACTAAGTATTATTTGAATGGGGTTTACATGCCACTTCTAACAGAATTCCTTCCTTAAAAGGTTATGAAATTGTGTCACAATTACTTCTGGATTAAGTCAGCTTCAACTTTGAGTCAGTTTCTAACATGTCAGTATGCACATTTTCAAGTAATGCTGAATTTTTTCACAAACATATTCAGCATCATAGAAATCTGAAGCAGCACAATATTGCACCCCAGGTGTAGTAAAGTTGCATTCAAACGTGAGCTTAGGTCGTTACCCATTTAATGTTGGCAGAGTGACCTGAGTGTTTTGCATGCAGCTACTAAGATCAATAAAGTTAGATGACTGAGAAGGGATAAGTTCATTTCTGGGCGGTTTAGCATCAACCATGTTATCTATACTGTGAGATGATGATTCATCATCTTTCCTTTCACCAAGAGGAAATGACGAAGAGAACAACTTCTGAATTGATATAAGCTGCATCACCAGTGGGCTTTTTTCTGCTTCTGTTATCATCTGTAGCAGAAATGAAAGAAGTGCATTAACCAAAGAGTATAAAATAAGCATGTCAAAAGTTTAAAGGTACAGATTACAGGGGAAAAAAAGAGCATACAGCAGGAAGCAACCTTCGGAGGATCCTGTTCAAGGTCCACAAAGAGCAGCTGTCGTTCTGAGTTCAAGCTTGACCTAACATGATCAGCAAGCGCTCTAGTGTGAACTAAATATATCATTTCTTCTATAACCATTACTCTCAGATGCTCAAAAATGGGCAAATCCTGTACAAAAGTTTTAAAGGTTATTTGAGTTTCAGAAAATCAATAACTCCTAAAAAAGAAAAAGAAAAGAGGACAGAATAATATCAAGACATGATATTGAGCACCATTTCTTAAGATCAGGTAATGCAGAATATCAGCTAAAGCTCGGACTGCATCCTAGCGGAAATATAAGGGGAAAAAAGAAAGCCGAGAGAGATAAGAAATCATATCGTGCATGGATATGAAAACCAACCAAAGACACACTAACACAGAGTAGTGTATGTGTTTACAGAAGTATGAATAAGCTAAATGGGTGTAATATTATTTTAAATGAATTGCAATCGTTCATAACCAAAGGACAAACTGTTTCAATTACAACTTTATGCAGAGAGAGAGAGAGAAAGAGTCATAATTGTCAATATAGATATTTGATTTTAGCTATATTATTGATAGAAATATATAAAAACTTATGTTGAGTTGGAAATGCCTTTCCCACTGCCAAAAATATTAACAGAGTAAGAGTTAGCAAACTTGGATATAGTTTCAGTGTGTACTATGACAGCAGCAGCAGCAGCAGCAATACTAATTAGTGAAGTATTAAAAACTGAAACCTTTTGACAAAGTTTTAAAAGAGCGCAAAATCTCTCTTGCAGTTCAGGCATCTTTCCACCATAGTCTATCATTATCACTGGCCTCATTCCTGTACACAAAGCTAGAATATCTGCAAGTCCACAAAATCACAAGTCAGTACACATAATGATAAGAAATAACTTAGGTTAAAAGATTTATAAATACTTTCCTAGTAAGCTAAAGGAATTTGCAGTAACAAATAAACATAAAGATTCAAGAACTTCTTCAACTTTAAAAGTGAAATCACCAAAAGTATCATGACAGAGAAAAAATAGATGTGGCCTTCATAATATATGAAAATAGCACAGAAGCACAGGAATGAACTGAATAGTTTTACTTTTATTCCCATGTTTATTCTATGGAACAAGGAAAATAAAATTATGCTTATATCTAGTCTTTATTGCTTGTTTCCATTTCGTTATCACCAAAAAAAAAAAAAAAATTTTCTTTTTAATGAAATAACAAATATCATTACTATTAATCATGAGTTCTCCATTCTGAAACAGATGAAACTGAAAGAAACATAAAAATATTTCAAAAAGGAAAAAATCTTCATGAAACAAGCGCGCCCCAGAGCTATCCGACCCCGGACCGTTAGAAAACTATGTTTCAATACCCTACTGAGCTCTATACAAGTATAACCATTTGGCCTAAATATAAGCTACGCTTCTAAATTCCAACAGAAATGTTGAGTTATAAAATTGAAAACTAAAAGACCCACAAGAAAAATTATCTCTAACTGAAAAGAGACGAACAAACATTTTAATCTCTAGTTTATACAGTTTCAATGAAGCATAATTAAGTCTACAATTTGAAAGAGATAAATTATTAAAACCAGAAGCTAAATTAAGTTGTGAGAATTGAAACAGACAAAATTATTAAAACCCAGAAGCTAAATTGAGGTAGTGAGAGTTGAAAGACACCAAAACTGATAAAAACCCAAAACCAAAACAGAGAGTTCATTTGGGAAAGCAGACCAAAAAATGCTAAAACTCATAACCGAAATTGATTAAGGAAAATAGCAGAGACTCTAGACCCAAAGAGAGAGAAAAGAAAGACCTGTCTCAAGTCGACGTCTTGCATATTTGAGTCGCCATTTGATTTGAGACAGAGAAGAATCCAACACTCTCAATGCTTCATCTAACTCGGCGACTTCAGTTAAGAATTGCTTCTCTTTTTCTTCCCGAGGATCCGCCATTGATAGAAAACACACCTCTTCCTGAAAATGCTAGTGTTTGTTATGTGAAAAGCTGTTTTACCAGCAGACTAGTAGAGAAAAGAAGAGCGGCCATTTGGCATATGACCCAAAAAGAAAAGGTGTTGTGGTGATGGTGAAAAGGAACTACAATATTGATGGTATCAGAAATATTGCAGTCTAAAAACACGGAAATTTTGATAAAAATACTGGGATATTATCGATATCGATACAAATTAAATAAAAGTCACGGAAATTGTAAGAAAACCTAGAAATTTTTATTGAAACTTTGGAGGATGTTTATTTAGTCAATTATCTATTAGTTCATCACAAAAAATTGGAACGAAATGCATTGTATGATGAGTTAACTGATTTAAGTTGATTATATAGCGGGCTGACAAATATTGTGAGTGTAAAAAATATGTAGTAATTAATGAAAGAATATTAAACACACCATGATCATTTATATACACCATGATCATTTATATACAATAATTTACTACAATATTTTACACTTTATATATTGCATAGTAAGATACATGAGTGACTTAATACCACACAAAGTTCTTATGAGGTTCAAAATTTTCACTATCTTCATCATCTCTATGTGTAGAGTAAGGCCATGTTTGGTACGCTTTACTGGACTGGATTTGGTTAAATAACACTTGAAACATTTGTTTGGTAAGAGACGAGACTAAATTAAATGAGACTGTATAATTCAATAGTGAAAAAAACGGCTCACTCGCTTGTCTAATACAATAAGCTTGAAAAGTGGTTCTCTAAATAGCACGCTCGCTAAATAGAATACGTGAGTTCGACGCCTCTCTTTAAAAAATATCATTGTAGGGGCTTTTTCTTCCGCAAGAAGTGGGTCAGTAAAAGCAATCTGATGCAAGTGTCCCCTTGTGTCTGGGTTTGAAGATCAAGCCCCAAGGATGTCTCGAAAGGGTGATGATGCCTTAGGAAACTCCTTGGTTACCTTCACCAATGAAAATGACAACAAATTACAGATAAATATTCTAGCTTGGCATGAGTGACTTATGACATGGGAGCAAAAATTATCATGGGTTTAGCACTTTAGGAGAGAGATCTGTGGGTTCCTTATGAGGTACAGAGGTTCTAATAGAGAGGGAGAGAGGTTCTAAGGAGGTTTGATGAAGAGGGAGAAGGATGGTGAAGAGTTTTGGGTGACTTTCGTAGTTTCCAGCACTTGACAAAGGACTCACAAAGCTTCATCAATCTGCCAAAACAGGGAAATAAAGGAAAATGAGGAAGGATAGCACGAAAATTCCTGGGTTTACATGTGAGAGAGGAAGCTTGCTCTCTGAAGGTTGTGGGTTGTCCTTGTTGGGTAGGGGAAGGCTCAATTTATAGTTGCTGGAAATCACCATTTTTCAAGAAACCCTAATGGCTTCTACTTATTTTGGCTAAGTTTTTTCTTCCTTTCTCCTCATCTTCTCTGACTTCCCTTTCTTGGCAAAGATTGCTTCTGTCTATTTACATGAATTCAGGGGATTTGGGGGCTCAACATCCTCCTTTCCCCATGCAAAGTGGGAGTTTCCACTCTTGGTTTGCTGTTTTTTCTTCTTTCCTTTCCTCTGTTTTAACCAAATCTAGCGAAGGAAAGGAAGTGAAGATGCATACTGGTCCAAGGGATGCTTCTGACAGCATGCGGGATAGTACTCATCGATTCTTTGGATGTCTCTGGCTTGGGACTTGTTTCCAGCAACTTTGCTTAAGGAGTCTGCCAACCTCTCTTCACATGTCCTCTATTTTCTTCAAACAAAAGCTGAGGTTTTTGTGGACTATTTTAGGATTTTTATATGGGCCAAGGTGATTTTCTAAGCAAAGGGTTTTTATTAAACATTGGGCTTCTTAGTTTGGGCTTTATTTTGGTTGGATTGTTTTGCTTGGGTATTGGGCTATTTCCTCTCTTGTGCTTACCCACGTTTGAGCCTAAGAAAATGGGCTTGAGTCCCGAGGTCCCCAAGCGACCCGAGACTTCCATTTCTCGGCCCATCAATGGGCCCCATGACAATTCGTTACCATTCATACCACAATCCACTTAAGCAAGCCCCGGGCATTTGAGTGGCTTGGACTCACTTAAGCTTGTAGTGCGATTGGGTGTGAAATAATAATTTCCCGCTTGGCATGACATGTTGCTTGGCATGCTTTTAAATATGGCGCTTGATAAGATAATTGGCATGGATTTGCAGAGCTAAATGCATTTTATAATTTTAATCTCAATTTCTAGCTCGATGGATTTTTTATTTAGCATGGCGTGCGGAGTATGACTCGTGTATGTCATACTTTCATGTGCTCCAAATCGGATATTTTTCCAATAATATATCGTCTTGGGCTAGAAATTTATTCGGGTCCAACCATGGATTTTTTGGGCCTCAACAATCATAATTTCATTTGTTTTCTTTTAATTATTGTTTTAGATCTTTGAATGAGTTTTTTTTGGCAGCATTTATTTATTTTAGATAAAAATCCTTAATTAAATTTAAATATTACAATAATTATTTTGACATTGCATTTGGAAAATCAAACTATAGTAATTTACAAATGTTTGATATTTTTTTATATTGAAACAAATTTAATAATTCATTATGTGATGCTTTCTTTATCACAAGCAATTTTTACCTTGTCAAATTATATTTTTCAATTTGAAGTGAAAAGTCAAATATATAAAAATTATGCATATATATATATAAAATTTATTTATTGTTTTACTTGGTCCCTGAAAAACCTAGAATTATATTGAGTGAGGTTAGCTCCTTTAACAAAGTTTCCACCAACTAAGATTAATCTTGAGAAGCCAAAACAACAAATATCATAATTTTATTCTTCATAAAAAATAAAAATAAAAAGAATTTTATTTGTTTTCTACACAAAATTAATTTCAATACTTATTTTATGTTGAATTTAATTTTCCAGATTTTGTGTGGTTTGATTACCTCTTTAAAGCTGAAGTTATTTTGTACATTTATTGTATAAGTTTTGATATCTCTTTTATTGGAATTTATCTTATTTTGCTTTAATTAGCCCTTAAATGTTTACGTTATTTGCTTTTGATAATTATTATTATTATTATTTATTTTACAACCATGTTGTAGCATCCCAACTCAAAATTTAATATTACGTTAATTTAATTAATTTAATAAATTAAGGTACTACAATTTTGCCCCCGAGGGTAGGGGTAATTTGGTCACTTTTTAATCCGGATGGATATTGGGGAAATGAATGGGACTATTGTGTAGATCATGCTGAGATGAATCCGTAGATACGTAGTGGGCAAAATTGTAGTTGTGGCAAAATCATAAATAATTTAAAGTTGGTTTTTAAATAGGGACATAGCTCTAAATGCCACCCTTCTTATAATTTTACTGAAAATACCACCCCTCCCCAATTTTTTTTTTGCAACTATCACCTATAAATATATATTTATTGTCCACTTATTGCCCACATGTCACATTTGCTGAAATTTGGTTCTCTCTCAGCTCCCTATTCACTCTCTCTGTGTTCGCTTGCTCTCTCTCTCTCTCTCTCTCTCTCTCTCTCTCTCTCTCTTTTTATCTCTCTATCTCCTTATTCGCTCTCTCGCTCTCTCTTCTGAATCGCAAAACCCTCCATCGAACCCCATCTTTTAGGTATGTCTTCTGAATAGTTGCTTGCAACCTTGAAGCTCTACTGGATCGCTGACCTCAAATAGGTAGTGTTGATGGTTATTTTCTTAATATCTGTGGGATTCTGTGAAATTGGTTTTATTTTGATTGCTTAGGTTTCTGTTAAATTGGTATTGGCTTTAGTTGCTTTCGGTTAGGTTTTTTGAATCTTCATGCTCATCCATCTGGGTTTTTACCAATTGCATTTAGATTGCTCTAGATATGTGAATCTTGAAACTTGGGATTTTCCATTTGATGTTGTATAGTGTGATTGTGATGAATCCTTGTTCATTGCTGTGTTAGTGTTGTATTGCTGTTGTGTTCCTGTTATTTTGCTATCTGTTGGGGTCTTTTTCCGTCGGAAGACTCATCTGGGCTTATTGATTCTTGGACCGCCATAGAGTGATGAATCAAGCCTTCGTTGCCCCTTTTTCTGAGTTAGCGAGAACTAGGCCTAAATTATCCCAAGGGAGAAGCAAGTCCCAGGGGAGTACTTTGTTCACGGTTGTGAGTTTTGTGCTGATGTTTCAGGCAGCTTGACGAAGAATTGAATATGGTGGATTGATGTTGCATAGGTTTGGCATGAGAGTTTGCTTTGGTGAATCAAGATACTACTAAGCTTGGCATGAGAGCTTGAAGTGTGGGCACTAAAGACCCACAAGTTTAGTAAAAGAGAATGCATGTGCTTTGCTTGGTGTTAGATATGCTTGAGTTTGAGTGTTGATAATCTGTTGTTTGTGGCTATGGTTATGGGGATTTAAGAGTTTCAGGAAAAGAAGGATGGGAGGAAAAACTTGAGGTTTGAAGGCTATGGTGTTTATAGCTTGGAATGAAGGAAAATCTTAGAGTTATGCTTGGTGAGGCTTTATGGAGAAGATGATGGATTTCAAGGGTGAGATAGTAGAAGACATGGTTGTGATAGCTAAGAAATGGCTGGGATAGCCACTGGAATGCTTGCAGCACCGAAGGGAGGAAGGAAAGTGGTCGATAGTTGCTGGTATGCTTGAGCAACCAAGAGATGTTGGTCGATGGTTGTTGGGATGCTTCCAGCAGCCCAACGATGGAGGCTTATGGCTCGGGAATGATTGTGAATGAACGACTGACCCAAATTCCACTTTGGAATCCGGTCGAAACACTCGGCAAAGCGGCACCTAGTGCCTGTGGGTCGTAAATGACCAAAATGCCCTGAAGCGATAACACAAACTCGGGCCCTATCTCGTGGCTGCGCTGTAATCGTAGGCTGCCTACGTACCCTTTACGAGGATCAAGCCACACGTAGTTCTTTCACCGCCTCGACTGTAATTGGTTCAATTATCCGTAAAACATACTCTAGGGTTGACGTTTTCGGAGTATCCGGGACTCCGTTTTACGATCCGTCAAATACTATACGATCCTGGAATTACCTAGATCAACATACCTGAAAATTGTTACGATCCAACGGTGCAAAACTAGTGAACCCGGAAATCACACACTAGGCGAGATCCGTTCGGGGTTCAAACGGTATCCGAATTAAGATCCGCGAAATCCTATGCGCTCGTGAGGACTAGGAGATCACTCTAGAACTGACTGTGGTCCCCACCCTGCTGCCCACGCGCCGCCACACGCGCTGGCAGCGCGTGGTGCTTAAAGCGATAACGGCTCGCCGGAAAAACTCAACAACTCGGCTCAAGACTCCTATCCTAGGTAAAACACCCTATTTGGAACCACTTTTGTTCTTGGACATACCCCAAAAAGTGGCCGGAAGTGGTGAAACCGTGGTCTCAAAACCGGCCGAACCCTAAGTTCGAAATTAACCCTTTCACGCTAGAAATTCCTCAAATCCTACTTCAACCATCAGCTAGAGCATGAAAAATAGCTAGAAATCCATACCTTACTCGACTGGTTTCGTGGCCGGAGGAGGGAGAACGGAAGCTCGAAAATTCTGCTAAAAATCGGCTTTTCCGGCTAATTCCGCGGTTCTGTCGGTTTCGACGGTGGGGTTTGACCGGAAAGGGAAGGGGGAGCTGCCGTCCGTTTGGGTCCGGTCCCATGGCCCGTCGTGGCTGTGATGGCGACGGTGGCTCTTGGAAGCCACCGCTGGAGGGAAAAAACGGGGAGAGCTCGGGTCCAGGAGAGAGAGAAGATGAAGGTTTTAAAAAACTGACCCTCCAAATTACTATTTTGCCCTCCAACTTATTTTGACTATAAATCCTTCAATACAACTCGGATTTGGGCCCACTACGTGTCTACGAATTCATCTCGCTACGCTCTACGCAACGGTATAACTGAAATTCTCAAATTCCCTCTTGGTCAAAAAGTCAACCTTTGACCTAATAAAAATTCTAAGGGCATTTTAGTCTTTTCTTCCAATAAATTAATAATTAAATATTAATTTTAGGTTTGGGTTGTTACAGTGAAGGCTACTGAAATGCTTGCAGCAGCTAAGGAAAGGTGAGTGAGACAACAGTTTTTGAACCTAACTCATAAACTTACGGATAAAATTCAAATTCAATTAGGAATAATTTTAAGAGTAAATATCATAAAATCATAGCATATTATAATTCAAATTCAGAAACTTATTGCAAAATCATATTTTCATTTCCAGAAATTATAAACCTGTAGGTTTCTCTTAAAATATTGATTTATCATATTTTTCCCGCAGGTTTATAACATATTATAATAATTTACCGCAGGTTCATCATTAAACTATTAAGATTTATTATATGGAAATTGTTATAATTTGTAAACATATTATAATAATTTGTCACACAATAACTATATTCTCTTAAACATGCGGGAATTATTGTTAACCTAATATGGTATCACATTTTTATAAAAAAATAAAAAGTAAAAAAATCATACCATATTATATTTAAACCACTTCTCATTGTTTCGCATGGACGCGGATAGTATTTAATGTCTTATATTTGAAATCTTAAATTTGTCATTATTGGTTTTTGACATTAGCTTTTTTGGTTCCAAAAAATTGGTTAATTGCTATTAACTTATTTAGAAGCTTTTGCATTGCACATTCAATTACGACACCTTTTATTATGCAGCTTGAATTTCAAAACTTTAATGTCAAATTCATAACGCTTAAAGATTTTATTTTTTGCATTAAACACTACTACAAAAAGTGAAAAAGACGACCAGAAAAACACGACGGTCTAAGTGGAAACCGTCGTTGTTTTTTAAAAGACGACGGTTTTATAAAACCGCCGTGTAATAACACATTAGACAACTAAAAAATGGAGTTTCAAATGGCTGTTCATAAAACACGACGTACTTAATTTAAAAACCGACGTCTTATTGAAATAGGATTTTCAAGAGGTAAAATCATAGCCAACAAATAACGGCGGAAGTTATGAACCGACCGACGTAGAAAGTAAAGACGACGGTTTCAAAAAAAGCCGTCGTTTTACCCGAAATTAACACGACCAAGTTTTCGTATAAGGCGCCGTATAATTACAAATAAATCCACGGCGGTAAAATACAAAATACCGCCGTATTAAATTAATGTACAACTACGGCAAAGGTAAATATAACGACGTCTTTCTCGTATTTCTACGACGACATCTTTAAATCTTACCAAGTTGGGGTTTTCATATAACGACGTATTATAGAATTTAACGTCGTATTTGTCCACTTTATACGTCATACATTATATTTAAACCGTCGTCTGAATAAGAATTTTTTTAACAATTTATTTCTTGGATTTTGTTATCCTACGTCGGTAGATCTACTTAACGACAAGAATTGAAATAACCACGACGGTTTATATAGAAAACCGCCGACATAATCAGATTATTCTGAGATCACAAGGGTTAGGAAATCTTACAAGATGGAACTCTGTTGCTCATCATAATCTTACCAGAAAGACAATATTTTAGAGGTTAATGATGTATGTGTATTTGTGTCTTTGAGATACACAAACGCACATACACATTAACATCCAAAAAATTGCATCTGAAATTTGACGACGGCAGCCTCAGATTTGCAATCAGAGAGACAATTTTTGGAAGTGAATGATGCGTGTGCGTTTGTGTATCTACACAAACGCACACACACATTCACATCCAAACAATTGCCTCCTAAAACTTCACGACGGCAGCCACAGATTTGCAATCAGAGAGACAATTTTTTGGAAGTGAATGATGCGTGTGCGTTTGTGTATCTACACAAACGCACACACACATTCACATCCAAACAATTGCCTCCTAAAACTTCACGACGGCAGCCACAGATTTGCAATCAGAGAGACAATTTATTGAAAATTGGTGATTTGCAATCAGATTTGCAATCAGCCACAGATAACCAACATTCAAACAATTGCCTCCCAAGAGATGAGGTGAGACAGAGAAAGGGGCAAGAAGAAGTTGAAACCCTAATCGAATACTAAAACTGAAAGAACCCGTGGAAAAAAACCCTATTTATAATTAAAAAACCAAATCCACGTCGGTTATATTACACATAACGACGTTTAACAAAAATAATCCTCGTCGGTAACAAATACATTACGTCGTTTTATTCTTACTTAAGACGACAAGAAACAACGACGGTATAATAAAAACAGTCGTTGTTTTATATTTTTATTTGATTTAAATCAGTCACCTAGAAAAGAAACTTTATAAATTCTAGAACATTAATTTCCTCGGGAAAAAAAACTATATGTATAAGGCACTGTTTTTGAAAAATAAACTATAAGAAAAGGGGAAAAAATTATATTTATAATAAAAAAATAAAATCCACGTCGGTTATATTACACATAACGACGTTTAAAAACGAATCCACGTCGTGAAAAAAATAATACGTCGTTTTAGTTTAGTGTTATCCACGTCGGTATATTACAATAAAACGACGTATATTATAAAAATAAACGTCGTAAATTTAAAACAACCGTCGTGTTAAATATTTCTACCATGACGCGAGATATTGAGTTATCGACTTTTATTTAGGAGTTTACTACGGCGGTACCTACAACACTACTGTCGATTTATGTACCACGTCATAAGTTCAAATTAACGTCGTAGTTTGTCTATTAATACGTCGTCGTTATATGTAAACCGCCGTCTTATTACTATGAAACGGTTTGTATACATATACAACTTTTCGTCTACCTGACTTACACATGCACTGTTTCCAAACCCGAGAAAAAATTTCAATCTCCCAGAGAAAACTTTTCATCTTTTTCCTTGTCGAGCACTGTCAGAGTATCTCATCGTCTTCCTCTTGTCTTCGTCGTCGCCTCTGAACTTAAACACCAAAATCCGAGAGAAAGCTTTCATTGCACGCAAAAGGTAAGCTTTCATTTCTCACTATTTTTGTTGCTATTTTGCATGCTCATACTGTTTTTGTTTTGAAAATCTTTTTACCTTTTTTCTGGCGAAAATCATTTTTATTCTTTCAAGTTTGATAAAATACACAGAAAGAGAGGGAAAGTTTCAACTTTGAACACAACTAATTCAACTAAATAAGACGACGGTAGCTTTGTATTTACGTGGTTAAATATGTAGACCACGACGGTTCGTCAGTCGTCCTAGCGTCGTCTTAAAATTGATCTAAGTTGTTTTTAAAATGACGGTCAAATTTTTATTTGCTTGTTTAGTTGCAGGTTTGATTTCTCTGAACCATGGTTTTCGTTTTTCCTAATTTGATAAAATACAGAGAGAAAGAAAGTAGGGTTTGGTATCTTATATAGACGACGGTATCTTATTATTGACGCCGTGTGAATGTTCATACCACGACGTTGTTTTAAGATACCGTCGTCTATAAAAAGATGCCAAAGCTTTTTTTCTTTGTATTTTATCAAATTAGGAAAAACAAAAACCATGTTTCAGAGAAATTAAACCTGCAATCAAACATTCACAGAGAAAGAAAAATGTTTTTGGTTTCTTATAAATACGACGGTAGCTTATTATTCACGTCGTGTGAATATCCATAACACGACGTTATATTAATATTTACGTCGTGTTAATATGAATATCACGACGTCGTGTAAATATCGCCGTAATAAGTTCTTATTACGTCTTATTTAATATTGTTTCGTCGTTGTTTAAACATTTATATTGTTTCTTCTTTAAACATTTATTACGTCTGATGTTATGTTATTACGTCGTGTAAAATCTTATCATACGTCGTAGTTTATAAATAACCGTCGTTTGTGTTCTAATTTTTCCCGAAATATTTTCACTTGCAGGTTTGTTTATTCAGTAACCATGGTTCTCAAGACCAAAGTAAGTACTGCTCCAAAAAATGGAGGTAAGGAGCTTGGAATGGTAACTCCTCAAGACAAGCCCTTGAAGAAGATGAAGTTTGTTTCATCTGCTGAGACAGAACCAAGCAGCCCGACAACAATTTCTGAGGATTCAAAGTCAGGTCGAGGTATGAGCACAATGCCTCGTGTTGTGAAGAGAAAATTGCAGAAAATCAAGCCGGTTGTTGAGTACAATAAAGGGGGAAAGGATGTGGCCCTGCACATACTTGAGATGCAGATCCTACATTGGTGTGTTGGCACGCTCCGAGTCCCACTTGTGGACAAGAAATGGGCTGAAATCCCCAATGATATAAAGGAGCAGATTTGGGAAGCCGTTGACATGGCTTTTGTGGTAGGTCAAGGGGGCAAGACCTCGGTGTTATCTTCTGCTGCCAAGAAATGGAAGGATTTCAAGTCTACACTGACGAGGCATTATATCCTTCCATACATCAAGGAGAGGGAGAAATTAAGCCAACCCCCTGAAGTATATAAATTCATAGAGAAAGCAGAATGGGATGCCTTTGTAGCTTCAAGGTTATCCAAAGAATTTGAGTCTGTGCATTCTCAACATTCACAGATTAGGGAGAAACTTGAGTACAATCATCGATTGTCTCGAAAAGGATATGCTGGTTTGGAGGATCAATTGGAGGAAACCATGCCTGGGGTAGAAATTGATCGATCTACCTTATGGAAGAAAGCTAGACAGGACAAACATGGTAACATCCCAGATCCAAAGGTGGCAGAGAAAGCAAAATTAATTGTAAGCCTACACACTCTGTTTTAAAATTTTATTAAACTGTGTATAATTCTTATTACGTCTTATGTTATATTTTTCCGTCGTGTCAATGATTTTACTACGTCGAAATATTTTAAAAAACGTCGTGAAAGATCTAAAACTGGAATCACAACTCTGTTTTCTGTAATTATAGCTAAGACGTCGGTGGTTAATTTTTTTCGTCGTGTTAATGTTATTACTACGTCGAAATGTTTTCAAAAACGTCGTGAAAGATCTAAATCTGGAATCACAACTCGTTTTCTGTAATTACAGCAAAAGACGTCGGTGGTTTATTTATTGCGTCGTTTTAAACAACTAACCACGCCGGTTTTAATTAACGTCGTTATAAATATATTATAACGTCGATTTCTATATTGGTGCGTCGTGTGAAATTATATACTGCGTCGCTTGTTTATAAATAACCGTCGTGTGTTTTCTTGTGCTGACTTTTTTGTATGTCTTTGTTTTAGGATGAATTGCAAAAACAAGTGGCTAAAGGCAGTCTGAGTATAACTGGCAGTAATGATGTCTTGACCTTGGCTTTGGGTCCCGAGCATCCAGGGAGAGTAAGAGGGGTAGGTGCTGGGATTTCCCTAGGCAATTCTTCAATTTACCTAGACCACAGAGGGTAAAGTTTGCTGATCAATTGAAGGAAAGTGTAAGAATTGTCCTTCAAGAAGAGACTAAGAAGATGGAAGCTAGAACCAAACAATTAGTAGAGGCTGAGAGGGAACATTTACTAAGTCAGCTTTCCCACCTCATCCCCAATTTTGATCCAAGCATGCTTAAACCGAAAACTAGCCCCTCTCAAAACCAAGGTCTACAGCAAAGTCCCAAAAATCCAATGTCTGATAAAGCAAGCTGTTCTGGGGCTGAAGGGAGATCCCAACATTTAGAGGATGATACTGCCAAAAATGGGGAACAGCAGGAAGAAAGCGGTAACATAACGAACTTTGAATTCTCTGTTTTTTTAAACATTAGACGTCGTTATTATGAATAAACCCGTCGTTTTAAAAACATACCACGACGATTTTATAAATAACCCGTCGTGTTTATTTAAATATCACGTCGTATTTAGTTTACTTGTTTTACACGCCACTAGACGTCGTACTTTGTGGTTTTTAGACGACGGTTTTAGTCCTTAACGACGTAATATACAATTACCACGACGTTTATTATTTACCATCGTTTAATAATTTTAAGACGTCCATAATTCTTACATACCGTCTTAGGTTATGCCTTACCACGACGTTTTGGTTTAATTTTTTTACTCTCTGTACAATCTGTCTTATATATATATTTCTTTATTATTTAAAACAGAAATCTGGGGCTTTAGATAATCAAGATGAAGAGAAGAAAGAAGAAAATAAAGATGAACAGAAGATGGGAGAAAAAAAAGATGAAGGGAAGAAGGAAGAAAAAAAAGAGAAAAAAGATGAAGGCCAAAAGGAAGACACAAATGATGAAGAGAAGAAAGAAGAAAAACAAGATGAAGAAAAGCATGACGAGGAGGTATATTCTCATAACTTTGCCTTTTTAATTTGTTTTTCACATTTCAGACGTCGATATTTTTCTTTAAACCATCGTTTGTTTTCACATTAGACGTCGGAATTTATTTTCTACGACGTAATAAATTATCTAAAACGACGGTATTTAATTATCGTCGTTTAAATTATAATCAGACGACGTTTTTTAATTTAAACCGTCGTTTTTAATGAATTACCACGTCATTTTATTTTGCTTTATTTCTTTAAACAGGGTAATGAAGTAGTTGATTATTCGAATGTGGAGGTGCCATCTTCCTTACAGTCCCTTTGTGTTATGTGGAAACGACACTAAAGCCTCAGGAGAAGATCATGACCTTCAACATTGAGAAGGAGGTGTTTGGTGCAGATCGAAGTACCTTCGTCTTGCATGAAGATATTACACAGTTTGCAAGCATGGAAGAAATTGGGGCTACTGTGGTTGCAGTATATATGAGGTTTGTCCTAATCAAATATCAAACATTATATCATAAGACGTTGGTTGTTTAATTATTGATGCAACCACGTCATTGGGTCTTGCCGATTGTGAGGCAAAGAGGGAAACCGCTCTATTTTCTGGATCCTCTGCAGAAATCGTGTGGTTGATGAGGAGGGCAAAAACATCGTGAATGAACAGTGCTTTAAAAATTTATAATTCCACATACCGGGCGAAAAACACCAATTTGGAAAACTCGCCAGCACACCAAAGCAACCCAGTGTCGAATGCGGGTATTATGTGATGCGCGCTTCATGAGGGACATCATCATGGATCCTTCCTTGGAGTTTGAGAAGAAGGTAAGAATAAAATTTTCAGAAACATTTTTGTGGTTTTTAGATTATCAACGACGGTCATTTAAAATTACCGTCGTTGAATCGATAGACTACATCGTTATGAAAAAAGCGTCGTCAATTTCTTTTTATTTTGTAAATCTTAATAATCATTGTTTATGGATTGCAGTTTGCCAGGGAAAAGATCAAGCGCCATACCCCTAGCGCCATTGATGAAGTCAGAAAGAATGAGCGAGTTTGTTTGCCTTCATATGGATTAGAGGATTTTTGGAACACTTGATATTTTTATATGTACTAATTTTGTCTATAATATATAATGTACAAATTTTGTCTATAATATACATCCTTTTTTTCCTGAAAATTTGTTGAGGTTTTCATAATATAAAAGAAAAAACAAATTGCGTAACCGACGTGTAATAACTTTCCAACGACATAATTATGTAAAAAACCGACGTAAAATGATATTTAGGCGTGATGGGACGTACATAAGCGTCGTTTTGATGACAATTTTGCCATGGTTTCGCTTTTAAACGACGTCCTTTTGAACAAGTAAGTCGTTTATTAGGTTTAGTTAATACCTTATAACGACGGTGATTAGGTCGTGGAATATGTATTTTACGTCTGATGGTGAAACATCCGCCATGGTTTCTCTTTTAAACGACGTCCTTTTTACATGTGAGTCGTTTATTATTATTTACAACGTCGTGGTTTTGTTGTTGATATAAGAATATTTTATTATTTTTAATTCAAAATTTTAAAAATAAATTTAAAATAAATTCAAAATTCAACTTCAACTCCTATGAAGTCATTGATATATTTTCTTCTCCTAAAACCCAAAAATGCAGTTTGTGTAATAAAGATTAAAATGTCCAACCTAAATAAAATTGTTTTGATGAGTCATAGCATCACTTACATAGTTTGATGGTTTAGGTTTAGGGTTTGGGGATTAGGTTGTTATTTATTAGGTTTATGGTTAAAGTATAATTTTTGGGGTTTAGGGTTTATGTTTGTTATTTATTAGGATGTAAAACCATAAACAATTTTATAAAATTAAATTTTACAAATATATAATTTATGGTTTTAAAGTTTAGGTTATTACTTTTAACGACGGTGATTGAGTCGTGGAATATTGAGTTTACGTCGTATGGTGAAAAATCCGACGTCGTTTCTCTTTTAAACGACGTTTTGTTTACACGTGAGTCGTTTATTATTATTTACAACGTCGGTAGTTAATTAACCCCGCCGTGGTTTGTTGATGACATAAGAATATTTTATTATTTTTAATTCAAAATTTTAAAAATAAATTTAAAATAAATTCAAAAAATTCAACTTCAACTCCTATGAAGTCATTGATATATTTTCTTCCCCCTAAAACCCAAAAAAATGCAGTTTGTGTAATAAAAGATTAAAATGTCCAACCTAAATAAAATTGTTTTGATGAGTCATAGCATCACTTACATAGTTTGATGGTTTAGGTTTAGGGTTTGGGGATTAGGTTGTTATTTATTAGGTTTATGGTTAAAGTATAATTTTGGGGTTTAGGGTTTATGTTTGTTATTTATTAGGATGTAAAACCATAAACAATTTTATAAAATTAAATTTTACAAATATATAATTTATGGTTTTAAAGTTTAGGGTATTACTTTTAACGACGTGATTGAGTCGTGGAATATTGAGTTTACGTCGTATGGTGAAAAATCCGACGTCGCTTCTCTTTTAAACGACGTTTTGTTTACACGTGAGTCGCTTATTATTATTTACAACGCCGGTAGTTAATTAACCCCGCCGTGGTTTGTTGTTGACATAAGAATATTTTATTATTTTTAATTCAAAATTTTAAAAATAAATTTAAAATAAATTCAAAAATTCAACTTCAACTCCTATGAAGTCATTGATATATTTTCTTCCCTAAAACCCAAAAAAATGCAGTTTGTGTAATAAAAGATTAAAATGTCCAACCTAAATAAAATTGTTTTGATGAGTCATAGCATCACTTACATAGTTTGATGGTTTAGGGTTTAGGGTTTGGGGATTAGGGTTGTTATTTATTAGGGTTTATGGTTAAAGTATAATTTTTGGGGTTTAGGGTTTATGTTTGTTATTTATTAGGATGTAAAACCATAAACAATTTTATAAAATTAAATTTTACAAATATATAATTTATGGTTTTAAAGTTTAGGGTATTACTTTTAACGACGGTGATTGAGTCGTGGAATATTGAGTTTACGTCGTATGGTGAAAAATCCGACGTCGTTTCTCTTTTAAACGACGTTTTGTTTACACGTGAGTCGTTTATTATTATTTACAACGTCGGTAGTTAATTAACCCCGCCGTGGTTTTTCATAGTTTTAACGCCTTTTTTGATTTTGCGTGGTACATAGTTTTACCACGACGTCCTTAATGTAATAAGCGTCATGTTTAATGTTAAATTTTAACGACGCGTGTTTTTTGGTCGATGTTTTAAAAAGCGCGCTTTCTTAAAATATTCGCGGGACCTAAAATTTTCAGATTTGGCTCTTATTTTTATACTTCTAACCCTGAACCCTAAAATTTTCAGATTTCGCGCAACATAACATTTCGCTCTCTCACTTCATCTCTAATTCAAAGTTGGGCCAGGCTGTGTCAAATCCAATTTGGTCATAATCTGTGAGCTCTGCCAACCTGTAAGTACAAACCCTCTCTTCCCCTTGTAAATTCATTGAATGATATATTACGTTGTTTTGTTAAAGGGTTTTAGGTATATGTTTTGCGATCTATTAATAATGTTGTTGGAGGTATGGGTTCATGGATTTTCTGTTTAATGTTTTCTTGATCACTCTCTGTTATGTTGAATTGGGAATGGATTTCATTTTGTCGGATCTTTTAATCACTCTGTTATGTTGAATTGGGAATGGATTTATTGTTTTCATGCTTAGTATATGTTGGTTTCACGTATATGTTGGTTTCTTGCTTGGTTTCATGTCTATGTTGTGTTCTTAATAGGGTTTTGGGATCTTGAAAATAAACTGGATATCGACGCGTTTTAGGCATACGACTGATTTAACGGTTTTTACTTTAAACCGTCGTTTTATTCTATACACGCGGTGTTATGTAACTACCGTCGTGGTTATAATTAGACGACGTAAAATCCGTCGTCTATATATGTCAAATACGTCTGCTTTTGTTTAAAAACCGTCGTCTATGTTGTATATTACTTGCTATTAGACTTTATATAATCTGCTATAGTGATGGTCATTGCTTTCCTTTTCACTTTATTATATATAATAGGTATAGTGTCGGAGATGGATAAGTCATGGATGCACTCGGATAGAAGATCGAAGGCATATGAGTTAGGGGTGGAAGCATTTTTGAACTTTTCTGTAGAAAATCTTCTAACTACCACACATATCCATTGTCCATGTGTTAAATGTGTTAATTTGAAATTGTTTGGGGTTGGAATTATAAGGGATCACTTATACTTTAATGGAGTTAACCAAAGCTATAAGAATTGGACATTTCACGGAGAACCTTGGGAAGCAACTACTAATGCTAGTAGAAATGTTGAAGAAGATGATGACCATAGTAGGTACAGTTTTGTGTCGAAGAAATAGAGATGGATGATAATGATTTTGGTGATTTTGGATCTGATCCTTATGAGTTTGCCAATGTGATTGGGGATGGAGATCAACCATTGTACCCTGGTTGTAGAAAGTACACGAAGTTATCGGCATTAGTGAAGTTGTATAATTTGAAGGCAAAATATGGGATGAGTGATGTCTGTTTTACAGAATTATTGATACTTCAAGGCGATTTGCTTCCAGAAGGAAATACAATACCGGCCTCTATGTATGAGGCAAAAAAGACTTTGTGTGCATTGGGGCTGAGTTATGAGAAAATGCACGCATGCCCCAATGATTGCATCTTGTATAGGAAGGAGTATGAGGATTTAACTCATTGTCCTAATTGTGGTATCTCAAGGTGGAAGGAAGGCAAAGATTCAATCTTGAAAGAGGGTGTGCCAGCGAAGGTGGTGTGGTATTTTCCTCCAATTCCAAGGTTTAAAAGGATGTTTCGATCACATGAGACCGCTAAGAGTTTGACTTGGCATGCTGCTAGAAAATCAATTGACGGTTATATGTCTCATCCAAGGATTCCCGTCTTGAAACTTCTTGATGATAAATGGCCCGAGTTTGGTAATGAGCGAGAAACTTGAGATTGGCTCTGTCATCTGATGGATTCAATCCCCACAGTTCTCTAAGTAGCAGATATAGTTGCTGGCGTTATCTTAGTTACATATAATCTCCCTCCATGGCTGTGCATGAAACGAAAGTTCATGATGTTGACCTTATTGATTTCCGGTCCTAAACAACCCGGAAATGATATAGACGTCTACTTGGAGCCTTTGATTGATGATTTAAAATCTTTGTGGGATGGGATTGGAGGAGTGTATGATGCACATAATGGAGAATACTTTACACTCAGAGCTGCATTAATGTGGACAATTAATGATTTCCCCGCCTATGGAAACTTATCTGGTTGTGTTGTTAAAGGATATAAAGCTTGTCCAATATGCGCGATGATACACCTAGTCACAGGTTGAAAAATGGCCACAAAATTTGTTACATTGGGCATAGAAAATGGTTACCGATCAATCATCCATATAGGAGGCACGTGCAGCTTTTAATGGGAAACTGAATATGGCACGCCTCTGAGCCATTAACCGGAGAAGAAGTGCTGCATATGGTTGAAGATGGTGACAGAGTTTGTTGGAAGAAGAAATCAATATTCTTTGATCTCGAGTATTGGAAATACCTTCCTGTGAGGCATGTCCTAGATGTTATGCACATTGAGAAGAATGTTTGCGATAGTATCATTGGTACATTGCTGGAGATCCCTGGAAAAAATAAAGATGGGATTGCTGCTCGATTAGATTTATTGAACATGGGGGTCAAAACTGATTTGCAACCCGAGTATGGAGAAAGACGTACTCGTTTGCCTCCCGGGCCTTGGAATTTGTCAAGAGCAGAGAAGAGAGAGGTTTGCAATTCTTTCTATGGTATGAAGGTCCCTGAAGGTTATTCTTCAAATATAAAAAATCTTGTATCTTTACAAGATTCAAGACTTCTTGGCCTTAAATCACATGATTGTCATACCTTAATGCAACAATTGCTCCCTGTGGCAATTCGTTACATTTTGGAGAAGCTCAAGGTATGCAATAACTCGTTTGTGCTTCTTCTTCAATGCTATATGTGCAAAGACTGTTGATGTTTCCAAGCTAGATAAGTTGGAAGAAGATGTAGTAGTTACTTTGTGTTTGCTTGAGAAGTACTTTCCCCTTCATTCTTTGATATCATGGTTCATCTAGTAGTACATCTTGTCAGAGAAGTTAAATGCATGTGGGCAGTATATTTTAGATGGATGTATCCGTTTGAAAGATATATGAAAGTGCTAAAGGGTATGTTCAGAATCGTACTCGTCCCGAAGGTTGCATTCTTGCGGTATATATTTGAAGAAGTGTAGAGTTTTGTAGAGCATTTATCGATGTTAGTCAGTTGGAGTGCCTTCAAGCCAAAAGATGGGAGTTTCAAAGCCATTATCAGGTTGCACAGTGAGCGTAGTTGATCGGGACCTGTTGAACCAAGCACATCTATATGTCTTGGAGAATACGGAGGAAGTCCTACCTTATATCGAGTACGTATGAGTTTTATTCTTTAAGTTTCCATTTTAAATTATTTCTTATGTTTATCTTATATGTTTGGGACCGTAATACTTGAATTTTGTGTGTCATGTAGGCAACATATGATCCACATCAGACCACTTATCCAAAATTTAGAAAGAGAACAAAGTGGCTGCAGGATAAGCACAATAGCACTTTCATTCAATGGCTACGCTTCAAGGTATATGTTATTGAATAACATATTGGACTTTTAATTTTCTTCTTTCTATGTTAGATTGAATTAAGTTATGATTAATTTGCAGGTTCAAAGTGAACTTAATGAGGAAGACAATCATGGCGTATCAGAAAATTTAAGGTGGCTAGTAAGCTGGTCCAAACATGGCAGTGCCATTATATAGGAGCTATCTCATTAAAGGTATTAAATTCAACATCAAGGCACAAGATGATGTGCGGACAACTCAAAATAGTGGAGTTTATTTACTTGCACATACTATGCAAGTTGCTAGTGCCAAGGATAAAAACCCAATTCTCTCAAATATGGGTTTCTATGGTGTCATTCAAGAAATTTGGGACCTTGACTACCAAAAGTTTACAATCCCAGTCTTTAGGTGTGATTGGATTGATAATACTTCTGGTCTTGTAGTGGAACGAACTTGGATTTACCCTTGTAGATTTGAGTAAAATTGGACATAGGAATGACCAATTTGTTTTGGCTTCTCAAGTCAAACAAGTATTTTGTTGTGACGACCGATGCATCGTGGTTGGTCGGTAGTGTTATCAATGCCTAATAGAGAATATAATGATGTTATTGGTGATGATGTCTTAGGTGATGTGAGAATTGAGTGTGAGCCATTTACTAGGGGGATGCCAAATGTTGACACATTTGATGAAGTGGTGGTTGAGTTAGGGAGTCAAAATATTCGAGATGGGTGTGAAGATATATGGGTTGAATGATGCTTTTAATTGGCAGTGTATGACATTAATTTTGTAATATATTGTAATGTGATTTCTTCACTTTCATTATACAGAGTTTTGGCCACAAAACAATCGAACAAAAATTCTGGTTCAGATTACAAAACACGACGGTTTTGATAAAAATGTGAAAAACAAACGTCTGTTCTAATAAATAACGACGTTTTGGAGCATTCAACGACCGCAATATATTTACCGACGTCTTAAAGCAAAGTAACAATGAAGAACCACGCGCTATTGTGAAAGCGGTAATCGAGGATAACGTCGGACAAGCATAAAGAACCGCCATGTAATTCAAAATAACACGACTCAATCCCATAATACCGGCGTCTAAAGATGAAAATTTTAACTGAGCGTTACAAAAGACGCGTCGTCATGAATTTACCACGTCGTAAGTTCTTTAATAAGCGAAGTGGAAAAGGATGAATTCACGGCGGTATTTGAAGTCCATTAAATTAATCGGCGTTAAGATTTATGAATTAGGCGGACGTTAATTTTTAATGAAGACGTATAAATTATTAAACACGACGGTCTTTTTCATGGTACCGACGTTGTATATAGACGACAACGTCGTCCTTATAAATTACTGTGTCGTAATTAATGTGACCCCATCATTTTTTCCACGTCGTTTATTTTCAAAATATGACGTATAAATTCTATGTCGGCTCTCATTTATTTGGAACCGACGTTGTTTATTCATTTCAACGTCGTCTAAGTAAATACATACGTCGTAATTAATGAACCTGACATCTATTTCCACGTCATAATTCGTAGAAAAATCGAAGTGGAAAATATATTTTACGACGGTATTTGAAGTCCATTAAACTTGTCGACGTTAAGATATATGAATTAGACGACGTCAATTTTTTAAATGAAGACGTATAAATTATTAAAGACGACAGTCTTTTTAATGGTGAAGACGTTGTATATAGACTACAACGTCGTCATTATAAATTACTATGTCGTAATTAATGACACCATCTTTTTTCACGTCGTTTATTTTCAAAATATGACGTATAAATTCTGTAATACGGCTCTCATTTATTTGGAACCGACGTTATTTATCAAATTCAACGTCGTCTCTGTAAATATATGCGTCGTAAGTAATGACCCGACATCTATTTCCACGTCATAATTCATAAAAAAATCGAAGTGGAAAATTTATTTTACGACGGTTGTGGGAAATGTTGTGACGTAGTAGGTGTCAATAACGTCGTCTATTATGATTGTAAAGACGTCGTATTTATATTTGTCATATGTTTCCTTTTTAACGACGTTTTTTTTGTTGGAGTTGGTCGTCTATTCTCATCCTCGACTGTTTTTTATGTCTTTTTGCAGCACAAAGACGTCGGTTTTTATTTTTTGATGACGTTTTTGTTTTAACAACGACGGTTATTCACCGTCGTGGTTTTGTTATGGAAAAGATGTCGTGGATTCCACGACCATTTGAAAACAGAATACACGACGATGAATTCCCGTCGTGGTTTTCCTTTTTTGTAGTAGTAAAAGTTGGTGATTATTGCCTTTAATGTTCTGAACATTTATGCAATTTAATTACATCTTTGTTTTAATGCCTTGGATTCATTTTAAAGTTGCCAACGCCAGTATATTTTGATTGTGCAATCCTTCATATTAATTAGTTGAGCTAATCTTGATACAAATATATTGAGTGAACTAATATTCTTTTGATTGTGACGTCTTGATAGCTGCCACATTGAGTTAATTACCAGGAAGTGTACATTGTGAAACCTTCTGGGGAAAACTAAAATTAAATTATAAATTAAATCACTGTAAATGGCATTTAATTTTGAGTTTTGGTGTAAGGTTTTCAACCTATAAATCCTCTAAAGTAGAGTCTAGGTTTCTAGGGTTTCTCTAGAATACGCTAGTAATAGTCGGCCGGGTGGCGTCGTCGACAATTGTGGCCTAGACTCCTCTCTCTCCCTAGTGGACGGGCGAAGAGTGTATGGTTACTCAGAATCTGTGGAAGTTCTCTTCGATAGTGTGGACAGGCGCTTGGTGTGTCGGGGCTGGGCTGTGTCACATGGAGGAGTTTGCATCGGAATTTGCTGCAAAGTTTGCTCTTACGGAGGATGAGCAACGTGAGTTGATTGTTGAGTGGGGCTCTGCACACTCGTTGCGAACGACAAACTTTTTGCTCGTTGGGAAGCTGCTTACTAAAAAGCCTTTTAATGGCGAGGCGCTCATGCGCACGATGACGGCTCTGTGGCGGCCAAAGGTTAAAGTACAGGCCGGTCGGATGGGGAGGATGTTGTGGATGTCAATTTTCCCTCACCGGACCTTAATTTGAGGCCTAATTCCCCAGCGGATTGTGAGGGGGAGCTAGCTAGGGCCATCATTCCTTTTGTGTCACGAAATCTTTGTGATCCGATTCTTCCGCTTGATTCGGGACAATCATCTATGTTACGTGAGGAGCACGGTGCTTCACATGGAGGGTTGTCGAATTTTGCTCAGCCTTTATTGTCCCTGGTGGGATTTTTGGACCAAGATGGGAAATCCCATAGGGAGGCGGGGCCCACCACTTATGGGAATAATGTTCACTGTTGTGGGTCTGCTACTGTGGACCCTAGCCAAGATGACCCATTTGGGCTTGGTCCCATTATACAGCGAATTTCACAGGAAGCCAAAGGCCCACTTCGGAGGAAAACTAAGCGTAGAAGACAAGGAAGTCGTAGCCAGAGGGGACTCCCATATGGCTCAGAAGTTAATACAAATGGAAAGAGGGCCCCTCAGAGTTTGGGGGGAATGGATGTTTCGACTGAGCAGAAGCGACGTTGCATGGCTCCTGCTTATTCTGCATGGCAACAGAGATTGGTGGAGGCTGACGAGGATCAGCCCCGCCAGGCACAATGAATCTCTTAAGCTGGAACTGCCAAGGGCTTGGGAACCCTTGGACAGTTGAAGCGTTACGGGGGCTTATCCGTAACAAGGATCCCAAGATTGTGTTTCTCTGTGAGACACGATGTTCACGAAGTTCTATGGAGCAGATACGTCGTCGGCTTGGTTTTCGGCAAAGCATTGTGGTTGAGAGTTCCGGGGCCTCTGGGGGTTTGTGCTTAATGTGGACGGAGGAAGTAGCAGTGTTTCCAAGGTCGTTCAATCTCCATCATATTGATGCTGAGGTTGAGATCCTGGGAGTTCTGGGACGTTGGCGCCTCACTGGTTTCTATGGATACCCTGTCACTACTGATCGACATAAATCCTGGGAGCTACTAGCGAGTCTGGGTGACTCCTCCTCTATGGCTTGGTTGTGTGTGGGCGATTTCAACGAAATTTTATGGGCAGATGAAAAGTTGGGTGGGAGCACCTGTAAGGATCATCAGATGCAAGGTTTTCGAGATGCTATTGATTATTGTAGCCTTCGGGACCACGGTTTACATGGTGGAGAAACAATCCTGAGGAAATTCGTGTTCGGCTTGACCGAGCTTTAGCAAATCTTGAGTGGTCGGCCCGTTTCTCTGGATCTATGGTCATGCACCTCCATCCCACCAAGTCTGACCACTTACCAATTCGGGTTACAATCAGTGCGCATGTGCTTACCACAACTAGGCGGCGCCGTCGTTTCAGGTTCGAGGAGATGTGGGCTGCTCACGAGCAATGTAGTGACATTATCCGTGTTGGGTGGCAGCGGTCTCACACGGGTTCAGCGCCTTTTTCCGTTACTGAGAAGCTAAAACACACTAGGATGAAGTTATTGAGTTGGAGTAAGAGAACCTTTGGGCAACTTCTGACCGATATCCGAGTGACGCAGGCGCAGCTGGGTGATTTGCCAAATGCGTCTCCTTCTCGACGCCTGGTTGAGGTAAGACAGGAGCTCACGGCTAGGCTTGATTCCTTAATGGCGAAGTACGAAGTGTACTGGAGGCAGCGGTCCCGTGCTGTATGGTTGAAAGCAGGAGATCGCAATACGAAGTTTTTTCACCAACAAGCCTCTCATAGGCAAAGGAAGAATACGATCACTGGTTTGGAAGACCAGGACGATAGATGGCATACGAATGATAGAGAGATGGAGGGCGTGGTAGTTGATTATTTCTAGACTCTTTTCACATCTAACCTCACAACGGTTTATGAGGGGGTGGTGGATGTAGTTCGAGACCGTGAGACTGACGAGATGAACTCATCTTTATTGGCTGATTTCACGGCAGAAGAGATCTGTGTGGCTCTTTTCCAGATGCACCCGTCGAAAGCTCCCGGGCCAGACGGTTATTCACCTTTCTTTTATAAGAAGTATTGGGATGTTGTTGGCACTCATCTTTATTGGCCTGTTCTGTGTATTCTTCCTTTCTATTCCAATACAAGTTGATCGTTCCCGTAAAAAAAAAAAAATCCTCTAAAGTATTATTGGCATATTTATGAATTTAAAATTAAATAAAAATTTGGTATATCCTTATATATTTTGAGAATTCCTTTAATTTTTTTTTTCCAAACGAAGAGAGTTTTATTAAAGACGAATAGCAAGGTTTACATCACTAGCTAAAATATCAAAGATCCACTCATGCTGCACTTGGTCTCAAACGTGGTTACCGCCTACTCTAGACACAAAGGCCGCAACCTCATGCGCTGCCTTATGGCACTAACAGGGAGTAGTTAGAAAAACAACCTGTTGGAGCTTGCCAGTAAGCCTCTTAATGTCAAACACGATAGCTTGCATCGAGTCAGATTCAATCTCCACATTCGGCAAACAACCCTTAATGCAAGCAAGCAGTGCTTCTCTTATGGCCTCCGCCTCCATCATCAAGGTCATACTGCCCCATAATCCCCCTACTCCCCTTGCTTGCATCAACCAGCCATCAGTCTCTAATAACGCAGCCACCCCTTTTGTGTTTGTTACAACCAAGCTCCGTCACAATTAGCCTCAACCTAGCCATGTGCCAGAGTCCACAATTTAGCACACTTGGAGCACGATCTGGCGGACGGGGCAGCTCGTTGATCAATGGTTTGGTTGACAACAGGGCTACCCTACACTCTTGCACTGAGCTTGGAGACTCCTCACCATAGTTGCAAGATCAGTAATAGTCCCTTCGAACACCGCACTGTTTCTTGTTTTCCATAACCGCCATAGCCCAAAAACCACCACCTGTAATATTTCTTGGAGGTTCACAATCTTCTCATACTTCTTTAATATGCTCTCCCAGCAATCACTAAACTCCTCCCCAACCACTTGTAAGGCATCGAGCTGTAGGGAGGTTCCAAACCAAAAAACTCTAGCATGCTCACAACGAAAGAAAATATGCACTGAGATTCCCTTCATGGCCACAGAGGGCGATGTATTATCAAGATCAGCGATCATCGCCGCAGATTCCCTTTAACAACCAAAGCATTTCGACAACCCCGCCAAAAAAATGGTCGTAGTTTGGGTGGCACTTGCAATCTCCATATGCTATTCCCGAATTTCTTTTGATCACTTCTATGGCTGCAGTCTCCTTCGGCTTTTCCCCCCAACTCTCCATTTTTTCGTAAGTTTAGCGCCACGGTTCATAGCCAGTCCGAACTGTGTAACCACCATGTGCAGTAAAGTGCCACACTAGTTTGTCATCACAATCCCACCGGCTAAGGGTTAAGGATAATATAGTATGGGCTTCTACATCATTGAAACAACGCACAATAAGGTCCCAATTCCACATCTTGACTAATCGTCAATAAGCCCCTGCACCAAAATAGGCATATCAGGGTGTCTGGAGTAAATCTTGAAAGTAGAAGGTTTGGGTACCCAGATTATCCAGACAAATACGAACTTGCTGTCCATTGCTTATACACCATCTCATACCCAGCCTCCAATAATTTCCGGCCTTGCAAAATACCCTTCCAACTCCATGATGTCCCACTACCACCAACAGCTCTCATAAAATCTGAAGACCTAAAATACTTGTCTTGGCATGTAGTAGCCAACAAAGAGTCCGGATGTTTGATAATTCGCCATCCAATTTTTGCAAGCATAGCCAGGTTGAAGCATCTAAGATCTTGAAAACCCATACCTCCTGCTTCTTTCATCAGACGGAGACCACTGCCATCCAACCCAATGGATACCCTTATGCTCCTTGTGCCCTTTCCACCATTAATTAATGTAGAAAATTAGTGAAACACCCAATTCTAGACATTAAACTATAATAAAACCCTAGACTATTTAAAACATATAAACACACCCAAAATAAACCCAAAACCAACAAAGTTTGTCAATTTTGGATTTATTTTTATGTTAGATTACATTGGTTTTGACCTTTTGGTCCAATTCTTTGAAACAGGCCCAAAATTCGCCAATTAGGATAGGAATTTCTGAAAATTTACGTTGGTGACCTCATATGAAACTGCTTGGCAGCCTCGTGGATCAAATATTCCAAAGCGAGCTTGGTTCTTGAGCTAGCGAGCTTAGCCGTTCACCTCTTCGAACGAAGCTCGCAGTATGATGTGGTTTCGGATCTTCTTTTTGGATTCTTCTGAGCTCAGTATGGTGTAGATTGGAGTTCTATTGCTTCAATTTTTTTGTTCTTTGTTGTTTGATTTGGTAATTTTTGGATTGATATTGCGCTGCAAGAGACTCGATTGGAGCTTGGTGCGATCTGTGATCTTCGATTTTGAGGTATTTGATTTTTTCTTGTGAATTCATATTCGTTTTTTGAGGATTCGATTATATTGTAGTCTGATTTTTGGTGATTTCATGTTCGATTAATTAAGTTGCTGATTAGGTTTTCGTTTCTTTTTGTTTATAATTTGGATTGATTTCAGATTCGTTTTGATTGTGGATTTGCTCTTGTGTTTTGATTTGAGGTGTGGTGAAACTTTTGTGATATTCGATTTGGTTTTCATATTAATTGAGGTTTTTTCAGTTGAATCTGAGTATATTCGTGTTTTTTCTGTTTATGCACTATTGGTTTTTGAGTCGACTATAATTCACTGTTAATACTCGGCATCCACTGTTATTTCTAGTAGTCATTTTTGTTTTGTTTGTTGTTTTTTTGTATAGATATGGATGATTCGAGAGTGGCAAAGTGCACCTATGGTGGTGGAACTTTAATGCTTATTTTGTCTTCAACTACTACTTTTGATTGGCTGTCTAACGAGTTGTGTAGTAGGTTCAAGCTGAAGTTAGGTCATTTTGAGTTGAGGTACTCTTATACGGATTGCTCCAATTGTTTATTGGAATTGGATGATGATTTGAAAATCATGTTTATGGTATGTGGACTGATGAAGGATCAATTAATTCACATTGCTGTTAGGGATAAGGCTGTAGTGAATTATGTTCAAAATATATCTGAACATAATTGCTTCTCCTTTTTGTTGGAGGCTGTTCCTAACAATTACTGATTTTGCACAAGATGAGGATACATGTAAATATTCAATTCAAACTGGTAGTATTGTTGATTCAAGTGCAGCTTCTCCTTCTTGTTTGGGTATGGATTTTGATGGTATTAGCAGTGAGTATGGAAGTGAATATTTAGGCAAATATGGTAGTTGTGGAGGTCGTAAGTATTTGTCTACTGATTGGGAGGGTTATATTACTCATGAGGGTCAGAAGTTTGAGGGTGGAGTTTGTGAATTCCGTGATAAGTTGGCTAAGTACTCGATTGAGAATGGTTTTAAGATGAAATATTTGAAAAATGAGCCTCGTCATTACTTCTTTGTGTGTGCTAAGAAGGAATCAAATGGTGTGAGTGGCATGTGCATGCTGTTAAGTCGAATGTAAATGGATTTTTTTATATTAAGAACTTAAATAATGCACACAGTTGCAGTGGTTTGATCCGTGAGAAGAGAAATAAGGCAATGGGGTCTCATTTGGTGTCTTCAATTGTCAAAGATAAGGTTCGTAGCAATCCTTTGGTAAGGCCTATTGAGCTGATTACTGATTTGAAGGAAAATTATGGATTGGATATCCCTTATTATGTTGCGTGGTATGGGAAGGAGTCGGCTACTAAGGATTTGCATGGTGATGAGGAGTTGTCTTATGCTCACCTGCCTTGGTATGTGAATGTTTTGAAGGCCAGCAATGTCGGATCTCATTGTGTGCTTGTACTGTGGCGAGGATGGTTCTCGTTTCAGCGGATCTTTATATGTTTTAAGGCCTCCATTGATGGTTTTCGGTGGTGTAGGCCTATGTTGTTCATTGATGGTACTTTCGTCACAAACAAGTACAAGGGTACTCTTCTAGAGCTACTGCAAAGAATGGAAATAAAGGTATGTAATGTAAATGCTGTAGTTGTTGACTTCCATTGAGTGGTATGAACAGTGTAGTTATGCAAATGTAAATGTTGTAGTTGTTGACTTCCATTGAGTGGTATGAACAGTTTCTATACTGTTCATACCCCATCTGAGTATTTTTATGCATTGTAGTTTTACTCTGCTTTATGTGGTAACACTGTTACAGTTCAAACTAACTAATATAGTTCTCTGTTTCTTGTAGAAGTATTCCCTTTTGCCTTTGCGATTGTATCCGGTGAAACTGTGGATAATTGGAGGTGGTTTCTGCAAAGGATATCTGAAGTCTTGGTTGATGAAGGTAGGCAACTTACATTCATTTCTGATAGGCATGGTGCTATTATCGATGCTGTTAGGACTGCTTTTTCCTGCTTCTCCCCATGGTTTTTGTCTATATCATTTGAAAGAGAACTTGAAAAAGAAGTATCCGCATGCTGTTGGTTCCTCTTTCAAGGATCATATTTTATGGCTTTTTTGTAAGTTGTTGTATGCACCGATTGTTGAGGAATATCAAGATACGTTGAAAAAATTAAGAGATGATGGCGGTTCAAAAATAATTGATAAGTTTTTGGCTGATCTCGCCCAAAATTTTGCTAATGCATTTTTTCCGGGAAAGAGGTATGGGGAGGTTAGTAATGCCTTGTCCGAGTCGTTTAATTCATGGGTTAAGGATGTGCGTAGGCTTCCAATTTATGAGATGATTGACACTGTTAGGATCAAAATGATGGAGATGATTTCTAGGAGGAAGCTTGCATCCGAGAAATGGAGTAGTGTTTTGTGTCCTGTTATTGAGGATGAGTTGAAGAATTTAGCTGCAAAGGGTCGTCATTGGAGGATATGTCGCGCATGAGTGAATCTGTTTTTGAAGTTCATGCTGATTTGAGTGTTATGGTCAATTTGGACGAGAGGTTTTGCTCCTGTTATCAGTGGCAATTGCTTGGGTTTCCGTGTCAGCATGCGATTCAAGTTATCCAACATTCCGGGTTATGTTTGTACAACTTTGTGGATGAGTATTACAAGGCAGACTTTTATAAGGCTACTTATGCAACCCCTATATTTCCCATACCTGATATTGAGAAGCCTCCTCCTGGAGATGTTTTTCTTCTACCTCCTCATACAAGAAAGCCTCCGGGACGACCTCCGACAAAGCGCTTCAAGTCAAGCAGTGAAACTAAAAGGCAGGTGAAGTGCAAGAGATGCGGTTCTTGTGATCGTCATAATAGGAGGACTTGCAAGGTTCCTATTTGATGTAAAGGTTCTGAGTATAAAGACTTGAATGAGAGTAGTTAGTTTTTAACTAGTTAAAGTGCTATGTGATTGATTAATGACAATCATAGTTGAAAGGAATAGAAATTGATATGCAAGTTGTTAATACGGTGAAATAGCAGTCACTGCATATGAATACACTTTGAATTTTTGGTATTAATACATAATATTTACCATTTTTGGTATTTTGCAAATTTCGGTTTTGAAGTTTGATATGAATTAAGCATTACTGCTTGTTTGAATAATCTATAAATGAGCGAACGCTATTTAATGCTCACTTTATTCATGCCATTGTTGAAATTGAAAGATAGTTCTATGACATGGTATTAACAATTTATTTCTATCAAATAGCATTAACATCGTATTGAGAGTGCGTTGTTATTTGTTGCAGTTCACCTTTTTAGTTGTTTTAGTGCTATGGAGACTATTATTTCAGGTTACATACACTGTTAATTCACGTAAATAAACTGGTTTTGAATAAGTACATAACTTGAATTTGAAAATCACTTTACTTCAATGTTCTAAACCTACACAAGTCCTAAGAAACTACAATATAAGCAAGAATTTTGGCAAAATATTTGATTACAACTTCATTATTTTGCATTTCTCTCTTCTCTTTCTTTGATGGAAATCCAACTTCTTTCATTGCTCATAATTTTCATGAGGACTTCTTTTCTCATTTGCGGACCTTTTCTTTGTTGAAATCGATTCTATTTGTTGGTCTTTGGAAAGCTGCTTCATGAAGTGCATGACAAAGCGCCACAATCATTCTTGCATAATAGAATCGCATGCGGGAGTTATTTGATATTTTTAGTTGAATAGGATGAAAGTTTCACTTGTTATTGCGTAACTTACGAATTGTTTGCTTGTTGGGGACATTCTCTGTTCTCGATCGGCGAAGTTAGTAGTATCATGACAAATCGGATACTTCATTGTCGATCATATTCAGTGTAAGTTCGTTCTTGGTAAGTATTTTTGATATCATTCTATTTGAAGCTTCATTAAGCCCTCTCGGCATCTTGGCATCAAAATCAGGAATTTGGACGAGTTTTGTTTTCAGTGATCTGCAGCACATTCCTTAAGAAACAGAGATGAATATATTTGCTTTGTCTCAACCTTTGCATCATAGTCAAGTATGTGCTTAGTTTCCTTTAACTTTAGTGTCCTATGTATTAACAGTGTTAATCACAGTCTTACTTACCAAAACAATTGCCTTCTTGTGATAATATTGGGAGTTCGTTCGATGTCCCCTGAATGAGTTGAAGTGTGTCCATTTTGCTGCAGGTGTCAAAGACAAAGCGTATGGTGAGTTCTCATCTGTAATTGGTATGAACACTCTATCAACTCTTCAATATTTTCTAGGAGTGGCATATAGAAGCATGATATGTCACTTGTGTGAGGCACCTCGCAAAAACATCTGCAAAAGTCATGTGTTGGTGATTAGTGAGCATGTTGATGATATAAAATTGATGTATTAGATGTGATCTTACATAGTTATTGGCGGACAAATATGCATTTTTCTGTTTCTGAGGGTTCTGCTTCGCATCATCATTAAGTGCCTCTCCATAAGCATCGATGATTAGTGCAGAAATTGGACCATCTCCCATCAGCTTTTCAATGTTATGTTTGTACAATATTGTCCTATTTTGTAGGTAAAAAGCGTCCCTGCGACAATAATGTTGTTTAAAAATGATAATCTCATAATAGTTTAATAACAAGACAGTTCTATGACATAGTATTAACAGTGTAATTCTATGACAGTTCTAAGGCATAGTATTAACAGTGTAATTACTGTGATTGGCTTACTCATCAGAATCAGATGCAGATTTCCAGTAATTTTCCAACTTCTTCTTTGATATTTCATCCAGCCTGTTGTAGACCTCATACATGTGCAACTGAAGGTATGTATCTTTGTCCTCCTTTTTTTTGTTGGCTGCTTCATCTTCGCTTTGGCTTGCTCTTTTTCGGCCTTTCTTATGTGCTTGAGTATGTGTATCTCCCGATTTCTTTGCAGCTTTCATCTTTTCTGTCTTTGATTATTTTGATGCTAGAACGCAACTGCCGTGTTTCTACTTCTTTTGCTTGCATGATAACTAACTTTTCAGGAGTTTTTCCATCGGCGTTCTCATCTTCATCATTAGGAGATTCTTGCATCTCCAATTCACTTTCTTCTGTTATTCTCTCATCTTTTTTCTCCTTATCAGCTTGTTCTTTCATTGAATTTCTCCTTGTTCACATTGTTTGATTTTTTCCCATCACATGTTGCAAAGAGGCAATAACAGTGTCTTTTTCTTTCATGCTCTCAATGCAGGACAACTTTTCCCTTCAAGTAGTTCATGTTGTTCCTGTAGCTGTCTCCTATTTGATTTGAGTGCATGAAGTTCCCCTTGTAATTTTGCACCTTCTTTTTTCTCTTGCTCAAGCTGCTTTTTCAGTATTTCAATTTGTTGCTCCAACTCTTCTTTTTCGGTCCATATTTGTTGAATGAATGAATTTTTCTTTATGCAGGATTCTATAGCGAGTCTGCATCATATCCCTTCAGTATCACCTTTTCAATCCAATAGTCATTGCTTCTTTCAGCTGTTGGATTTTCTCATGGCGGGGCTATTTCATGCTTGTAGTACTCTGGGATTGACCCCCTATGTCCACAAAAATGGAGTCGAAGTCTTCTTCTTGTTTGTCAAGTTACAGGTTACATTCTTTGGACATTAGTGTCCTCCTCCGTCACTGAGTCTGCACTAAGGTCAACTCCTTGTTCTTCAATTTCATCATCTGCTTCGCATTCCAATGATTGTCTGGTGGTTCTTCAATTTCATCATCCTTTGCATCCCAATGATTGTGCATTGTCTTCATTTTGCTCTGAGGTGAAGTTACATTTTAGGTAATACTGAGTCTGCAGCTTTTTCCTTTTGTGTTTGACTCTTTAATCACAAATATTAGAAAGGAAAAAAAAAGTATTAGCAAATTTATATACATGTATATGTGTTTGTACACTATCAATTCAGTTTTGAAATATAAATGTTGGATCATTGTAGGTTATCTTACCCAATCTTTAAGTGTGATAACAAAGTCATCATCCTCTTCATTTTCTTCTTGTTCTTCATGGTCTGCATGATCAGTCTTTGTTGCTTCTTCTTTTTCATTGTCGAGCTTTTATCATTGAATTATTGGAGTCAGTAGTAATTATGGTGTACTAACATTATATATGTTTATGGAAGTAAGAAAAATGCCTTAATGTTTTCATATGTTGCAATATTCAGCTTGATATTGAGCTCGGAAGGCTCCATTTGTGACATTTGGTTTGTGATCTTCTCTTCCGAGAATTGGACTGATCAGGTTAGTTCTTTCACACAGCCATTACTGCAAACATGTTTTTCAATATAAAGTGTTAATGCACATGAAAACAAATAATATAACAGGATTAACAAATGGATGTAGTTTCTTACCAGGATTAGCACAAGGCAACCACTGACGCTTGGTTGATTTGTCTTGTCCTTTTTATTTTTTATGGCTTGGTCCAGTCCATAATGCATGTAATCTAAGACTCCTTGTGCCCAGATTGTAGCTGTTCATAGCTTCTAATGAGTCGATCATAGTCAAAAGGTCAAGCCATTGTCGCCCCAGAGTTGCAAAAGAGATTTGTGATGAAGAGCTCTAGGATTAACAACCTGACAACATCCATTGCATTCTTCTTTCTGTCATCTGCTATTGCTGTGTTCAGACACCTATCAATCTCAGTTTTTGTGATTTTTTTTGACTTCTCGAAGTACTTCTTTTCGAAGGCCAAATTTGTTCTTGTGGAAGTTGTTGTGCTTGGCAACTTGTTTCCTTTGTTTGGCAATCCAAAGATGTCAGACACATCATTGCTTGTAATTTCATGCTCGTTGCCTTCACTGAATTTGAATTTTTTGGTTGCGGGGTTGTAGAGTCTGATTAGTTTAATTATTTGATAATTAGACTTCTGGCATTCTACCTTGGTTAACTGACCTTCCATGTAAGCCTTGATGATGCTCAGAATGGCGATTTTTGTAGGATCTTGAGGACGTCCTTTCTTGCTGCAAGCTTGTCTTTTACCGTTTGCAATGTGTTGTCAAATGTGAGCATGTTGCTCTTGATCTGCACATAATCTGGGTTATTGCGTCTGTTTGGTTGAGGTTTTTGTGTTTGGGATTGTGTTTTTTTTGTCTTCGTTGTTTTCTTTGGTTTCAGTGTGTTTGCGGATTTGGAGTGTGGATAGTTTGGCTTTTGCTGTTGTTGGTGGTGTGCCTTGTGTGTTTCTTGATGCTGTTTTGTGCTTTTGCTGACTTGTGATCCTTTTGTATGCTTTTTTTTTGAATTTCAACCCGGTTACCTTTTTCCATATGACCACCTACAAAGTGAAACAAATAGGTTACTTTAACTAAACAAAAGAAAGATGAAACATAAGTATTAATACTTCTATGACATGGTATTAACCATTTACTTCTTTTTTAGTGCACTACGATTTTTTTTCATATACATTTCTAGTGCATGTTGCACTAGAAGAGCAAGATGCATAGAAGTACCAGATTTTGATTAACAAAGGATGCTACATATTTTGGTCTTCAAGTGCTTTGCTTTGCGATTGCACTAGAAAAAGCAGATACATAACATGCTATATATTTTGGTCTTCAAGTGCTTTGCAAGCGATTGCACAAGAAAGAAAGATGCATAGCGATCCATGATTTTGATTAACAAAGGATGCTATATATTTTGGTCTTCAAGTGCCTGCTTCAAAGCAGTGCCCTAGAAGAGCAAGATGCATGGTATTAATGCTGATTGTGACATGGTATTACGATTCAAGTTCTTTGACATGGTATGAGCAGTTGTGAAACGTATACATTTGCAGTCGAAACATGCGTCTTTTCAAAACATTGCTATTGGACTTTGACGTTAAGAGATTTTGTAATACCTGGGAGTCTGATAGTGATGCTTTGTCAGCCATTTGTGAAGAATCTTGAGTGTTTGTTTCTGTCATTGTTGGACCTTTTCGTTGGTTACCTGTATTAAACGTGGTACTCTTGCATTAGTTAGCAGAATCTTAAGACGAAAGTGGAAAGTCATTGTGGGTTTTTGAGATTGTACCTTTCTGTCGATGTTTATGGAAGAAATTTTCTTCCCTTTTTCCTGGTTGTCCTTGTGCTCAGTTGCTTTTTGTAGTGTCGATTTTGAAGACTTTTGGCTATGGCAGAATATAACTTCGATTCGCCGGCTTTCTCGTTATGGAGTTTGTCGTTGATTGGTGGTTATGGAGGTTGTCTCCTGCCTGGTGGTTATGGAGGTTTTCGCCTGCTTTTGGAATGGGTCGCGTCAAAGATCGGAGTGAGAGGTGAGTGGGTTTTTCGCTTTTTGGGTGCGTGCGTGTACTCTGCGTTGAGATATTTTCTTTTTTTTCAATGGGCTTAGTGAAATTGGGCTTTATTGGCTTGTTGAGTTTTCTGGGCTCTTTTTTTGGTTTGTTTGGGCTTTTTTTTGTCAAATTAGACTGGGCCTTTTTCTGTATTTTTCTATGGCTTGGTTGATTTGTTTTGGGCTTTATTTCGTTTCGACCTTGATTTTCTCAACTTGGGTGGGCTTTTGAAAGTCACTGTTATTATCGCATTTTGAACACTGTTAATTAGCAGTTTGAAATATAGAAGAAGCTATAGAGTAACAATTTTTTACATTTGAATCTCACTACACAGTAACTATTTGACATTTGAAAGTTAAGAAGCATCAAAAGATTTTGGTTAGAAGCTACATATTAACAATTTGACATTTGGAAGTTAGAAGCCGAACATTTACTATTTTATAGTTCTAAATTTTGTGAAATCCATGCTTTCATCCTTCATTCTCTTTTGTGAAATACCAACTTTTTTCACTTTCCATTGTCTTCAATAAAACTTCTTTTCTCATTTCCCACACATGCTCTGTACTCAAGCTTTCTTCAATTTGTTTTCCTTGTGACAACTTCTGCATGTAGTACATGACAAATACTCCACAATCGTTTCTGCAAATTCACACACACACACACATATATATATGCAACATTTAGTGAATCATAGTTTAATTTGAATTGGGGGAAGAAAAGTGTTATTGTGAAACTTACGACTTTTCAGGTTGTTGGGCGCATTCCCTGTCCTCCTTAAAGTTGAATTTGGTGGGATCATGTTTCATCAGATATTGTATTGTTTGAGCAATTGCTGGTGTAACTTTCAGGTTTCGAAGAAGTTTTGCAATATCGTCGGTCAATTCTTCATTGTAGACGGGCTTTTTGAACTCAAGAAGTGTGAAGCTGTTTTTTTCTAAAATTGTTGGAGCACATTCCTTGACATTATTGAGGAAGACATTTGTTGCGTCTGCCTGCATTGTAGGCAAGTATGTTGTTAGCTTCACTGATTAACTGTTTTGTTCATGCCTTGTATTAACAGTTCATAGTAGGAGTCTGTCTTACCAAAATTATTGCTTTTTTGTTGTAGTATTCAACGGTTTGCTCAGTTTCCCCCCTCAATGAGTTGTAGTGCGTCCATTGCAATGAATTGGTGTCGAAGACAAGTAGGGTGTGGTGTCCGCCATCCGTTATTGGTATGAACACCTTTGAAGTTTTCCCTATGCATTCAAGGAGTTTGACAAAATATTCATCGAATGTTCTTGGGTGCATTTTATCTGTGAGATACCTCTGCAAAATTAATAGTTTCGGCATTAGAGAGAATGTGAAAAGTATAGGAAGATGAATAATTTGTGATTTTTACTAGAAGTAATGGGATAGCTATGATCTTACGTATGCGTAGCACGTGATGTATGCATTCTGTTGTCTTTTAGGGTCCTTCTTTTCATCATGATGAAGTATCTCGGCATACGCATCTATGATTTGTCCATAAATTTCAGCATCTCTTAATAAGCTTTGTATGTCATCTTTGAACAAAATGCTTGTCCCTTGCCAAAAAGCAGTGCTGTAACAGTATTTGTAGTTAGAAAAAATGGCAATAAAATTGAAAGAACTGTTCAATAAAGTTCAGTATAGGGTAATATCACTGCTTGTTTCCTAAAAAACCTTTTTCTAACGCATGTCTACCATTGTAAAGTTCCAGTATAGGGTAATAACACTGCTTGTATCCTATGAAATCCTATATCTAATGCATGTCTATCACTGCAAAGTTCCAATATAGGGTAATAACACTGCTAGATTCCTCTGAAATCCTATAACTAATGCATGTCTACCCCCTGTAAAGTTCTAGTATAGGGTAATAACACAATGAAATCCTATTTTCTAATGCATGTTCAATAATAGCATCTTGCATTGAAAATGAATGAAACACATTGCCTTACCCATCAACTGAATTTTTCCAGTAATTTCTCAGCTTTTCTTGTGAGAGTTCATCCAGCATGTTGTAGACCTGATATGTATTCCATTGCAGGAATGAACCTTTGGCCTTCTTCTTTGATTTGGCTGGTTTTTTTTGTGCCTTTCTCTTTTGTGCTCTCGTCTCTGCTTTAGGGAATGAGGAATCTGGTTTTCTTGATTTTATCTTTTCTGCTTCACCTTCTTTCTTTTCTTCTTTATCCTCTTCACTCTGCAGTTCTTGCGCTAATTTTTGATCTCTCAACGAGACAATAACAGCTTCCTTTTCATTAATAATGTCCAAGTAGGAAATCTTCTCTGCAAGAAGTTGATCATTTTCTAGCTGCAGCTTTGTCATGTAGGATTTTTCCTGATGAACATCTAATTGTATGACTTTCTTGTGATGTGCTGCTTCCTTAACCATCTTCTGCATTGCTTGCTGATGCTTCAATAATTCTTCTTTTTCATTGTACAGCATCTGAATCAATTTATTCTTTTAATGCAAGATGCTATTGCATCACGGATCTTTTGATGCTCTCCTTTCTTCGTCCAATATTCAGCAGCATTATTGATCGCCATCATATACTCTTTTGTAAGCTGTATTTCATCCTCCTTGTATTCTGGTACTGATCTAACAATTTCCTCAAACAACGTTGAATTCCGGTATTCTGCAGGATTTCATTTTGGAGGTCTTCTTGTACTGGTGGTGTTCTTTGGACTTGATGTTGACATCATCATGGTCTCCATTCACTTGACATCCTCCTCCTCTTCATTTTCTTCTTCAGCAGCATCACCATGCTCTTCATTCACCTCTTCAGCAGCATCATCCTTGTCTTCACTCACTTCTTCAGCAGCATCATCATCATGCTCTTCATTCACTTCTTCAGCACCATCATCCTCCTCTTCATTCTCTTCTTCAGAATCATCATCATTCTCTTCATTCTCTTCTTCAGAATCATCATCTGGCTCTTGAGCTTTAGTGCTTTTTATCTGTTTGTTGAGTAGAGTTAGTATTAAGAGTGCACTTCTATGACATGGTATTAAGAGTGTAATTCTATGACATGGTTTTAATAGTGTACTTCTATGAAATGGTATTCATAGTTTACCTCTGTGACATGGTATTCATAGTTTACTTCTATGACATGGTATTAACAAGTATGTACATGACATGGTATTAACAATGTTGTCATATCAGCTGCAGATTATTTGAAAGGAAAGAGTACCTTTATCTGGTTGTTCTTTAGATGATGAAGCTTTGAGTTCTTGAAGACTCCATTTGACATTGGTGTCATTTGTTCTCTTCCAGAATTGGGTGAGCGAGTTAGATCTTTGACACAGTAATACTGCACAATATTTTTGAAATATCATGTGTCAATTCATATCATTAGAATAATGCTACGAATTTGCAGTTTGGAGATTTGTGTTCTTACCAGTATTAGGATTAGGCAGCCACTCACGCTTGGCTGCTTTTTTTTGTCCTTCTTGTTCTTCTTTGCTTGTTCTAATCCAAAATACATGTAGTCCAAAACTCCTCGAGCCCAATTATATTTCCCCATCTCTTCTAAGGTGTCTATTGTGGTTGTATATGTCCAAGCAAGTGTACAACCAGAGTTGCAGAATAGATTGGTCATGAAGAGTTGTAGGATTATCAATCTTGTTACATCCATAGCACCCTCTTCTGTTTCATCTTCAAGTGCTAAATTCAAGCACTTATCAATTGAAGTCTTTGTTATCTTCTTATACCGCGCGAAGTATTTCTCTACAAACTGCAATTTTGGCCTTGTTGAGGTTGTTGTGCTTGGTAACTTCTTGCCACTGTTTGGCAAGCCAAAATTTCAGCCACATCATTGCTTTTCATCTCGCTGTCAACATCATTAAACTTGAACTTCTTTGTCTTTGTGTCATAAACTTGTATGAGTCTCACAATGTCGTAGTTAGACTTCATGCACTCTACCTTTGTTAACCTTCTCTGGATATATGCTTCTATTAATGCCCAAAAAGGTGTCTTTGATAGCAGTGTTAAGACATCATGCCGACGTTCAAGTCTCTGTCTGATGTTGTCAATTATTGTTGCAAAAGAGAGCATGTTGCTCTTGATCTGCACATAATTTGGGTCCTCCCATCCAAGGATTGAAATATCGGCCGATACACCGATATATCGGCCGATATATCGACATTTTGAACTGTCGACATCGATATTGGGGGTAAGATTATATCTTCCCTATATCGACGATATATCCCCGATAAGTGCGATATTCCCGATACCCATAACAAAACCCAAAAAAATTAAAAAGTTTTGAAGCAAATTGAAACTGAAAATATTTTTTAGAGGTATATGTGCAGTGATTAGATATGTGTGAATGCTTTCGGCAATATTCAATGCAAAAGATGTTTTGGAGTATGCATGTTTTGGAGTATGCGTCAAAAGAATCTATGCATAGTCAATTGAAGGGACATACATGTCCTATCTCAAGCTTATTTGCCACTAACTTGGCTTCCCATCTTTTGGTCTAACGTGTATTGATCACAACCACTATATTTGTAAATTTGTAGATTATATGATAGACAAAATATTAGTATAATAATAATTAATAATGTAAAGAATGTGAGTGACTGTTTTTTGAGCCATGAAAAGAAGAACTTGGAAGAAGAATTGATTCTTTACTTCGTGCTTGGAATACTGTTTTGAGCTTTGGGGTTCTCTTTTTTGGCTTATTGTTCCGCCTTTAAACTGTTGAAAGCTTTTATCTAAGTCTGAGCTTCTTGTGGAACTCTTTATCATTTAATATTTGTTTCATTTTTTGGTTGTTTCTTTTTCACTTTTCGAAGTCAGACAATTGGCAAAATGCAATTCACTGCCCACATACCTCCAAAAAACTTTGGCTACTTTTAGTTCCATCAAAGTCAGAGAATCATCCAACTGGAATCCATAAAATAAAGTCTGCAAAGCCCATATATCATTGTCCCCCAACCCCAAAAAGTTCCCATTGTTATCACGAGAGAAGCCCTCTTTAAATCAAAGGCTATTTTGCTTTTTTTGGGGCACCAAATCTTCCCTTCTCTTCTCTTTCTTTCTCTATTAGCTTTTCAATTTTTATTTAGTCTGTGAGCTTCTTTCCTTGTTTGCAAGTTCTCTTTGACTGCTATTTCAGGTATGTGGCTCTCCTTCATGGTCTATATTATTTTTGTGATAGATTTGATATTGTAAGTTCATTTAATATATTTTAAGTGTGATAGATTAAAAATGGCAAGTAGTAGTGGACCGAGTGGAGCTAGTGTGCCAGTGGTCTTGATGTGGCATGGAAATATGCTCGTCCAATAGAAGGCAATAAGCATGGCACCATATGCACATTTTGTGAATCCACATTTAAAAGTGGTGGAATTACACGGTTAAAGTATCATTTGGCCGGATTTGATCCACATAAAAGTGTAAAGAAGTGCAAAGAAGTACCACCAGATATTAAGAAGGAGGTAATTGCATGGATAAAGGAGAAAGAGTCTAGCAAACAACATAAGAAATCTGTTGAAGAAAACATAAGATCTACAGCAAGAGAGGGATACATGGGCAATAAAAGTAGCAATCCTGTTGATGATGATGATGACGATGATGACGATGGATATGCATATCCTCCAGACATGCACCCTGCGGAGAAAGAAGATTACCTTGCTGCCATTAGAGCGTCAAAGCAAGAATGGTTTAGACAAGGAGGAGTTTATGGAATGGGAAGCAAACGATTTGCAGGGGGAGCAAGTGGTAGTAGTCAACCGCAATACCGTCGCACTCAAAGCCTTCGAGACCCACTTCCATCTCCTCCGGTACCAATGCCACACAAGAACACTAGAGCAAAATAGAGAACAATCAAAGGCATGATTAGAAACTCAGTAGAGGTACTTGGAAGATACTGCAGCAAATTCTTCATACTTGAGAATGTGGCTCCTCAAAAAGCAAGTTCCCCTCATTTCAAGAATATGATTGCTGCAGCCCAACAAGCAGGTTTTGCTTTATTCCTTATAACTTTCCTTTCTTGAATTTAAATATTCTAAACACACCAATTACTAATATGAGTTTATATTAGGTCAAGGCGTAGCCACACCATCACCGTATGAAATAAAGCATAAGTACTTAGATATGGAACACACAGACATGCAAGCCTATGTGGAAAAGATAAAGGAAGATTGGGGCGTGTATGGATGCACCATCATGAGTGATGGATGGACTGGCCCCACGAGGTTGTCCATAATAAATTTCATGGTCTACTCAAACGGGAAAACAATTTTTTTGAAATCAGTGGATGCTTCAAATAAAACCAAGGATGCAAAGTACATTGCCAAATTGTTGAAGGATGTCATAAAAGAGGTTGGGCCATCGAATGTTGTTCATATTGTCACCGACAATGGTTCAGCCTTTGTTAAAAATTTGGACAAATGATGATGGAGCGGTACCCTATTTATTGGACTCCTTGTGCTGCACATTGCATTGATTTAATATTTGAAGATATTGGGAAGCAAGAGTCGGTGGCTAATGTCATAAATAAGGCTAGGAAATTAACCAACTACATTTACAATCATAGTTGGCTATTGGCTCAGATGAGGATCTTCTGTCAAGGAGATTTGGTCCGACCCGGTGTAACTCGATTTGCGACAAACTACATCACCATCAATAGCATCTTAAATAAGAAAGCTGGGTTGAAGCAACTTTTTACAAGTGAGGAATGGTATAATAGTCGATTTAGTGAATCAGACGAGGGGAAGAGAATTGAAAGTCGAGTCCTTGATCATAGATTCTGCAGGATGCCATGGAAGGAGTGCAATCCATCTATGAGCCTTTGTATAGCATCTTGCGAATTGTTGACACAGAGGTAGTTCCTACCATGCCTATCTTATATGATATGTTTCACATAATGAAAGAGAAGATTTCTAAGTTGAAGGGAAAAAAATGGCTTCTCAAAATCATCAATCACAGATGGGATGTCACATTATCTCGTCCATTACATCAATTTGGTATGTTTTAATCTTTTAGTAAAAATATGCATCAATTTTTAAATTTATACAACGGGTATTAACTACTCTTCATATTTGTAGCCCACTACTTGAACCCTAGATATCAATATGAAACAGGGTTGGCCACAATAAAGAGTTACTTTCAGGACTCCAACGCGTATTTGAAAGGTTGAACCCAACTGGGGATAGAGGTTTGCAAGCATTTGGGGCTGAGGTAAGTGAACACAAAACAATGTCTTCCTCATTAAATTTAGTTTTATGCATCTTGAACACAAAACATTGTGATCCAGGTGATAAATTTTAGAGACTGTAGAAAGACATTTCGCACTGAGATGGCCGTCAAATCAAGAAAATCGATCCCAGCAGAATGGTGGAATCTTCATGGTGATTCTGCCCCGAACTTGCAAAAAATTGCTATGCATATATTGTCACAGACAGCATCATCATCGGCATGTGAGCGAAATTGGAGTACATTTGCTCTTATTCACACGAAACAAAGGAACCGTCTCGCATATACTAGGCTGGAAAAGATTGTCTTTTGCTATTATAATATGAAACTTAAGCTACGTGATGAAGAGGCTGAAATGAACAAGGTTGCAGAAAATGACTACATAGACCTTTTTGACATTGCAGGGCAACCATCTGATGATGATAATAATCCAATTCAACAATGGATTATGACAGCTCACTTGGATGATGAACAAGGCAACCCTGATGCCGTTATAGCACAACATGCTGCCCAAGAAGGAGTTGATGTTGATAGAGTCATATCCGAAGATGTTAGGAGTGGAGATACTTCATCATTTGAAAGGGATATGCTTGGACCTAGGCAACGTCAAAGACGTCCCTTGAGAGACGATGCTAGTGCTAGTAGAATGGAAAGTTCATCCAATTCGTCAGATAATGATGGAGGAAGTAATGTTGGATCGGGAGGTAATGAAGAAGGAAGACAATACAGCCCATTTACTGTTGAGGCTGATTTTACTCATGCCACCCAAGATGAGGATCATGGATGCAGAGAAGCTGGACCAGGCATTGGCGCAATTGGGAAGCAATACTCAAAGAAAGAAGCCAACCAATCAATCCATCTGAAGAGGACATGGCGATCAGTTTTGGATCTATGAGCATAGGAACTAGACCTAGTACTAACTCAAATGAATCTTATGATGGCCATGGTTATGTCATGTCTGATTATAGTGGAACTAGATATGGAGCTCAAGATGAGGAAACAGATTATGGACCTACTAGTTGGGTTAATCCTAACTATCCCATATATGGGATGACAGTAGGGAGCTCAAGAGAGACATATGTGCACCATGTTCAAATATGGCTTACAAACTACTCGGGTTACATGACTTGGTATGATTATTGTATGAATCTAGATGGTTGTTCCTCATTGTTTGAACCTCATAGGAGCTCTTCATTTATGTAGTTGGACACTCATCTAAATTGTAATACAATGTTTAAATAAACTATGGATTTATGCATGGTTTATTCATTCTAATCAACTTTTATTTTCAAACTTTTCATTAACGCGCATTACATACCACTTATACTTCATCATATATATATATATATCTTATTATTAGTAAATTTTGAGTTTTATTTGTTCAATACATTCATTGACAATGTATATAACATCTATGAAAGTTTTACATCAAAATGATGTGTTTCAATGCCTATATCTGTTATTTTTGTTGATTTCTTCCCGATACCTAAAACGATAACGATATATTCCCCGAAATATCCGTAAATTGGAGGCCCGATATTATCTGCACGGCCGATATTTTAATCCTTGCTCCCATCTGCTTGGCTTCTTGTTTGTTGTTGTTTTGGATGATGACTGTTGGCCTTTTGTTTTGGAGTTTCTTCTGGCTCTTTCTTTCTTCATCTTTTAATTGTTATACCTGCATTAGAAATAGGAACACGACAGTAAAGTATCGGTGTTAATACCCCATACTGGAACTTGACAGAGGTAGACATGCCTTAGAAATAGTATTTCATAGGGAACAATCAGTGTTATTACCATATACTGGAACTTGACAGTGGTAGACATGCCTCAGAAATAGTATTTCATAGGGAACAATCAGTGTTATTACCATATACTGGAACTTGACAGTGGTAGACATGCCTTAGAAATAGTATTTCATAGGGAACAATCAGTGTTATTACCATATACTGGAACTTTATCTATACTGGAACTTGACAGTGGTAGACATGCCTTAGATATAGTATTTTATAGGGAACAATCAGTGTTATTACCATATACTTTGGAACTTTATAGCCATTAATCAGCATGCTAGCCGCTAAATTAGTGACTAGAGTAATGGTCCTATGCAGTCAGTCCTATAGTGAAATCCAATATAGTTTCAAGATTTTGTCTTTCATTCGAATCTAAAATACTGTTATTACCCTAGACTGGATCTTTGTAGCAAATAATCAATATTACAGTAAAGGTTTGGTTTGTAAATGTCTTACCTTTGAAGCGTTTTCTTGTTGAAATGGTTCTCTGAAATTTTGTCTTAGTCGTGTCTGGTGTTTGTTTTGAAACGAGATCAATCTTGGTGGTGGTTATGGAGTCTCGGTTTCGACGACGATGAAGACGAATTGATGAAGACGATTTGACTTGATGAAGGCGATGAGTGAAGTGAAGAGCGTTTTGAAGAACGTTTAATGAAAGTCTTTGGAGATTACGGTTTACTTTTTTTAAGTTCGGTTTACTTTTTTTTTTTTGGACGAAAGTTACGGTTTGGGCTTGTTTATAAGTTTGGGCTGGGTTTGTTTTGGGTGTCTTTTGAGTTTGTTTGGTGTTGGGCTTGATAGTGGCAGACCTGTAATTTATAGGAACTTGAACACTAATTTGTTATATAATAAATGGATTTTGGGTGTGTTTATAAAGTGTATTCTATGTGGGGTTTTTTTATAAATTCAGGTCCCATTTTGGGTATATTACTAAAGCTCCCTAATTAATGATCTCTCTCTCTTTCTCAATCTCCTTGCATAAATTAATGGGTAGCTTAAACCAAGACATAGCATAATTAGGCATAGCCATAGCTACTGCTTTGATTAGCACTTCCTTCCCAACTTGAGATAAGTATTGTTCAGACCATCCCATAAGTTTGGAATTAATTTTGTTATGAACATCCTCAAAGACCCGCTGTTTTGAAGCACCAAAATCAGCATTGAGTCCTAAATAAATCAGAATCCATCATTTTGTTGTACCTGTAAGATTTCTCCCACCTGCTTATAGACGTGCGTAGGACATTTCTTCCCAACCAAAAAGGAACTTTTATCAAAATTAATACATTGACCTGAACCTTTCTCATAGCAAACTAAAATATTTTTCAAGCATCTAGCCTCCTGTTCATCAGCTTTGCAAAATATAACCGAGTCATCAGCGAAGAACATATGTGAAATACTAACTCCCTGAGAATGAAATCGAAAGCCTTGCAAGGCACCCATCGCTTCATGCTTCTTGATCATAGCTGACAGGCCCTCAGCACATAACATAAATAAAAAAGGAGATAGAGGATCACCGTGACGAAGACCTCGGGAAGGTGTAATATGTCCTGTAGCCTCACAATTAACAAGCACGCTATATGTAACAGTAGATGTGTATTCCATCACCCAACCTTGAAAAATAGGATCAAACCCCAACCTGCTCATCATAAGCTCCACAAATGGCCATTCAACCCCATCATAAGCTTTTGCCATATCTAATTTCAATGCCAAACTGGATCGCCCCATTCCACCCTCATTCTTAAACGAGTGAAGTATCTCATATACAATCAAAATATTATCTGTAATTAATCGATCTTCAATGAAAGCGGATTGATTGAGACTAATGATCTTAGGAAGCACAGCTTTAAGCCTGGTTGTTAAAATCTTAGCTATAAATTTATACACCAAATTGCATAAAGATTTCACGGCTAGCCAAATCTCCTATGAGGAAATTTGCCGTGTCAAGCCTGAATTCTGTTGCATGGTCACCCGTGGCTTAACACTAGACTCAATATTTGTAGGGGAGCACATCGTAAAAATTTCCTGAAAATAAGAGATAATCAGTTGTTTAATGTCGCCAGCATTCGTACACTAGTTTCCTGCAAAATTTGGATGAAAAAGATAGCTAGCTGGAAGCATTCTATAAAAGGAAAATTTGAAATAAACAACAACAAAGAATCTAAAGATAGATACAGCAAAGACAAATCAAAAGTTACTGCTAATTACTATGATATCATAAACAGAACATCATGGACTCAAATTAAAATGCCAGGCTTTTATATATGTCATGCATATGTGATTAACAATTAAACTTCTTGTTGAAATACAAACAGAAAACCATATCAGATTACAACTAAGGACGTCCACACATACTAGGACTCCTTCTCCACACATGTTACAGATTTTGAATTTAAACATGTAGATAAGCTTTGTCTAACATCCCCCTGCAAGCTAACAGGTTGAGAAACAACTGGAAGCTTGGACACCAGGTATTTGAACCGTACAGTAGACAACCCTTTGGTAAAAAGATCAGCAATCTGATCTTGTGAACAAACAAAATGAACAAATAATTCTCCTTGAACCACATTCTCTCGGACATAGTGATAATCAACCTCTAAATGTTTGGTTCGAGAATGAAACACAGGATTAGAAGCCATCGTAAGAGAGGACACATTATCACACCAAATCTGGGGAGGAGATAAACGAAGCTGTAAATCCCGAAACAAAGAACGAAACCAAGAAACCTGCAGCAGTATACGCAAGTTGTCTATATTCAGCCTCTATGCTAGACCTTGAGACTGTCTTATGCTTCTTAGAACTCCATGAAACTAAATTTTTGCCCAAATAGATACAGAAACCACCTGTGGAATGTCGTGAATCTGGATTTCCAGCATAGTCTGCATCAGAAAAAGCATGAAGGTGTAGGTCACCGGGCCGATGCACTAAGCCATGATCAAAGGTATGCTTCAAATACCGTAGGATTCTCTTCAGCAGACCGGTGAGTAGTCATAGGATTCTGCATGAACGACAAACTTGGTTGACAGGATAAGAAAGATCGGGCCGTGTGATCGTAAAGATGCGCAAGGCGCGACAACGCCGATATAAAGGTGGATCAGTAGGGTTCACCATCAAGAGCACTCACCGACCACTGCGGTGGGCGTGGTGCATCTGTAAATTTTGTGTGAGAGAGCAAGTCCAAGGCATACTTAGATTGCGTCAAATGCATTGATTCACAACTGTAATCAACTTCTATTCCCAAGAAATAGTGCAATGGTCTCAAATCCTTCATGGAAAATGAAGTGCCAAGTTGTCTAATGAGCATAGAAACATGTGTTTGGTCATTGCCTGTCACTAAAATATCATCAACATATATTAATAGAATCAAATAGACGCCATTTTGATTGTAGACAAACAAGGAATAATCACACTTTGATTCTTGGAAACCAAGTTCAAGTAAATAGTCAGAAAACTGTTGAAACCAAGCTCTGGGCTCTTGTTTCAACCCATAGAGACTGCGTTGTAGCTTGCAGACATGTTGAGGAAGTTGTGAATCAATAAAACTAGCAGGTTGTCGCATATATACGTCTTCTATGAGGAAACCATGCAAGAATGCATTCTGCACGTCTAGTTGTCGTACCGGCCATTGATTTTAGACTGCTAAACTCAGAACCATACGAATAGTACTATGTTTCACAACCACACTAAAGGTCTCACTATAATCAATTCCTTCCTTCTGATGAAAGCCACTTGCAACTAACCTTGCTTTGTAACTCTCAATCGAGCCATCCAAATTTCTTTTAATCTTAAATACCCATTTATTTGGCAACACGTTCATGTGAGATTGATATGGCACAAGAGACCAGGTTCCATTTCGTTGTAAGGCGCTAAATTCTTGACTCATGGCTTTCCTCCATTTTTCATGTTTTATTGCTTGACTATAGCATGTGGGCTCTTGGTTTGTAACATCAATTGTTGCATTCAGGGCATACTTGGGATTAGGCCTGCGAACACCAAGTGAGACTGAGTCACCATACGTGACCACAGGATGTATGTTATATTGTAACGATGTCGTATCAGCTATAGAAGAAACACCTTGTTAATGTATGGTTTTTACTATTTTCTTTTGGCTTCCCTTGACAACTTTGTAATAGAATGTGTGTTGTTATTTATCAAGCTCAAGTTTAGATTAAGGAAACCTTTCCTGGTGCTCTTCTCTAACTTCTGTTGTATGAAGGTTCAAAAAATTTGACAAAGGTATTGTGCGTTGCATATCATTACATTAAACAGTCTTCATAAAATGATGACTAGTCATCCGTTTCTCAGATGACTAGTCATCCTTGCTTCCAGCTGGATAACAAACTGTTTTGTCCTTTTATTCTTTCTCTCTCTCGGTGCCAAGTGGGTTGTCGACCTAAGGAATTCGTTGGACATTAAAAGCCACAAGATTTCTCATTTGGCTGTTGTCTCTTTTGGGTGGAAGTTTTGGAAAGTTTGGCTTGCCATCTTTCGCTTCTTCTTCCTCGAGAGAACCATCTTATTTCATCTATGAGTTTTTCCAATTGATTTCTTTTTGAAAAACTGCATTTGAAACACAAATCTGCATCTAGCTACTTAAATCATTCTATCATTTATATCTAGGTCAGATTCAAGATTGATTTCTTCAAGAGTATGGTTTCTTGAAGAAATTGGTCATTCTTCTTTGAATCCAAATTTTGGTTTCGGTTTGTGTTGGAGCTTGCAAGCTAGTGCCATGGGATGAACGAGCAATTTGGAGAAGGAGCTGCCATTGCCATGAAGAACTGAGCTTCAAGCTTTGCTAAGTTTGAGAAGAAGATTGCACAAAGGAGGTATAGCTCATCTTCCTAAATAGATCTAGGTTTTTCTTGAGCTTGCTTGTGTTCCTTTGTAAGAATCTTTTTCTACTTAGTGGATTGCACTAGTCGGTTGATGAGTTTTTCCCAATGGTGGGTTTCTGGGTAAACAGTTTCTAGTTTCCAACTCTGTAAATTTTCTGGGTTTGTGTTCTTGACAGTTGACTAGTCATCTGGGTTTGTGCAGATTGACTAGTCATCTTTTTCTGCTGTTTGGTGTTTGCTTGATTCTGCTGTTTGGTCTTCACACACTTTCACCATAGTTGTTGCTAGCACATGGGATGCCTAGATTGACGGGTCATTCTGAGTGCCTAGGTTGTCACTAGTAATTCTCTAGGCTTGCAGGTACATCTTGGTGTGCTCTGTGTATGTTATTGTTTGGTATAATTCATATATGACAGTTGACTAGTCATAAGAGTATTTGGTCAAGGTCTAGAGTGTGTGAAGTTTGCTGCGTTATTGGTTGAATATCTTTTAAATTTACCCCTCGTCACCTAAGTACCATTTTCACACCTCCTTCATGCACTGGTTCACTTGGATTTTGAGGGACAGATTCTTGCACTAGAACATGGATAGTGGGATCCAGTGGAGAAACCTGAGGAAGAGGTGAGGCAAGGGGTTGGGTGTCTTGAGAAATTTGGGTGGTGGGTGAAATATTTAGTGGTGGAGATGGTTGACTGACTGGTGGAACAACAACTTCATTAGTAGACTCATGGAAAACAAATAAAGCACCAGGATTAGAATTACCTGAAGAGAAGCCGCCTCCCTTAGAAGATGTGAGATCCTTGAATGGAAATGAGTCCTCATCGAATAGGACATGGCGAGACACATAAATTCATCTCGTGGACAAATCCAAGCACTTATAACCCTGATGATTCAGCGAATATCCTAGAAAGACACATGATTTGGATTTATTTTGAAGTTTATTTTTAGTATACGGAGTCAACCATGGAAAACAGGTACAGCCAAAGACCTTAAACATATCATAAGTAGGAGTTTTAAGAAATAAAGTTTGGAAAGGAGACCTATTAGACAACACCCTATTAGGCAATCGATTTATGATATATGTGGCAGTTTGGAATGCATCAAACCAATAAGAAGTGGGGACAGACGCATGAAAGAGAAGGACTATACCAGTTTCAACAAGATGCCTATGTTTTCTTTCGGCTAACCCATTTTGCTCAGGATGTTTAGGACATGAGAAACGTTGAACTATGCCATGATCAGCAAGGTATTTTTGGAATGCATGCTTGGTATACTCTCCTCCTTCATCACATTGTAAGGATTTAATGGTGGTATTTAACATATTTTCAACATATTTAAACTGAATGAAAAATCAAAGACTTCATGCTTATATTTCATAGGGAAGATCCAAGAATATCTGGAAAAATCATCTACGAATAGCAAGTAATAACGATAACCTTGGACTAAAACAATTGGAGAACTCCAAACATCAAAGTGTACAAGCTCTAAGGGAAAATTTGAAACTGAAGTTGAGTGACTAAACGGCAATTTAGTACTCTTGCCTAAAGGACAGGAATGAGAGAAACTTACAGCAGAGGTGCCACTAATTGGCACTTGTTTATTTGAAATTAAAAACCTAACGACTGCACTAGCTGGATGACCAAGTCGAAAATGCTACTGCTTTGCCGTTACCCTTGTGCCTACGAATGCTGAAAAAGATTTATTGGATAGTCCACAGCCATCATGTAATGGATATAATCCATTCTCACATCTCCCTTGGAAAAGGGTCTTTTGAGTCTTGAGGTCCTTCACAACAAAGCGATAAGGAAACATGAGAATATAACAATGGTTATCAGAGGTAAAGCGATGAACAGAAATTAAGTTTGTGGAGGCGGAAGGACAGTGTAGTATGTCATTGAGATGAAATTTGCAAGAATCAATGTTAACAGTATTTGAGCCAAAGTGAGAAATATGTAACCCAGAAGTATTACCTACACATCCAACCTGATCATTACGGTATACTCCTTGGATTCACAAGATTTTGCAGTGCGGAGTGATGTGTGTATTTGCACCAGTGTCAAACAGCCACTGCCATTGGATTGACGAGTAAGAGTGGTAGGAGATATGGCCATGGCGATGGGCGCTGGCTGGAATTCTGCCTTCATATGCCATGTTCATTATTTGAAACAATCAGCAGTGGGTGGCGGCTTTGCCACAAATCGACAAACAATCCTTGGAGTAGTCGATGCAAAAGACTCCCCAAAATTAGTTGCAGTACGTTGAGTAGAGGAAGTACCGCAAGAAACACCACCTCTTTGATTAGGAAAACCTCCACGAGTGGGCGGTGCGATACCACGCCCACGTCCTCGAGAACTACCACGTCCACGAGCAGTAACAAAAGCCATAGGTCCATTCTCTGGCATAGGAACAGTTTGCTCTATCATTTGGAAGAAGAGCTTCAAGGGTGTCATATGTGATTGGAGTGTCACAAGCTTGCACTGCACTCACGATCATTTCATAGGTGGGTCCAAGATTGTTCATAATAATTTGGACAAGTTCATCATCATCCACTGACTTTCCAGAAGGAGCCAGGTTGTCACGAATAGCATTCATGCGATCAAGATAGTCACTCACGGACAAATCACCTTTCATGGTTCGAAGCAACTCATTACGTAAGTGCAAGATTCTGTTCTGAGACGCAGAGGCATATCTGTGCTCCAAAGCTGCCAAGTTTTGCGAGAAATCTGATTTCTTGACACAGTAGAGAGAACAGATGGAGTCAGAGAGCTATTGATCCAACTAAGGATCAGTTGATCTTGTTGAACCCATGTGGTGTGGGCAGGATTCACAGTAGTACTCCCATCAACATTCTTAGGAGGACATTCACTGGTGCCATCAACAAACGACATAAGATCACGACTTTTCAAAAGAGGAATGATCTGAGCCAGCCATAATGGATAGTTAGAACGATCCAGTTTGATGTTGACAATGGAGGGCATGGAAGAAGGAGATACAGCATTGCTAGTTTGGGAATTATTGGTGGCCATGGGTGGGAAACAAGTGTGGAGAGAAAAAAAATATCAAGTCGTGAGACTGAAGGTTCTTGATACCATGTAAAACAATAGAGAGCTCAGGAATTGTTTGATGAGCATGTATCCATCAACACGATGGAACAACAAATTTATATTAGCAAAACAACAATATCAATTACACAAATTACATCATATCCCTATATAGGTGGGAGCCAAACCTATACATTTGAAATACAAACAGAAAACCATATCAGATTACAACTAAGGAAGTCCACACAGACTAGGACTCTTCTCCACACCTGATACAGATTTTGAATTTAAACACGTAGATAAGCTTTGTCTAACAGTTCGAATATAGGCCCTTACAATTACTGTATTCTAGACACATACCCACCTACTTTTAAATCTTTATTTAAAACTCAAATTAAAAATAGGTTGTCATGTAAGATAGATTTGTCCTAGTATTATTAACTAAATTACAATACAAACCTTCATATTTATTTTCAACCAGGTAAGTAATTGCCTTAATTGTAATATATCAGTACATTCTCTATAGAAACTATAGGTACATCATTTACCAAAAAAAAAGGTCAGTTACTTTCGTACTTGAAATTTATGTACATTTTTCATAAATTAAAATTAGGTCCATAATAATTTATAGGAAATATAGATATATTATTTACAATATAAAAAGGGCTTTTTATTTTGGGTCAAAAAATAAGTACGTTTTGTAATTGAAAATTCTGCACATTTTTCATAAATTAAAAATAGGTACATTATTAGAGAAAAATAGGTATATTATTTAGAGAGAAAAAAAAGTACATTATTTTACTTGTACTTTGAGCGCACACTAAGGGCCATTTGGCATTCTTTGTGTTGTGAAAATAATCTCTGTCAATTCTTTGTGGAGAAATCACCGTGAGAAAGCGATTTGGCGTTTGGTAAATTTTTTATTAAAAGTGTTGTTGGTATTGATTTTACGCATAATCAAAAAATGATTGCTGCATAATAATTAAACCCAGCGCCTCTTCCGATTCTGCATAATCAGAAAATGAAAGCACCTCATTAGTTGCTTTCCCTTATAGCTTTCTCTCACAGCAATTTTTAACAATAAGTGATTTTCTCACAGTTTACCAAACGGGTTGGGCTTCTCAAAATTTTTAAAAAATCACTTATCACCCCAAATAAGCAATGCCAAACTGGCACTAAATTACCTATATATAATTATGCACCTAATATACAACGTACCATTCATAATAGGTACGTTAGTTTGTAGTCCGTATGTTATTTACAAAATCATCCTTGGCACATTAAAAAAATTTGGTATATCACTGTCCATCAAAATAGTAAATAATAACAACGAAAAATTAAATGATTAGGTATATTATATTTTGGAAACCATTAGTATCTTTATTCAGAAAAAGTAAATAGAAAATTTTCTTACAATCACGTATAATTCACAAAAAGAAAAAAGTTGACATTGTTTCATTAAAGAATTAGCAATTTGGTTCTTAAATTATGTGTAATTGATGTAGGTATAAATATGAAATTTAATGTTGAAAGTAAAAAACTTCGCAAATTAATAACTTCATCAATTAGAACATCTATAATGGGCTTCTTAACCCACATTCTTAGCTAAAATTTAGGGAGGAATTGAAAAAACCCACCTCTAACCATACTCCTTATCCAGCTCTTAAAATAGAGAGACCTCTATGAACTAAATCTGATGACAGAGAAAGGACTCATAGTGACTCCTTATAATTAAATGCTTCTATATTTAATATTCTTTTAAGCATTTATTTAGGGTACTGATTTTCCCACTCCATTTTTATCCACTTACATTACATTTTTTAAAAATTGTATGTTCTCACTTCTCTTTTGTTCACTTACACCCCCTTTTATCCTATAGTAAAAAGTATTAAAAAAAAAACAAAAAGGACTGTAGGTGTATAAAAGGGGAGTGAGAAAATCACCACCCTTTATTTAATGCCAACAATTTTTTATTGTTGCTTTTGTGGCTACACTTTATTCAAAAATTGAATTAAAAAAATATTAAAAACATTAAAAATATTTATGACTCTTTAAAACTAGGAAGTATGGTTGAAGTTGAAATTTTATAGAGAGCTCCTAAAATAGCTTTCTAGTGTTTTTAGCTAAATTTTAACTAAAAAATAGAGACATGATTGTGAATGCTCTTACAACCATATTTTGAGGAGAGAAATGTACATAATCTTTCCAAATTCAAAGTAAATTGTAATTAGGGGTACTTTTGGAATCTAAAAAGTACAATAAATAAGATTTTGAGCTTAATTAGGTTACATGATTTGGATTCTAGTCATGAATTTTTAATTGTTAAAATTGGATTTTATTTATTGAAAAATAAGATGATGGATTCAATGGAAAAATTAATTTGATGCGGTGAGCTCTTTTCAATTTCAACTAATATGAAACCAAGACTTGAAAAGCTTTCTATATTATTAGACGTCCCGGTTTAGCTAGTGAAGGGCTTATTCAGTATATACCAAAGCTTTGATTGATATTCAGGGCATGTTTACGTATCAGTAATGGGTATGGGAAAGAATCAGAGAATTTAGGAATCGGAGAACTACTGAATCGGTATGGGAAGAATCATTCCCATTACGCTATTTACTAAACATACGGAATTAGTTAAGGAATGGGGTTGATTCCCATTGTTATTGTTTACTAATTTTCATGAATCAGAATCCAAATTAATTTGATTACTAAAATGCCCTACACATTTTCACTACAACACATATATAATTCTCAATAATGCAGTGTAAACATGATTTGCACAAGTGAAGTAAGGGGAAGCAGCAGCAGAGCCTCGGTGAAGACCAAGCCAAGCTTTGAGGATTCGAGACATTGGAGAGGAGATGAACGTAAAGAAGAAGGAAAAGAACGACAGCATATGTAGTATAAATAAAGAGTGCCTAAGTCAAAGTGATGGATATATTTCTACATGTGAGTTTGTGTCATTGTGTTGCTATCTGTGAGTGTCAAGTGTCATCCATGTTCGTTTTTAATTTAATCAATGGATCGTAATTTTGCTAATTTGTGTTTTGGGTTTTTGATGCTTTGCCTAGTTCCTGTTTTGAATTGCATTTGCATGTGTTGCTTTTCTGTTTTCTGTTTTTAGTTCTCTATTCACAATAAATATGCAAAGAACAGACCAAACTATTGGAAATGGGGTTTTGAATTTATCAGTAAGAGGGAATCTGTTATCAAAGAAATCTTCATACGAAAAAATAAACTCCAATAAACAAATATATTTCACCTACGTAACTAGTAAACAATCAAATAATAATAACTTGCATAATCTTCATACAATTAAATACATAATAGTTATACTACCAAAAGAAGAGATATATAATGAACCTAGTAAGTCATTTGCCCATTACTCATCAATAACAATCACTGTAAGCCATGCTCCATAAGATTAAATACATAATCTTTTTTTTCTTCATCGGTCATGGTAAAGAAGACCCTCAGCAAATCGTGCTCTTTGGCTAAAATATTGGTGATACGAAATACTTGCAAAGGAGATAGGAATTCTATTTTCCTCAATTCACCACCAAGTTTAGCTTGCATATTAGCAAGATCCTTCCAATAATTAAGATGATAACGTTGTCCTCTAAAAGGTGCAAGGAAGCCTGTTCCGTTGGTGTAACCAGCATCCACTAAGTAATAATAACCTAATGTAAAAACAAAACAGTAAGAGACATAAACCTAAAGTGATATTTTATGCATAATGGAAAATGCACTAAATTAAAATATTGATTTTTAAATATTACCATTAGGGACTTTTAATCCATTTCTCCTACTCAGAGCATCTTTAAGGACTCGACTATCATGTGCAGAACCCTCCCATCCAGCCAAAACATATATAAACTGCAAGTCTTGAGAGCAAACTCCCAAAACTTTCGTTGCTATTTCACCCTTCCTTGTTCTGTACTTTGGTTTCTCTCGTTCTGGTACCTTCACTCTAATATAGGTTCCATCTAATGCTCCTAAACAGTTCTATATTAAAATATAAAAAATTATTAATAAGGTTCTTAAAAGAAAATAAGTATTTTTGTTTTGAATAATTTCATAGCTATAAATAGTGCATACCTTAAACCACTTCCACCTATAGTCTGTTGAGTTCTCAGGTACAGGTTCTGGTGATTTCCAGAAATCCTTTTGGCATCGAATCATTGCCTTCAAGCACTCATGAAAATACTTACTAACAATTCGTCCCGATCTAGTAAAATTAAATTTTATGACACGATTCTTATGATGGTGTGCAAGAATATTTAAAAAAATTGCAACCATCTCCTCTGTGAACATGTTTCGGGTCGATCGTAGTTCTCCTTTAGTGACCAAAATTTGACAAAGCTTAGGGTTTGAGTTGTTTTGGAATTATAGTAAAGTAGTAAGGGTATTTTTGGAAGTTAATAAGAGAAAACAGGAATGGGAATCGTATCGACTACTCCCTAGTTGATCGATACCCAGTTTGAGGGAATGTGATTACAGATTTTGAGGTGGGGCCCACTTATTTTTTCATTCCTGATTGCAAGTAAACGCAGGGGAAGTCAGGAATGGAAATCATTCCCTTTCCTCCCATACCCATTACTGATACGTAAACATGTTTTCAAATAGCAAGCTATGGGGGAGAGAGAGGGTGACCCTTTTAGTCCCAAGAATTCAGTAAGTAGTTTTATTTTTTCTCTTTCTTTACTTGCATCATTCCCCACAGCACATTTGCATTAAGAATAAGATGATACGAGTTGAAATCTACTTAGCATTTTAAGGTACTATAATGTTGAAACTGATGCATGCGTGCACACAAAAAGACAGTTTTATCTTACTGTTAAGTCTGCATATTATGTACTCATTATGAATGGCTACACTCCTAATTAACTCGTTTTTTTTTAAATTTAACATGATATCAGAAAGGGCCGGTTAACTGGGCCCGATTAAACCCAAATTGAACCAAAATCATATAAACCCCAAATTTAAATTATAAAAATTTAAATATAACAAAAAAGGTGACCAATGTGGAATTGAGTGGTCTCACGTGAAAGGGAGTGTTGAAGAATACAAAAAGTTCCACATTGGAAACTCAACAAAATAGAAATTACCATATAATAAATGGTTCTACTCCTAATAACATCGATGTCCTTTGTATAAAACTCTTTGATCCTAGGTCGACTTAAGCCCTAAAATCATATCTTCAAATTCAAACACAAACCCTAAATCAAATCCTCAAATAATATCCTCTCAAATGCAAATATTCAAATCATATTCTTATTCTTAACACTAATGAGCAATTTAATGGTAGTATGGAGAGAAAAAACAACAATAGACAAAATTAAGAGCAAATAATCAACTTGTCAATAGTCAGTCAGAGTAGCTACAAGATAGATCAAAATAAATCATCAGATTAATTTAAAAAAATCCATAAACAGAGTGCCTCAAATTAACTAACTCCAAAAACATGAACAACTGAACAATTAATTAATTAAGTGTTTAACGTCAACATCTACACGGAGTTTGTGAATAGAAACCTTCGCATTCCCCTCCCTGACCTGTGCCGTTATAATGGGGGGGGAAAAGGCCGCAGAACATTCCCGTAGTTATGATAGATTGTTGGCTCCAAAGATCTCTACAAAAACTGCCTTGCGGAGGCACCACAAAAGTAAGCTCACCAAACAGCTTCACCCCCAATCTCGCCGCCCCATAACAACCACCGCTGCCACCTCCCATTAATAATTCATTTGCCATGTCCTCACCCACATATGACCTCACCATTGCCAGGCTGAAGTTGATGGTGGTCTGGCTCATCTTGTTTAAAGGTGGAAGAGGCAATGGTGTCATTGCGAGAATGAGTTTGTCCTTCTTCTCCTCGTCCCCGTACAAGAGTCCAGCTCGGAAGTTGTTGTAAGAGAAGCCTAGTATGTGGTTGGGGTTAATAAACACCAGGCTCAGGTCCCATGTGGCGGTTAAGTACCAGTTGCTGTTGTTGGAGGAGCCACCAGCAGAAGCAGCAACAGCAAGACTTGGGGTGAGTGGGCACGGGGACACAACTACCGAGTCAAGCCGGAACTCGGGGGACCTGATGTCAAGCGAGCGGTGCTGCAACGCCATTAAGTACCAAAGTATAAACATACATGCGAAAATGCCCGCTATTAAGAGGATGGGCCAAACCTTCTCCTCTCTCTTTTTGGAGAGGAGGTGCTTAGCAACTTCTTCCATTTGATTAGTAATATCACTTAGGAAGAAATATTTGAGAGATTTGAGAGTGTATTTTTTCCCATCTCATTAAAGTCCTATTTATAGAGAATCAGTATCTCTAATCTCCTAGTCCTACATGGAATAGGATTCTTGGAAAGATTATCTAAGGTTTTTTATTGGGGTCAAAACAATAATGGTTTCTTTACTTTCTATTTTTTGTTCCACAGGTTTCCGATTCCGAAGGTCGCTAGGTACAATGTGACTGGGAGTCGCTATCAAATATGTATATATACATACATATACATATATATATATATATATATATATAAATTAATAAGAGGTATAATGTACATAGAAAAAAATAATAATAAGTACGCACATAATAGGTACTTTGAAATAATTAATAGGTATATTATCATTTATAAAAGAAAAAGAAAAAAACTAAATTTTCTATTTAAAAAAAGTATACCTATTATTTAAAAATAATAATAAGTACGCACATAATAGGTACTTTGAAATAATTAATAGGTACATTATTATTTTTTAAAAAAAAAGTATACCTATTATTTTATTGATATACTTTTATTATTTTATAGATAAAATTAACAGGTATATGGTACATTAAAAATAATAGGTATATTCTTTTACACATAAGATAATAAGTAATTTTTTGTTCATAAAAATTTAAATAATAGGTATATTATATTTTCACGATAACAAGATATTCTCAAACAATCAAAGAAAAACCATGGTATTAGTATGTTCATAAAAATAAAAAATGAAAACCATTAGTATGTTCACTATTATTATTCATTAAAGGCAAGTAGTTTATTTCTTAAATAATAAACATATTGTTTTCATTAAATCCACCTATAGACACTTGAAATATGAAATTTAATGTTGAAATAAAAAAACTTTCCAAATTAGTACCTACATCAATTACAACCAGATTTCATGGAGAGAAATGTATGAAATCTTTATAAATTCAACATAATTAGGGGTACTTTTCGAACCCAAAAGGTGCAATAAATCAAAATTTGAGCTTAATTAGGTAAGTTGATGAGTTGTATTCTATTTATGGGCTTTTAACTAAAAAAATTGAGTTTTATTTATAGAAAAATAAGGTGGGGATGGATGTAAGAAAAAAATTAATTTGAAAAAGAGAAGTTTGCTCAGTTCTATTTAGAGTTTGGTCAGTCTTATTATACTGGTGGACATCGAGACAAGAAAACTGGAACACCAAGCCGCACCGGATGGAAAACAACCTGAAAAAATTGTGTTGACTAAAAAGTCAACAAATCGGCACCAAACCGAACATGAACAATTCAAACCAATTTTAGTGCCAGTTTCACACCTTACAAAACCGAATCAAATCGAACTAGCTGCGTATTTTTTATATATATTTTAAAAATTATTTAAGTCCAATGCTAAATTTCTAATCCAATCACTAATATTTCCCCAAGCCTAACTTCAAAGTACCTTTCTTTTTTAGATCCAATCATTTCTCTGTGCATGAAATTGGGTCATTTGTGAATTTTTAAACCCAAAAAATAAAATTTTAGTTTGAATTTATAAACATAAAATTGAAAAAAAAATAACGAGCATGAAATTTTATAAGATTTTATTGCTATTGTAATAGTTTAAAATTAAGTTTGGAGCGACAAACAACTATAAAAACCGGTTGTGGGCTGGTTGAGACAACAGTTTTTGAACCTAACTCATAAACTTACGGATAAAATTCAAATTTAATTAGGAATAATTTTAAGAGTAAATATCATAAAATCATAGCATATTATAATTCAAATTCAGAAACTTATTGCAAAATCATATTTTCATTTCCATAAATTATAAACCTGTAGGTTCCTCTTAAAATATTAATTTATCATATTTTCCCCGCAGGTTTATAACATATTATAATAATTTACCGCAGGTTCATCATTAAACTATTAAGATTTATTATATGGAAATTGTTATAATTTGTAAACATATTATAATAATTTGTCACACAATAACTATGTGCTCTTAAACATGCGGGAATTATTGTTAACCTAATATGGTATCACATTTTTATAAAAAAATAAAAAGTAAAAAAATCATACCATATTATATTTAAACCACTTCTCATTGTTTCGCATGGACGCGGATAGTATTTAATGTCTTATATTTGAAATCTTAATTTGTCATTATTGGTTTTTGACATTAGCTTTTTTGGTTCCAAAAAATTGGTTAATTGCTATTAACTTTTTTCCAAACGAAGAGAGTTTTATTAAAGACGAATAGCAAGGTTTACATCACTAACTAAAATATCAAAGATCCACTCAGGCCGCACTTGGTCTCTAACGTGGTTACCACGTACTCTAGACACAAAGGCCGCAGCCAAGCTCTCCCCGTAGGACAACAGAAAGCCCGTTACAGACACAGGGATCCTGCACAAAATTGGCAAACCGATGAGGAAGAAGGCTCGTCTAGACTCCATTTTAGCAAACTACAAAACCATGCAACACACGGAAACCCCCTAGCCGTCTCAGAAAACCCTAGCCGCCTTTGGAACCCTAGCCACCTACTCTCCTTTCGAGAGACCCCGCATAAACAGTATCTAAAGAGAATTCCTTAATTTGTGGAGGCTGAGTTTTTTCTTAACTATGTGGGTAATTGTTGGAATTTTTGTGGGTATTTCAAATCTTTTTTTATTGTTGCCAGATATTGTTATAAATCTTTGAATTGGGTTTCTTTTTAGCATTTATTTAACTATTATAAAAATTATTTTTTAGTTTGACACAGCACCAAACATAGGTCTTCACTATTTTTACAATTCAGCTTCTTAGTCCAACGCAGCACCAAATGTAGGTCAGTACTTAATCTAGCTTAGGCCAATCCGAGCTAATCCAAGACAGTCCAGATTTAGTTCAGTTCATGACAGTCCGCTGTGCCAAACCACCCCTAAGTGTATTGTGAAGAGTAATTATCAAATGATATACCCCCAAAATAGTTTTGAATGTAATTCTTCAAAATAAAACAACATAAATATACATATTTTAGTATATTATCACAAAAACATAAGCAATATGGTGGTTAAGGCGTTGGAGGAGTGAAATGGCAACGGTTTGAATCCCCTTTGTGTGTGTGTGTGCTTTGTGTTTTTTTCTTCATTTTTTTCATTACATCCATATTTTCGATATTATTGCGATATTTTGACTAAATATCCTGAAGTATGAGCGAAATTATCGACATCGATATTTTTCGATATTATCGATATTTATACAATATGTGTATGGATACATTCCGAAATATCTGTTGGCTACGTAAATCTCTCGGCCTGGTGCTTCAGGCCGTGGGGATGAGCGTTAACACGTGACGTCCTTCTTTTGGATGCGGTGTGGTTGTGCGAGGGCGTGCCAGCACGGTCTACCGTGTGTCGAGATGGTGATGAGGTTTTGGGTCGAGGATGGTTCAAATGATGCGCCTGTTTGAGTTCGACTCTGATCAAACGATTGTGGCGAGAGAGGAACTGATCTCGGCCGTTAGGTTCACGGCCTGAGCTACAAGGCCGTTTGATGGTTGTGTTGGTGATGGTTTTAAGCGGTGCTCGGTGCGTTGCTCGAGAGTGACGGTCGTATGATATATGGGGTGAATGAGATGACAACAGGGATGGTGCTCCGGCGCCTTGAAAATCAAGGGTCATATGATATATTGATGAATGAATTTTCCTTACAATCTACTACTTCTCATATGAAAGCAAATAAAGGTATTGAAAGTGTATTACAGGAAAATATAATTTGCTCCGTAGGAGGCTTTTGGTTTGGTGTTTGAACCCTTTGAATGTAGTCCTGAGCTTAGTATTTATAGGAGGAGTCTTGGAGGGACAATTGAGGCTGACAAGACTTGCGTGGTGGAGCCTGACCGAGGCAAGTGGGTAGTCAAATCGGCATTTGGGATCGTGAAGTATGGTGGCTTGGGGTTGAGAAGTATGGTGGTGTGACCCCCATATATCTCGGTAAATCTCGGCCACTGCCCTAATCGTGGGTTTTGCCCCATTGGTCGTGGTAACGCATTTAATGCCCTGGTCTAGTGGTTGGTGATCTGACCTTAAGTCGTAAGATTACTTGTGAGAATGTCTGCGCCTAACCACCCTGATTTCCATCACCAAATCCTGACTTTAGTCACTTCCCTTGTGCATTAAATGCTTCTTGCGACTAGTGGGTTTGCTGCGAAGTCAGAGGCATTACTTCATTAAATGGGGCGTGGGACCCTGAGGCCATGTGGCGATTCCTTTTGTTTCAGGAAGGCGAAATGCTCGACGAAGCGGTAGGTGCGGGGCGAAAGGAAGTCCCCTCAATCAGCTTATGACCGTGATTTATTAGGCACAAACATTGCCCCTACATCCTTGGATCCTTCGGTCGCGGCAGGCAGAGGCGAAAGGATTCAAGGGATGGACCTTGCATTTCCCTAAAGTGATTAACGGTTGGTGCTTTAAATCGTAGGTCAATCGGCGCATTTAATGCGCAAGCGCGTCTTGCGAGCCATCATTGCCCGGACTTGTGCGAGCCTTCGTTTCGTCTCGTCAAGCGAGCGGCGGCCTCTGGCTTCGACACGTCATCGCGCCCCTTGAGCACGCTTGTCGGGCCGTTACATCTCTCGAGAAAGCCACGCCCTTCGTTTGAATTCTAGCTCAATATAAAAGCGACCTTCTTCATCTCTTCCTTACGCTTTGAAATTTCAGACGCCCAAACTCGCCAAACCTTCCTCTCAACTCTTCAACCTTCACATTTCAGCACTCCAACTCTTTTACTTGATTATTCCCTTTTGTTAGTAACCAACGACTTTAGTCGCTTCACTGTATTTCTCTGAAAACTCTCGAACTCTTGGCCCCTTTTTCTGAGCGCTCGGCTCCTTGGTGTTCTTCGTGTTCATCACCCTTCCTTCGACTTTTTCAAACATACCCTTACTTTAATCTGTTTCAATGGCCTCCAGAACCCCTACATCTGTTGAAGCTCGGTCCCCGGTCTTCGGTGAGTTTGAAGACATCTGCCGAAATGCAAGGCTCGGTCTTTCCCGACATCGTCACGCCTGGACCAACGATGGCCAGCCGCCATCGATTCCTGCATTCTTGGCCCCTCCGTAGATGGCGAGAAGCCGAGAGGCTGGTGACCCATTTGAAGAACAATCGGTGGACCTCTCGGCCTTTGGCGGGGACTTCGAGATTGGAATGTCGCCGAGCCGCGGCTCAATAGCCAACCGACCGGATGGGAAAAATGGCTGCCGAAGATGGAGCACTTCTTCAGCCAACAATGGAAGGATCAAGGCATCTACCACTTGATCAAGTTGTTTGATCGGCCACTCGTCATGGATCTGCGCTCTTGGCCGCGGCCCTATATTTCTGGTCGTCGGCCACAAATACTATGAACCTCCGGTTTGGCATGATGACGCCGACCGTTCTAGACATGGCCACCCTATTAGGCCTCTTCCCCATTGGCGTGGAAGTGCGCCGCTCTGTCGTCCACGAGGCTAAAGGGAGCTTTAAGGCCGCTGTCCTACGGTCGCCAAGCTTGCTGGGAGTAAGGCGAAGAACATGCTCAACTACTCCAGCTTCTATAGCAACCGGCGTGGAGGACAACGCCGATGATGACTCCATCGCTCCTTTGGGCGAGGTCGAGCATGCGCGTTCTTGCTATCTGGCTATGCAAGTTCGTGTTTGCACCTAGGTGAACAAAGTCACCACAGAGTTCGCCCATCGCCGACTATCTTGCGCGGGGCAAAAGGCGGCACTCGGCCCATTCCCCCTCGGTCATATCTACCGTGCGCTTCACGATGTCTCATGGATGGGATGAAGCGAAACACGGTGGCCCATATGGGCCTTCGGTTTAGCAAGCTTACTTCCCGAGGGGGACGGTCAACATTGCCGACACCGCGTATTCTCCGGGCCCCTAGGAAGCACAATACCTCGACTCTGCTACAAATTTTTCTATGGGTCGAGAGGACCAAGCGCGATTCGGGTGTGCCTTGCTTGGCCGTACCCTTTGTTCTGGCGCCACGACCTCTCTGTGATTCTGGCGGCGAAGCGGAGAACGATCCGAGAGATCGGGGCTCTTTCTGGTCGCGCGCGACCTTCACTCTGACTGTCAAGGTGGGACCGAGGTTTATCTGCCGAACCGTGGCGTGGCAATTCGGCGATCGACGGCACCGCTCTCGTCTTAGAGGGGCGTCGCCCGACCTGGCGTGGCTGGCATTTCCTTCCAACTTCAAAGGGATGACCTTCCTCACTCGGCGCCTTGGCTACATCGTAATCGTATGGCGAGGATGGAAGAGTGCAGTCGAGTGCATCTCGGCGATTCATTCGGCTGTTGAAGAGGCCGTGGCGGGCCACGAAGAATGCAGATTGGGACCCCCTCCTTCCCAAGGCCGGCAAGGGAAGAAGGCCTCGCCGTGCTTTATCGGACCGAGTCGCCCGGCCGCGGCCGTACCAGGTGGCGGCCCTCTTTTGTCGAGCGCGATCGTGGCTTCAACCCGCCTCATCCTCAGCGCCGGTGCCGTGGCGCGCGAAAACCTTGGCACATAGGATCGCGCCATCCTCCCGCCGGCTCGACCGATGGTTGCCGTTGGTAAACTCTATCTCTTTTCTTCTTTGTCGTCGGCTTCTCGAGCCACCTTTGTCTTTGTTTATTTGCTTCTTACCTCTTTTACTTCGCCCCATACACACCCGGGTCGTAAGAGGATCGAGAGGCCTCAAGCCTTTGGGCCATGGCAGTTGAGGCGCGCCGGCGAAGGTGTTCTTTGTTGAGACAGCGGTGCTAGAGCGGCCGAGAAAAAGGGTCCTCCTCGTTCTTCGGAGGCCGAGGGCGAGGAAGAAGTCCCATCTGGGATCGTGGTGAAGCCCTCTCGTGATGTAAGTACTCCTCCTTGATTTCTTTTTACCCTTTTTCCGGCCACGTCCCCATCTTTTCTTTTTACGATAATCTGGTTTTTCTTTTCTCGAGGCAGGCCGTGGCGAGATGGCCGACGTCGAGGTGGCGTTGAGGCGGCTATTGCCGAGGTGGCGAAATCGGATGCGAGGTGGCGTCGCGAGGTGCCGGCTATTGAGGAGGTCGTCGTGGACATGCTAGGCGGCGAGGTCTGGTCGTGGAACCGCGCGGGCCACCCTAGTGGAAGTCCTTTCGGCCGTTTTGCCGTGCCTTCCTTGGCCGTTCTGGCGTTCGTCGAGCCGTTGCCGTCGGTCCTCGTCGTCGCCCAGCGGCATCATGATCCGCCGTAAGCGTTTCTCTTTCACAAGATTTTTGTTTTATTTTCGAAATTCCGCCATATGCCTTTGACCGAATTTTTGCTTCCAGCCTCCCGGTCGTCACTATCGCTACCCGCGATCGCTGTGAGTATGCTCGCGGGCGCCGCGATCCCATGACTTCGGCGTCGGTGATTGAGCATGCAGTGGTCGAGGCTATAGCTACCGACGCCCGAGCCCGCCGCTGTCTCCTCGACGGTCTGACCAATCTTGTGGTTATAGAAGCTCTGGCGCGCCGTCGGCCGTGAAGTGAGTATTTAGATTTTCACCTTGTCATTCCTCATGTCCTAGCTAGCTGTTTCCTATTTAAATATCTCTTTCCATTTTCAGGGGACCACCTCCTCCGATGATCTCGAGGAGTTATATGCCAATCTTCATGAAGAAGGAGGCAGCTTGGCCTCGGCTCCTTTGGACGAGGACTCGGGGCCGTTATTGAAAGGCTCAGAGTACTTATTCCTTAGGGTTCACCAAATGACCACTGCTGAGGCATTCATGGAGTTCAGTCCTGTCGGATACGGTCATGGCGTTGGGTCTACTTAACTCGGCTCAATTTGGATGAGCTCTGAGCTCGCTTGGCGAGGGCGAGGAGATGATCGATTTGGTACGCTGAGGCAAACATAAGGATGACCGAAGGATGCTCGCTCGAGCAAGAGCATCGGCGATAAAAAACCAAGTCCAACCTGCCATGGCCCGCTTGAAGGAAAATAACCTCATCATCCAAAGAGAGAATGAGGAACTTGCAGGTCGAGGTTCAGATTGCCGAGCTCTAGGCCCGTCGAGATCTCATCCTTGGCGCCGAGATGGGGCGGTTGTGGTCGGGATGGAAGTCTTGACCAGGCAAACCCTTAAGGCGGCGTCGAGAAAAGAGGGCATTGGCCGAGAGGAAACTGATCTGGGAGAGGTGGCAGACCGATATAGATGGTTGGGACATTGCACTGGAGAAGGATAACATGCCTAATCTGGGGGATGTTTAGCGAAGGGGTCTAGGTGGGCGGCGCTCAAAGATTTTGGGATGCAATAATTAAACACTTTTTATTTTCCCACAGACATACAGATACACGCATATATACATATATATATATTTTTCGTGTTGTGATCGGCCATGACTGGCCGTTCTTTTTTCCTTTTGTAAAAAAGAAACGATCTCTTCATCTAAATACAAAGCGTGGGCCTTCTTCTCTGATTGATTGAATGTATGCTTTTTGCTTTATATTGGCCGTTCCGTTTGTTTAGCTCGCTCGCCTACTTCCCCCTCTTTTTCTTTTTGACTTTTTGTCGTAGGCTATCGGGCCATTTTTCTTGAACTTGCGTCATAGCGCGAGCCTTGACTTTTAACTTTTCTAAACTCCGGCACGGTTTGCGCGTAGCTCTCTATCTTTCGCCTAAGTTGCGTGAAAATTCGAAGAAATCGAACCTCTAGCTCCATTAGTTCATGAATGCCATGGTCGTAGGTCAAGATATAGGGAAATGTGCTCATGGAGTGCTTTGATGTGTGGCGTGCCTAAGAATCCCAGAGAGCAAATCGGGCCAAGTCTGGGCTTTCGGGTGGAGTGCACTCGGTATAACTTAGTGCCCCACCGTCTGGTGAGCCGTCCAGTCGTGCGCCGGGTGTCTTTGGTCCGAGGATCACGAGGCGACTCTAACCAGGTTGGAAGTGGCCGTTGGACTGTTGCGCATCGTTCTGCGGCTCTATCTGCTGGGCCACTTGAACAAGGGCTCGGCCTTTGCAACCAAGCCGGGCGGCATCGGATAAGTGTCATAGGTTTGATCGGGTGCGCATGTGTTGTTGTTGGAGCGACCAAACCGTCGAAGATGGGAGCCCGATGGCAATAACGGCGTATGTAATGGTGAAAGCGATCGGATTGCTCGGCCGTATTCTTTGTGACGGCGGTCGAGTTGCTTAGGCGGGATGGAGTGCAGGCGGCCACGATGTGAAGCCAGGCCAAGTTCTTTGGGACAGTGGAATGTGTGAGGCTGCTTTGCTCTAGTAACACGGCCAAAGCATGGAGTGGGCCGTCGCCGTCTTCTTTGGGCGAGTTGGTTCGGGATTTACCCATGTTGGTGGGATTGCCCCAAGCTTGTCGTGGCCCGAGAATGCTTGGCCGTAGCTGATGCTTGGGTGCGGTCGGAGACGCCGAGGCTGCTTTCGCCATAGGGCTCAAACCTCTCGCGCTCTTGGCCTCTCTGTCCGGTTCTAGGAGGCGTTGCGGACGATGTTACCAACATCCTCTCCTGAAAGAGCGTCCGTAGCTCGAGGAGAATCTGTCCATTGCGGCCATAAAGGATGTTTCTATCCTGTAGGCTGCTTTGCCATCAGATCTTCCACGACTGCTTGCTCTCCCATGGACTCGGCCATGCGATCCGTCGTTATTGGACCGCTGGCCAAGATTCTAACTGCGTGTTCGGTCTCGGTGAGTGATTGGTGAGGTGGACTCGGGAGCCTCGGAAGTTATTTCGATTGTTTTGTTTTTGAGCTTTGCTGTGCCTAGTTTCCACCATGAGTTTTGACAAGTCCCATGGCGTGTCAAAAGTGTTGGCGGCACAAATCTTTCGGCCTGGTGCTTTGGGCCGTGGGGATGAGCATTAACACGTGACGTCCTTCTTTTGGATGCGGTGCGGTTGTGCGCGTGGCGTGCCAGCACGGTCTACCATGCGTCGAGATGGTGATGAGGTTTTGCGATTCTGATTTTCCTTTTGTTTGAAGGCGAAATGCTCGATGAAATGGTAGGCGTCGGGGTCGAAAGGAAGTCCCTTCAATCAGCTTATGACCGTGATTTATTAGGCACAAACAATATCCGACCCAAAAAAACGATAATATCCTCGATATTTTGTCGATATTATCGATATTTTAAACTATGGTGGTGAGCAAGCTATAAAATATTGATGGTTTCGAAACATGGTGTTTTGAAAACACGAAAATTTTGATAGGAATATTGAAAAATTATTGATATCGATAAAAATTAAATAAAAACCATGACAATTGTAAGAAAAACTTAGAAATTTTCTTGAAACTGTGGAGGATGTTTATTTAGTCAATTATCTATTACTTTATCACAAAAAAAAATTAGAAAGAAACGCATTGCATGATGAGTTTAACTAATTTAAGTTGATTATATAACGAACTGACAAACACTACGAGTGTAGAAAATATATAATAATTAATGAAAGAAGATTAAACATATCATAATTATTTATTTATAATGATTTACACTTTATAAATTGTATGAATATAAGTGACTTAGTACCATGTATAGTTCCTATAAGGTTCAGTTTGAGTTATTTATACTAACACCCCTTGAGGTTTTCGACTTCTTCACAAAACTCTTTGAGGTTTTATAAATTATAAGACCACCCCCTCAGGTTTTAAATTGTTTTCACAAAACTCATTTTCATTGAGATTAGATTGTATATACTTCATTGCGGTTAATTTTGTCATTTGTACAAGTTTTTTTTTCAATGAAATCATCAATTTTTTGAAACAAATTGAAACCTCCGGGGGTGTTCATGTAATTTTTCTAACATGGGGGGGTTTGTGAAAACATAAGAAATCTCAGGAGGTGTTAGTGTAAATAACTCTTCAAATTTTTCATTGTCATTATCATCTCAATATTATCGATATTATAGCGATATTTTGGCCAGATTTTGCTGAAGTGTGAGAGAAATTATCGACGTCGATATTTTTTAGTATCGACGTCGATATTTTCTAGTATCGACGTCGATATTTTATGGTATCGACGTCGATACACATATAGTAATATTATAGCAATATTATAGCGATACTTGTACGATATGTGTATCGACATATTCCAAAATATCATAGACCCGAAAAAATGATAATATCCTCAATATTTTGTTGATATTGTTGATATTTTATTCTTTGGTGGTGAGTAGTAGGAGGTATTCATTCAAATTCAGCTTGTAAAAGAAACTAAAACAATTTGCTTTCTATATGTATTTTTTTCTTTTACCCTTAGTTTGGATGGAGGAAAATAACTCGGGATTTAAGCCTATGATTCCTTTTCACAACTCACCAAATCAATTTACCCATACTCATCTAATCCATAATTTCAGTGATTAACATAATATCCAAGAGTTTTCATACGCTAATATAAAACATTCAAAATCCCCCCATAGCCAACATAACTCAAATAACGGTCGAGACTCGTTAATAAGGTCGTTCTAATACTCCTCGAAGAGGGAAACTACCTTGGAAGACTCACGGTCAACCAAGAGGTCAAACTACACCAACTTGGTCAATCGGGCCCACATGCCCCCCGATCTCCGTTTTACGAAATGAAAGTTCCTATGGATTCCACGAGGGTTGGGATACACGTCCTGCAAGTTTGGTCCGGATCGGACGGTCGGATCGCTCGCAATCGGACGGTTATTGTAAAACCTAAATTTTAAGTTATTGAATCGGAACATCCGAGGCTCCGATTCACGATCCGCGAATTCCTACACAATCCTAAGGATGTCTAGATTAACATATATTAAATTCAAGATGATCCAATGGTTCAAATCTATCGAATCCGGATAACGCACAATAGGTGAAATCTGTTCGGGGTTCAAACATCAACCAAATTGAAATCCGAGCACCCCTACACGCTCGTGAGAACCTAGAGATCACATTGGGACACAATGCCCCTTTTCTACAGTGCCCACGGGCCTGCCACACGCTCGGCAGCGCGTGGAGTCCAAAGTGATTACGCTTCACTGGAAAAACTCAAAATCGCGGCTCAAGACTCCTACCCTAGGTGTAACACCCTATTTGGAGTTGCTTTTGTTCTTGGGCGTACACCAAAAAATGACCGGAAGTGACCGGAATCGTGATACCAAAACCGGCTCAAATTCAATTCGAAAATGGAACTACTAGGCTCAAAATTGATGAAATCCTACCCAACCATCAATTAGATCATGAAAAATAGGTGAGAAAGCATACTTCACTCGCTGGAATTGGTGGCCGGATGACGGAGAACGAAGTTGGAGAAATTCATGAGAAAACGGCTGTTTCTCTACGATTTTCAGGTAAAAAGCGGCGAGGCTTGGCTGGGGTTGGAAGAGGATGTGGCCCATCATTTTGGAACCGGCCCGGTCAGCTTTGGTGGTCGGATGAGAGAACCGCGGGCCAAAACGTGGGTATTTTGATCAAACCCTTTTCACCAAAATTACGATTATGCCATTGAGGGTATTTTGATCGTATCTTTTTCGTTACAACTCCGATTCGAGCCCACTACGTGTCTAAGGACTCATCTCGCCGTGCTCTACGCAACGGTTCAGTTGAAATTCCCAAATTCATTCATGGTCAAAAAGTTAACTTTAAACCTAATAAAATATTCTAGGGGCGAAGTGGTCTTTTATCTGAATAAATTAATAATTAATAATTTATTTAGGCCCGGGTCGTTGCATATTGTACATTATATCCTGAAGGGCAAGTTGGAAGCTTTTATAGAAATTACAATTTCTTTTAGTCATATCAACAAAATGCTTTCATCTTATAATGCTTCCTCTAAAATTTTGCATTGATCTCTACCTCATGCAAAGTGTATTCAACTTCTTTCGACACCCTAAAGCCCTTGTATGTCTTTAAGTGACTAGATTAGCCCTTCTAATTTCTACTTCTTCATAGACATTAGAAGTTTTTCTTGGGTTTGTACTTAATTTTTGGTAATTGAGCTTTATTCTTACGTTTTGTGTTCAAATGAATGACCATTATGTGAGGAAGACATTGAAATTGAAGGTTGTTCTATTTTCATGTTTGCACAGGGTAAATGCTGACCTTTGGTTTTTTCATTGGACATGAATAACTGATCTAGTAAGAGGCAGGCTTCTTATAAACCTCCAATTCATGACATCAATAAGCACCATACCAATACATATTTCATTGATGGCATTTGGCACCTAAACGGTTCTAGCTGGCTTCTCATTGGGTCTTCATGGAAAGTAAGTTTCTATTGAATTTCTAGATATTCAGGTTAATGCCGTATGGGAAATCATTTTGAAATAAGAATGAAGATTGAATTTCATCTTAGTTTAAGAGCATCTCGAAGAGAGATGTCAAATACTAAACATCAAATTTAAATTTGATAGCTGATGTGGCAATTTGACATCTTAAACAGCTTTACACTCCACTCAATATGTCAAATTAAATTATTAAATTATTATATTTTAGTATTGATGTATTTTTAATTAAAAAGAAAAAAAAATATTCATTTGACATCTTTGTTTTGGGATGTCAAAAATAATATCTCAACCTCCAGCCTTCATTCCACATTAACTTTGACACATCGATTGGAGTGATATAAGATGTTATTTCTGGCTGTTAAATGTCTACGTGACACTTTTGACACATTAGTTGGAGATGCTGTAAGAAATGAGAGCTATGTTTTCTTGGTTTTTGCACTACACCAGAACACATTAGTTGGAGATGCTCTAAGAAATGAGAGCTATGTTTTCTTGGTTTTTGCAATACACTAGAACACATCTATAACAGCGCATAAAGCACGTCGTGAATTATCATTCACGAAGTAAAACACTCAAGCAGTAAAAGCCCTCATCTTAAATAGTGTTCCTCAATCACGACGTGCATGAACATCGTAATAAAAACTTAAGACGATGTTCCCTGTGAGCCATAATTTAGTTGAAGCAATTACGACACGCTTTGTGCGCCTTAAACGAATAATTACGACGTGTTCCATGTGCCTTTGTAAATGCCTAATTATAGCATAGATATGCATGCCATAAAAGAGTAATTAATTCTCATTTAAGACGTTCTGTGCACGCGTGTTTAACTTTAAATTTTTTTAAAAAAAATTATTAATTCCCTACCTGCTCATGTTTCATATTTACAATATACTTATATCATCTATCACTTTCCTAGATACAAAATTTCACAAAATGAAAAGTAGTATTGCAACCAAACTCGAAAGAAAGAACTATTTCATTGAAAACTATACCAATCATAATCAATTCCAAATTCAAACTCTATAAAGTATTAAAGAAACACATAATTGTGTTGTCAAATTTACAATTAACTTGTACACAGCCTCCAACTTATTCACTCATGATAGTGCTGCCAAACCTACAACGTAGCCTATGCAAAAACCTCATGATAGCACTGTCAGTAGACACCATCTAACAAGAATCAAACTCATACTTGATCTGCCACCTGCATTTTGTTTGAAAACTCATTTTAGCAACTTAACCATTGTAAATTGCCAAAGGAAAAACCTCATGATAGAAGGGCAAAACTAAGCCTGAATGTTATGATTGAAATGTGCATCATTAAGGAAAAAAATTTCTACAGGAAAGAATAAGACCAAAACAAAGCAAGAACATTAGAAGACAAAATGTTAACTTTGTTTTACCTACCACCCAACATGTTAATTAATTTAAAAAAGGGAACAAGAAAATAAAAAAGGGAACAAAAGTGAATTAAAACACTGAGATCAGCTCGCTTATATGAAAATCCTTGTACACTTATCAGGAATGAGCATTTATATTTATTCAACAAAGTCATTATTCAATTAGAAAAGGGCATGTATCTTCAATTGCTCAACATAATTTTGTTTTTACAAATTAACATAATGGTTACCTCAATTAAGAGTTAGTCAAAGGAGATGAACTTGATTGGCCATGCGGTTGTACTGAGAACTACATCTTTAATAAGAAAAAATTCACGTGTTGGCCGAAATAAGGGTTGGCCTCCTACAAGTACCTCAAAGACCCAAACTTTCCAACAATCCAGTCCAAATGGCACAAAGTGCAAATTATCTTAAGGGTTTGTGGATGAAATTTCAGCAAGTGCAACAACTTATCCACTTCCTGTCCAATGAAGTAGTTTGCACTTTTTCCCTTGAAAATTATCAGAATTTCCATGATGGTGAGTAGAAAAGGCCTCAAGGTTAACTGATTTGGATAGAAGGTTGCCAGATTTAGGATTTAGCTCTATGGTTGGTCGAAGAGGCTTTAAGAGCGTCATTCTCTTCAACCTCACGGCACTTCCCTGGTGCGCACCTTTCTAGGCCAGTCACCACCCTACCCACACCTAGTCCACTCAACAATACTTATTCCTTAATCCTAGCCATTGCTCCAAACTTATTCCCAACGCTGTAACACCCCGACCCCAAATTTATCCCATTTTTAATTAATTTAAATGGAATTGAGAAATTACGTGGGATAGTATTTTAGTCATTTTCTTACCCGAAAGGAATTTGGGAATTCGGTTGTACCGTTGCGTGAGCACGGTGAGATGAGTCCGTAGACACGTAGTGGGCTCGAATCGGATGTAACGAGAGAGATATGGTCAGAAGAAGCTCAGTGGCATAATCGTAAATATTTGGAAATTGGATTTTTGGTTAAAAGACGGAAATGCCCCGTCTGTCTCTCTCTCTCCCGCAGCGTCTCTCCTTCTCCTCCGCTGGTTCGCGACAGCAATGGAGGCCGGCCACGCGGCCGGCCGTGCTCTCGTCCGCCACCAAAGTCGACGGCCGTACCAAAAACTTATCCGGTTTGACAGAAACCGCGGCCGTTCTCCGTCGTCCGCCGCCATTTTCAATCAAGGTATGGAAATTCATCCATGCATGCTCTAGCTGATGGTTGGGTAGGATTTCCTAAATTTTGAGCTAAGTAGCTCGATCTACGATTTGGAATTGGCCGGTTTTGCGATCGCGATTCGGCCACTTCCGGTCAATTTTGGGGTATGTCCAAGAACAAAAGTGACTCCAAATTAGGTGTATTACCTAGGGTAGGAGTCTTGGTTCACGATTTGGAGGATTGATGCGATATCGCTTTAGACACCCACGTGTGGCGGCGCGTGGGCACTGTAGGTGAGGGCATTTTTGTCCCATTGTGATCCTCTCGATGTCACGAGCGCGTAGGTGTGCTCGGATCTCATTTTGGATACCGTTAGAGTTCCGAACGGATATCGCATATCGCGTATTTTCCGGGTTCGCTAGGTTTGGACCGTTGGATGGTCCTGAAGTTATAATATGTTGATCTAGGTATTACCAGGATCGTATAGGATTCGACGGATCGTAAAATGGAGTCCCGGATACTCCGAAAATGCCAACCCTAGGGTTAGGGTTTTAGCGACCGTCCGATCGTGCGATCGTGAGCGATCCGACCGTCCGATCTGGACCAAACTTGCAGGACGTGTGTCCTAGAGCCTGTAGAACCTATAGGAACTTTCGGATCGAATTTGGAGGTCGTCGTTTGACCAAGTTTGGGTAGTTTGACCCTGGGTTGACCGCTAGACTTTCCTTGTAGTTCTACCATCCCAGGAGGCTAGAATGACCTACAGCACCACCCTGAGACCCACACGGCCTGGTGATGTGGAGGCCCGGTGTGAGTCGCAGCGTCTCCGGCATGGTTGTGTGAGGGCTGGTGAGAATGTAGCGAGCGGTCGCACGCGTCTTTGGATTAGCCGGCGTGTTAGGCCCCATACGAGGCCGGGTGCGTCCCGTCGTATGAAGGGTGATATTGTGATTGTGTTTGGTGGGTTGTGATGGATAAATATTAGAATATATGAAATGGGTATGGCTGTAATAGTTTATGTGATATTAGTAGCCAGGATAGATACGAAAGAGCTACGTGTGGCTTGCTGAAGTTACTAGGTGCACCCACATATTAGACCCCACTTAGGTGGTCTTATTGGGTTTGGTTTGGACCTCGTTGTTGGTCCCAAAACTTGGTTGAATTGAGGCTTGTCCTGGGGACTAAGTGAGTGAAGGTGCCGTGAGTAGATTTTGAAGTTGTTATATGCATGTTTAATGCATTAAGTTATTTTAAAAGCATTGTGGGCAGTTCTGCTAGAAGCATTTGAAGGCCGGAGGCCATTTATGTAAATTGCATGAGATTTTATTGTGTATGCTGCCGGTTGGGTTATAAAATGCGTTTTATGCAGGTGGAAATTTTGGGGAAATGTTCAATTTATAGAGACGAAATTCCGGCAGAAAGTCTCGTGCCCTTAATCCTCTCAGTAGCAGGCGTAGATTTAAGAGTGAACCCGGCATGGGTGTGAACGCCCTCGTACAACTCTCTTCACTTATGCCTATTCTAGCGACTCACGAACCTCTGGTTCTAGTAGCTCCAAATCCCTTGGTTCCAAAACCCTTGGTTCTAGCAACCAACCCCTAAGTTCCGGCAACTCCGCAATCTCCTGCCCTGTTCCTCGCATGTGCACCCGCCTTGGATGGCATTCAAAAGCCCAAGGTTCATATCGATGGCACTGTCAAATATCCCCTTCTCATGCCTTATTAACTTTGTTGAGCATACTGAACCTACTTGTTTTTCATAGGCCACTAAGCATACTGAATGGCGTGACATCATGAGTGAAAAGATCAATGCACTTCTCAAAAATCATACATGGTCTTTGGTACCTTCCTCTCCATCTCAGAACTTGGTTGGGTGCAAGTGGGTTTTTCGATTAAGCGTCACTCTGACGGCTCCATTGAACTCTACAAAGCTTGTCTAGTTGCCAAGGGTTTTCATCAATGTCCTGGCATAGACTATGCTAAAACCTTCAGTCTGTTGTCAAGCCTGCCACTATTCGCACTGTTCTCAGTCTTGTAGTTTCTCATGGTTGGTCCCTTCGTCAACTTGACGTCAAAAATGCCTTTCTCCATGGGTTTCTTCAAGAAGATGTCTACATGGCTCAACCCCTTTGTTTCATTGATCCCACTCTTCATTCTTATGTTTGCAAGCTCCACAAAGCACTATATGGCCTCAAATAAGCACCTCGTACTTGGTTCCATCACATCAGTACTTTCCTTCTCTCTATGGGCTTTACACGGAGCCAAGTTGACATTTCATTATTTATTTTTCAACAGGTGTCCCATACCATATTTCTTCTTCTATAAGTTGACCACATCGTGGTAATTGGCAGTGATTTCACTCATCTCCAACAATTCATCTCTCTTTTAGGTGGCCACTTTGACATCAAAGACCTTGGTCCGCTCAACTATTTCTTGGGTTTACAAGTTCTTCATAAGGATGGTACTCTCCACATCAATCAACTCAAATATGCACATGATCTTTTACAGAAAGCCAATCTTCTCAACTCCAAACCCGCATCTACTCCATTGGCTGCCAAGGTTCTCCTTTCTGTCTCTGATGGTGCTATCATCTCTAACACAACCGAGTATCGCGAGCTTGTTGGCTGTTTACTGAGTATCTCACTCTTACTCGCCCGACATATCTTTTGCTGTCAACATTGTTGCTCAGTTCATAAGTGCTCCTCGCGCCTCTCACTTTGTTGCCGCCAAATGGATACTTAGGTACATCAAGGGCACTATTGATCTCGGCCTCACCTTCACTCCTCAAACTGCCACCGCTCGCCTCTCTGCTTACTCTGATGCGGATTAGGTTGGGTGCCTTGATTCTCGTCGGTCAACCACTGGATATGTGATTACTCTTGGAACTAACCTCATCTCATGGTGTTCCAAGAAACAACCCATAGTCTCGCACTCTAGTACCAAGTCGGAATATCGTACCCTCTCTTATGCTTGTGTCGAAACCACTTGGCTATGCTCCTTTCTCCATGAATTGGGTGTGCGTCTTCGATTCCCGGTCCAACTCTTTTGTGCCAATCTCAGCACCACGCACATAGCTACTAATCCAGCTTTCCATGCCCACACATGTCACATTGAGTTGGACTATCACTTTGTCCGTGAAAAGGTTGCTCTTGGAAGTGATCAAGTTTGCTTTGTTCTTTCTGTCGACCAACCTGTGGACCTGTTCACCAAAGCCCTTCACAAACCATGCCATCAGCATATGTCTTCCAAACTTGTGCATCCTGTGATGCCCAGTTTGCCGGGGAGGGGTGTTAACATAGCTTTCTTTTCCTAGACTAACGGAAGTCAACATCACAATATCCTCTAGCAATTAGCCTTTCCTGTTGTAAATCGGATTTCCTGCTATAAATCGGATTGTATTCATGTCTATATTATTTCCTACCTAAGTTGATTGTTGGTACCGTAACTGACTGAGCAACTAGCTAGGCTAGATCATCCACGTACCATGCTATGAGAGGTCATCACCTTAGCCAATGAAGCCTTACCACAAGTCACAAATCTAAGTAAGGCAAGGAGTCCCACATTGGAAGACTACAAGAGATGGAGACTCCCCCTCACCTATAAAAAAAAAAAGACTACTCTCTACTTAGAAAGGGGTCTTGGGTCTTGGATTCTTGGGCTTTGTACCTTAGGCCTTGGGCCTCCTTCCCTTTATCTTTGGGTCTAATCCTCTTGTACAAATGTAAACAAACATTATCATAATGAGAATATACGTCTCCATGGACGTAGCCCATTCATTAAGGGTGAACCATGTATATCTCGTCTTCTTTATATTTATCGCTTGCCCAAATCTTCACACACATGCTGAAGGTCCTCACCGTCACCCATCATCCACCATTCTACCTCTATCTAAGTTGACCCTCCCAAAAAGAGCTTCAACAGTTTGGCGTTGTCTGTGGGAATTGACACAGGAAGCCTTTGTCGTTCTCTCCTCATTCATTGCCCTTCGGCACCCTTTCAATCATCGCCTTTTAACTTATCGTTTAGCACCATATATGCTGAAGCCACCATGGGGTTTCAAGGAACCAATATGCCGAAGACATATATCTACTGAAGCAACCCACCTTTCAATCACTTTGAAGAGTCTCAATCTGGGGGTGGCGTAATATTCCAAATGCACCAAGGATATCACCATGCATGGCTTGCACATGGCCAAGAAAAATTGCTCCAATCTGAGATGCCGACGTGCATCCTCACCACAAGATAAGATTCCTTTTCTTGCATATGAATATTGTATACAAGCATGCAATGCTTAAATAATTCCGTGCACAATCATATTTAACAATATGAATATTAATGTATATTAATAATATAAGGTTATGGTATGCTTCAGAACCATATGATTAATCGATGGGCCGCATATGGTAAGGTGCATGTGGGCAGAAGACCCAATTAGAGCCCAGCATGCCGATGCACACAAGATGCCAAGGATGCCACATTCCATTTAAAGCCAAAATATGCAAGTGCAGTACAACACTTCATCCTCCAAACCAATCAATTGGCCAAACCAAATAGCAACCATATGCTTCAGATTCAGAAAACCAGAAAAGCAATATGGTTCGTCACCCAATGTTAAATTTCTCCTCTAAACACCCATGATATCTTCAACAAAGAAAACGACAACATGCTGAAGACGCCAAACTTGAGGCTTCATGGCACCAACTTGCTGAAGCTACCACCATCAGCTCAAAAATAGGTCTCCTCGAATTGGAATTTTACAATTCGCCCACGAAAACTATTACCCTTCAGCACCCCTATGACATGCCCATCTAGAGCAAACATAAGGAAGAATAGGGAAGAACGTGACATGCCCATCGGCACCTCTCATCGACTGAAAACAGATGTCGTCTCTCTCCTCTCGATTGTAGGTTCTTATCGGACGACAACAATCACAACAATCACAAAGCAGCCTTAAGGTTCTCACCACCAACTCATTTTAGCTTCTACAATAAATGGTGGGACCCATGACACATGGTTCAGAAGATAAAAATATGGGAGAAGCAAACCACACATGGGATGAAGAGAAAGCTAGCACAAGTGTTGATGCCTCATGATGATCTGCAAAGATAAGAAACAATATCCTTATTTACTAATTATTTATTATTATATGATGGGCAAGTATTGATCCTACCACCAACAATAAAGTATATTGTTGGTTAATAAATTCCAAATTGTGGCTTAGGTGTCGTTTAAACACCTCACAATTGCCATTCGACAATTCAGTAAAATATCTATGCAATAATGAAGTTGTCTTATGTTGTTCTGCATGCAATAAAATTTTGCCCTTTCAGATTATCTCATATTTGAAGACTCTCCATACCAAATGCACCCACATCAAATGACAGATATGAGCTCCGGGCCAGCTCGCTAATTTCTTGTCCTACCAAGAACGGCACCGCTGATAAGAATTCCAATAAGCCAACTGTAGCACTCTTACAACTCTGTCAAACGACATCTACTTGGAAAATTTCTCAGGACACCCAAGGTGTCTTCATAAAAAATAGGTGGAAACATATCGACTCAAAATTGCTGAAAGCTTGAGAACTTGCTGGACATGGTCCACCTTCAGCCCACTCAATCGATCCGCATAGCAATACTTGGTAGCTTCATCACTTATCGATAGGCACTCAGAGAACATTCTCCTCAAGACACCCAAAGACCCAAGTCAAAAATGAAATCAGCACCAGCAAACCCAATAGCCTTTCGGCATCTCATGCAGCACCAAAGTTGCTAACTTGACCTATGAAGCTAATTTCCAAACAGCAAATTCAAAAATTTTAAACAGCAACCAGCCATTAAATTCCACAGGACACCCCAAGAAGTAGAAGTTATCGTATCTGAAGCAAGGCTCATGCAAACTATCAAATGGCACCTCATCTGCAGTCGCTCATCTCCAAATTAAAGATTTATCTCATATTTGAGGCAACATGTCACACTCACCGATCTGTCTAGTCACCTAAAAATTCTCAAGACACCCATAATGTCTTCAACAGAGGAATAACTTGGATCCTGCATGTCGAAGGTACCAATATTCCTCATGGCAATCTCGAATCAAATCTCCCAAGGCGTCATGGCATTTGAATATCCGCTCTTTTCACCACCCCATTAAGTGGGCAACAGCTTTCGTCCAAAGCTAAAGAAGCAATTCCAAATTTCTACTCCAAGATAAAGCGATGGACCCACCTCTTGCACATTAGTTACTACAGATTGGTCTCTGAAGCCAATTGCCCAAAATTTTAAAACAAACATAGAAGAAAACATCAAATTGATCGGCACCGCCCTTACAACCATGATATCTCCATTAGCTTCAGAAAGCTAAAAAACCAGAGAGTAACCATGCTGCACATCATGCCGATAAACTCTATCAAGCAATAGCTCCATGATAAGGTCATAATTTCACACATTTGCATGCCTTCTTTGCTTAGTAATTTTGTTTAGTTTATCTTTATTTTGAGTCACTTACCTCTTTTTGTTTGTTTTGTAGGTTAAGACAGCAAGAGATCACATTTGATGTAATCCATGCTTGTTAAGGGCTGAGTGGCACAAGAGGAATATGAGCTCAAAGACAAACCCAATTTGCAGGCCTCATTTCAGCAACTTACACAGGTCGGATGAGGAGACATCCTTGATAGAAGTTGTTCCAATGGGTGTCTATTATAACATATCCAAATTTCAGCCCAATTGGATAAATTTGGAGCCCTCAGCACGTCAAATACTGAACCAAGTTCACAGAAATGTCATGTTGGCTGCCATCACATTTAATGTGGCTACATCCCTAGAGCCATATGCTACACATGGGCAGCCATACACGGGAGTCAAATCAGCTCAAGAACTCAGAAGGATGAACAAAAGTCAAGATTTCCATAAAGAAACCATACGAAAGCATGTATTTGTCAGCTGGAGCAGTTGGCAAGTATGGGCAGCTGGAGCAGTTGGGAGCAGCTAAGAGAGGTGTGCTTCACCAGACAAAGGGGAGGACGAAATTTCACTCTATAAATAGAGAGCTGCACACTCATTCAAGGAGAGTCAGATACACATTTTCACTTCATCCATTACTCTCATACACACATTCAGATTCACCACAAAGAGAGAAGAGAGCTTGGAGCTGTCCTGGGAACTACATTGCTGCCAGCTAGTTCTTCTCTTCTCTTCTATCCTATCTATGTATTTCTTATTTTCTGTATTCATAGTTATGTTTAACTAATCCATTTAGTTAGGGCTTAAGGATGAAACCCTAGTCATGAATATTCAATGTTATGGATGATTTTATAGTTAATTGATTTCCTTGCTTTCATTATCAAGTTGTTAATCTCCAGTTTATTATGTGCTTGATATATGTTTTCTTAGAGTAGCTAACTAGGATTTTATGCATCTAGCACATGTTGGGAAGGGGTTTAGATTCACCAATTCTACTCTCCTTTCACAAGCAACACATGAATGACCTAAAAATCATTCAAGGGGTTAATAACCATAGGTTGACTAGGACAGATACCATGTTCTAGGACTTGTGTGATTATCATATTCTCAAGGAGCTTAATGACTCTTGTATACTTTATTCTAAGTAGATACCATGCTTAGGTTGCGTATTAGAGATCAAGTGTTGTGTAGATACCATGCACAATCACATGCCTTAGGAGAATCATGCATCCTGCACCTAGATACCACTTGTATGCGATAATCTATTGTTGATGAAGCTTGAGTCAATTTCTATGCATTCATAACTTGGATAGGAAAACTAGTGGTGGATTCCCTGTTATCGCCTCACTCACCCTATATATCATACGACCGTCGCTCTTTGAGCAACGCGCCGGAGCACCGCCTAAAACCCGCCACCAACACCACCACTAAACGGCCTTGTAGCTCAGGCCGTGAACCTGACGGCCGAGATCAGTTCCTCTCTTGGCCACGATCGTTTGATTAGGAGTCGAACGCAAAACAGGTGCAACATTTAAACCATCTTCTACCCGAACCTCATCATCATCTCGACGCACGGTAGACCGTGTTGGCACGCCCGCGCACAACCGCACCGCATCCAAAAGAAGAACGTCACGTGTTGACGCACATCCCCTCGGCCCGGAGCACCAGGCCGTGAGATTCGCGACAAACAAACAGTTGGGAGAGGTACAAGGAGATGATAAGTTCTTGCCCACACCACAACATAGAGAGTTGGATGCAAATGCAATCTTTCTATGAAGGTTTGCTTGATTCTGAAAGGATGATGGTAGATGCAACAAGTGGAGAATGACTGATGAACAAAACAGCAGATGAGGCTTTTACTCTCTTTGAATCCTTGAGTGCTAACTCTCAACAATGGAGCCACAATAAAGGAAGAGGAGCTCCTATGAAAGCTGTGGTCTCTGAGGTAAGTATTAATAATGAGATTGCTGCAAAACTTGATATTATGTGTTCTTTGCTTCAACAGGCAGTGACTGGCCCTCTAGGAAACAAAGTAGAAGTTCAAGATCAATCTTTTGCAGAGCACATGCTAGAACAAGCAAATTCCCTTCAAGCAAGGAATCCTAATAATGATCCTTACTCAAACACGTACAATCCGGGGTGGAGAAATCATCCTAATTTCAAGTGGAGCAATAACTCAATTGTGCAACAATCTCAAGGACCTCCCCTAGGATTTCAAATACAACAAAGGCAATTCCAGTAAGCTCCCCAATGAGTGCAAGAGCAAAGGGGCGACCAAATGGGAGAATTGCAAGACATGTTCAAGAATTTCATGGGGCAATAGATGCAAACCAATCAGAATCTTCAAAATGCAGTGAACAAGCTAGAAGTGCAAGTTGGGCAGATTGCATCCTCTTTGAGCAATAGAGCATCCGGAACATTTCCAAGCCAAACAGAGGTGAATCCAAGGCATCAAGAGCATGCTAAAGCAGTACACATCTTGAGAAGTGGTAAACAAGTTGATAATAAGGTTGGAGATGCCAATGAAGAGCAAGAAGATGGAGAACACATGAAGATCATTCAGCCACCACATAGGCAAGGGTCGTACCGAAACTGGATCATCCTCGACGCTCTACAAAGACTCATGGTGCTAGGGAGGCGCTGATACTGAGCAGACCCCTCCAAATCCAGCTTGCTGAACAACAAGGCTATTTTTACCACCAAAGGCAGCCCCTTGCCGCAACTCCCGAGGCCTAGCACCCCAAACCACTGGCTCGAAGGCAAGCAATGCCAAGAACAAGGAGGCCTCAAAATTTTCAAATCACCCTTGTCGAACGACAAGGGCTAGGAGAGGTTGTGGAGATGCTAGCGCCCTCCTTTTTTTTTTACCTTTGAAGCCGGAGATGCACGCAATCTCCTTCCAAAATCACCCTTGCTTGACGTAAGCTACGAAGGTGAGCCCTCTTTTTCAAAATTACCCCTGCTGAACGGCAGTTTCTATGCTGAAGGAACACCATTACCTCACGACTAGACATCACCCATATTCCAACCCAAGGGGCCTCACTAAAATTGCTTCAAACCAGTCTTGCTGAAGCCTCATTCCGAACGACAAGTTCTATTTCTATGCAGAACTCACACCAGAGGCCAACTAGGCCTTGACAAAGCCCAACTAGGCCTACTTGCCGAACGGCAAGTGTCGGGCCGAAGCTACCAGAGGCCCAAGACGCTAAAAAAAAAAAAAAAGCCCTGCATACGACATTGCCTTTGGCACATGCCTCATAGGCAACATTTGCATTTATTGGCTTCAACAATTTCCTTGCGACACGTAAGTTTCATGCTCTTTAGCAATTTTCCTTGCGACACGCAAGTTTTATGCCAATACCTAGCCACATCGCCTTGCGACATGCAAGTTTTGTGTTATTTTCGGTATCCCTTTTGCCTTCGGCACCCCAGTGCCTAGCCACATCATCTTGCGACATGTAAGCTTTGTGTTGCTTTCAAGCATCCCCTTCACCTTCGGCACCCCCGTGCCTAAACACATTGCCTTGTGACATGCAAGTTTTGTGTATTTGGTAACCATCTTCACCTTCGGCACCCCGTGCCTAGCCACATTGCCTTGCGACATGCAAATTTTGTGTCTCATTTGGCATCCCCTTCACCTTTGGCACCCCGTGCCTAGCCACATTGTCTTATGACATGCAAGCTTTGTGTCTCATTTGGCATCCCCTTTGCCTTCGGCACCCTCGTGCCTAGCTACATTGCCTTGCAACATGCAAGCTTTGTGTCCCCTTCGACATCCTCTTTGCCTTCGGCACCCTCTTGTCTAGCCACATTGCCTTGCAACATGCAAGCTTTGTGTCCCCTTTGACATCCTCTTTGCCTTAGGCACTCTCATGTCTAGCCATATCGCCCTACGACATGCAAGCTTTGTATCACCTTTGGCACCCTCATGCCTGGCCATATTGTCTTGCAACATGCAAGCTTTGTGTCCCCTTCAGCAACCCCTTTGCCTTCGACACCCACGTGCCTAGGCACATCGCCTTGAGCCTTCGGCACCCTCATGCCTAGGCACATCTCCTTGCAACATGAAAGTCTTATACCTTTAGCACCTTATCTGCGACATGTAAGTGTTGTACCTTCGGCACCCCGCCCTTTGGCGTACTATGATGCCCTTTGGCACCCTTGCATAACCAAATGGGGACTTGTAAACCACTTGGCTTTTTGGTGCAAGTTCCTCCCTCCAATGTCCTTCTTACCGGGGGACTTGGGGAACTATGGGTAGTGCACTATACAGCTTGGAAGATGAACTGTGGTGTTACTCGGCCAGTGCACTTAAAATTACAAGTCCTCAATCAAGAAGTACCTTTTTACTCGCGAACTTGAGAGACTACTGTTGGTACCATAACTGACCGAGCAACTAGTGAGGCTAGATCATCCACATGCCATGCTATGAGAGGTCATCACCTTAGCCAATGAAGCCTTACCACAAGTCATAAATCTAAGCAGGGCGAGGAGTCCCACATTCGAAGACTACAAGAGATAGAGACTCCTACTCACCTATAAAAGAATACTACTCTCTACTTAGAAAGGGGTCTTGGGTCTTGGATTCTTGGGATTTGTACCTTAGGCCTTGGCCTTCCTTCCCTTTATCTTTGGGTCTAATCCTCTTGTACAAATGTAAACAAACATTATCATAATGAGAATATACTTCTCCGTGGACATAGCCCATTCATTAAGGGTGAACCACATATATCTCGTCTTCTTTATATATATCGTTTGCCCAAATCTTCACACACATGCTGAAGGTCCTCACCTTCACCCATCATCCATCATTCTACCTCTATCTATGTTGATCCTCCCAAAAAGAGCATCAACATTGATCATTGTCAAATTTGGAAAAGTGACCAAATTGAGAGGCAAATGTCTGCGCAACTGATTTCCTTAGGCATCAAGCACAGAAAGCTGTGTTTCCCGTCCAAGAAATCTAACAACTTCTAATGTGGTGAAGTGGTTAATTGAAACATTAAGTTGAACCATGTTAGGCAAGGTAAAAAGATCTCTGTTAATGGGACCTGAAAGCCTGTTGTCACTTACATCCAGCAACCTCAGTTGTTTGAGCTTGTTCAATTGTGAAAGGTGTCCTGAGAGTATGTTATGGCTCAGGATCAATGTTCTCAAACTTGATGGAACATTTGGCATACCTCCATAGAGTTGGTTTATGCTGAGATCTAATGTCCTCAGCTGCCATAACCTGAGAGGTCAAGGATTCTGCATATGAATCCATTGCTACATGTGCTTAAGAAGGTCAAGCTTCTTAAACAACCAACGCTTGAAGGAATGGCGCCGCTAAGTGCATTGAAAGAAATGTCTAGAGATTCCAGCCTTTTGAGAGCATTCAGTACCCTGGGAATGTTGCCTGCGAGGAAATTGTTGGACAATGAAATTCTAGTGAGCTTCTTTAGATTGGCAATGGAATCTGGGATAGGTCCTCGAAGGTGGTTTTTGTTTAGATTGATCATGGTGAGCTCTGTTAGGTTCCCTATTGATGGTGTGATAAACCCATCATAGCCACCACCATCAAGCTCAATTGCTATTATTCTGCTTGGGGAGTTGTCTAAGGGGAAACTGCACAAGATTCCCAGAACTGGCCCGATGTACTTCGCATGGATCCATGGCAAATTCCTCCCAGGTACCAAGATAGGAATTTAAGGGGATGGAGTTGTGATCAACCGAACATTTGATGTCACGGAGAAAATGAGTATCAGAATCGAGAGTTACTGAATTGATGAGCACTGGAGTAGAACTTGCTGTGATTAAAATTATATAACGTAGATAGAAGGAGCAGAAGGGAGGCATTAGCTTACCCAAATCTAAAGACAGCTAAGAGCTAGCTTATTTGGGAATTGGGATTTTGGTGGTTTAATTGGTTTTCCAAATGCCTCCTTATATGGGGCTTTTGCCATAAGGTAAAAGGTTTGCAAGACCCTTTGAATGAGAAAAGATTTTCTTGTTAATTCTCATGGGCATGCCAAGAACTTGGATCAATTTAAATCCATTTCTTTAAAGCTTGGCTGGTATTTGAGGATTTAGTTTCCTCTTTGGTCATCCAACCTAAACCTTACTTTATCCGAACGATCTTTTTGTATTCTCATTGTTTATGCCAAACTAGGGAAGATGGTGCTACACCATACCTTCTTTTTCACATCTTACCAAGAAATTTATTTAAAAACATATACAAGATTCCCAAGAAGATGCAATTGGCTAATTATAGCCCAAAAGCCACGTGGCAATTTCCTAAGATTTGAGGCCAGGCCACCACTATTTTGCCTTCCATAAAAATGAAGTAATCATACCAGGAACTAGAATATCAAAGGCAGAGCCAGAGAGCTTCAAGTAATCATAAACACCAACTACTGCTGTCACTTGGTATTATATTTGTGCCATATGGTCTTGTAGCCAAGGAGGCAAAATTACATATGTTTATTTTGTGGGTCAAATGAAAAAGACAACAGAAAAAAGCAAATCTCCCAAAATGCATTATACATTCTTAGATACCTACGTAAATACATACGGATATGTACTTAGTATGAAGATATATAATTCAACCTATCAACTAATACCATCAAGTTGATACATGCCTAAAATATGCCAAGATCAGGAACGGTAAAATGCTCATCATCATCTGAGATTTCAATCCTAGGCTTCTTGTATGGGCCGTTCGATTTTGGGGGTCTATATGAGGCAAAATTGCTTGGCTGTGATGCTGGAAGCTGAGGAACTTCAGCTGCTGCCACGGCCTCCTGAGGAAACTGCTCACCAAAAAGACCCATATCTGCTATCCATTCAAGCTCTCCAAACTCAAGTGACTCTTTCTGAAGTGAGCACAGACAAGATTTGTTAAGCACATGAATAGATGAAAGAAAAAGTAAATGGCCTATCATCAATGTTGGCATCAAATTTATATTTCTTCTAATCAGGTATTAACCGAAGAATTGCTTAACCCAACTAAACCAAGACCTATTAGAGATATCAATATTACCTTCTTTTAAGCAGCAAAAGCAACCCAGACTTTTTTAATTATCGAAATTCAGAAAGTCGTGCATGATGAACGATCAGATAAAAAACATGGATAGAAAAGAAAAATGAACTCAATTTAGAACAATCATTATACAATTAAATTATCTTGACAGTCTTAAAAACTCAAAACTTATCATTACTATCACAAGGTTATATATAAGTTTTATAATATTTCTTTCATACAGTAGGCTTCAATGTTAACACAGCAGTATATGCCACCCAATTATCAACGAGACTTTTCCAAATACATTATCCACCTTGTTCAAGACATTTGTGTCTCATATACCGAGTTCGCATGAATTACATATTTATCTTATCACAATCATTTTCATAGATAAATGATAAACATCTATATTCCTCCCCCGTTCTGGTATATCTTCAACCTCATCCCTAAGTTCTCCATTCAAACCATTCCATTCCATGAAAAGACAGTAATAATAATGATCAGATTTCTAACCTTGTCAGAAGATTCAAAATCTGATAATTGAAGTAAGTCATCGACGCCCCAAGGTGACGAGATGCCGGAAGCCTGTGGTGCTGAAATTTTTGTTGAAATCTGCTGTGTGCTACGCTCGGGTGGCTCCAAGCTACTTGTTTCAGCTTCCTTAGTACAACTGGAGCTCAATGCCACTCGGATTCCAGTGGCAAGGAACCTCTGGTGGTTTGCAGAGAGGCTATTGGCTGAATGAATTGGTTCATCACAATCCTGACAAAAGAGGGCTCTGTCTTCAACGCAGAATATAAAAGCTGCCTTATCCTGCCAATCAGAAGACGTGTGTGTGAGAGAGAGAGAGAGAGAGATTGTTTAAGAGAGGCTTACAACTCATCAGAATCCAGTGACGCTAAGACAGATTGAAAAGGAAAACTTAATTATCATTCAAGAAGTCTTAGATGAGCATCTTTTTGTCCACTTAGTAGTTGAGACCACGAAAGGTGATTTCAAGAATGCAGAAATCAATCAAAGGGCAAGCTAAAATGTTGTTCAAAAAATTCAAGAAGGAAATCTTGTCTTGCGGGCTCCTATGATTATTTGAAGGACCTATCCACCTTTCTTTCCCTGATTCTGCTCATCTTAAGGAAGCTGTGGAAGCATCTCTATCTAATCTGGACTATGTTATGTTTAATTATGAAGAAAGATCATAAATTATAAATACTTCCTGAATTACTGTAAACCTAAGACTCTACTCCACTAATTTCAGAGGGATACTTTCTCTATTATGTTAATTGCCTAGCCTTTCTCTGCTCTCCGATGCATCAATAAGATTTTTTCTCATTTCTTCTTCGTGACTTGAACCACGAAAAAAAAAAAAAAACAGTTTGTACCATTTGTGCTCAAGAGGCATTTATGTTCCAGCTCAATTAATAAATTCATGATTATGAATCAATCAAACAATTAATCATTATTAAAATTGAAGTAGCCACATTCTTAGAAGTCACAAGGCTGCACACCTGTTCAACCATTAGCTGACTCACATTGCAAACACTGAGATTTTCATTTACTCTCTAATCTCTTGGAAAATTTCTCTTAGATTACTTCTTTTGTATGAACAATATTTACCACATTGTGATTTTTTAAAGGTGTTAATGCATCACTTGTCTCTATGGGGTTTAGGTTTTTCTATCATTTACAGCGAAAAAAGGGGAACTAGGAAGACCTCTCATTTTGGGCAGGTACCTAGGTGAAACCCAGTTTCAACAATGTGAGAATAATTCAGACACCACACCCACTTTGCAAGGTTGTACGAATACCCCAACGCAACAATGTGACAATCAGCAGCAGATTTCTCAAGTTCACCTGATTAGTCTTATTAGTTATACAACATCTAGTGGAGACGCCAAGTCTAGAGCGCACACCAAATTTTTGGCATGCAGTTTGTATTACAAACCTTGTAAAGTGCAATCTGTTATTGATCGAGAGTACAAAAGAAATGTTAACTTCTTTCAACTAGCCACTATTTCCTATAGTTCACTTTAACTTTCAAACAAAGGAAACCTATAATGCTCGAAGCATCTAAGATTCTAGTATGAGGTCCTCCATGGCAGGGTCATCAAAAATCATGTCTAGAGCTAATAGCCTTATCTTAATTGGAACCTCTCATGTTGGATGTTACAATTTTAACATTGTATTGGAGAGGGTAATTCATTTATTAGCAAAGTTTTGAACCTTTAGAACTATATCAATCTAGCTCACCCTTTACATTTATCACAAGTACACATATTAACACAATGAACTTGTAAAGTTAAACTCAGCTAAACAATTCTGACCCAAAAACAAAAAAAACTCAGCTCAACAATTTTGACCAAAAAAACAAAAACTCAGCTCAACAAAAATGGAAAAGGAAAATTGGAAATTACATAACATTTTATAAAAAGAAAGTGGGAAGTGGAAATTAATTACTTGGCATATGTCACATCTAGGGAGCTTGTTGGAGAGGCAATTTAGAAGAAGCCTCTGGTGCTTGCTTGCAAGCTTATTTGCTGCGTGCACTTCAACATCACATTTGGCGCACAGAGCTGCCTCGTCGGCGCAACAAATCACCGTCGCCGGAGCCTTCTCGCACACATCACACTGAATTTTCATCTTCCTCTTGATCTCTTTCTTTCTGCTCAAGCTTGATCTGTTACTTCCAGAGAAAAAAAAAACCCACCTCACAAACTTATATGTTTCTCACTCAGAGAGACACTGAGAGATCTTTCCTTGAAGATTCAACAAAACCCACAACTCTTTACTTTACCAAAACAAAAACTACCCACAACCGAGAACACTTGTAAAACTGCCAGATGATACCTGAGGTCATCCAAGCAGCAAGCTTTCCCAGAAAGCAGAAACAGCTTATTTGTGGTAAAACCTCCAGAACCCTTCACCAAAAGTTAGGCCAGATATGAGAAAGACTGTCTAGGAAGTAACAAGAAAGTTTCAACAGGTAGAAATGAGGAGAGAGAGAGAATTAATGGAGTGATGATTGTTTGTATGATATGAAATTAATTTCTTGGCCAAGTAAAGTAATTGGTGGAGAGAGTTGCAGAAGAAGCTGTGAGAGGTTTGTATGTGCTGTGGAGGAGATAAGGATTTTGATTTTTTTTTCCCAATATCAAAATGAAGGCAATGGGGCGCATTTGTGGAGCCCACCAGCTTCTGTCTTGTGGTTGTAGAGCCGTTGCAGTCTGCATGCCTCTCTCTCTGCATGTGCTGGTGGCTACCTACTTTTTTGATTTTTTTCAAAGAGCTCTGCTACTGTGTGTTTCACTTCACTTGCATGATTACCTGGTTGATGTGAACATCTTGTGATCATATGTTTGGTAGACTGATTTCAATCTGGACCGTTGAATTGGTCATTCATTTCAAGCTACAACAGCCATGGAAAGAGAAAGGACTGTGTATCGTTTCTTTGGTGCAAAACATGATATCACATCATTTACCAGAAAAATAAATATCATATTTTTTTTATATCACATCATTTACCAGAAAAAGAAGGTTTTTTTTTTTTTTTGGTCCGACAGAAAAAGAAGGTTAGGGAGAGAGTTTCTAGACTTTTTTTTTTATATATGTGTCATTAGCATATCATACAAACTATCTTTTATTTTCCAAATTTACTCTTATTATATGTATTGACTTTTATATTTTTTTCAACTTATCAAAAAAAAAAATTTGTTCATAACTTCCTTACCACCTTATTAAAAAAAGGTCATTTTTTTGCTGTTTACTTGGTTGCGGTCTTGAAGTGACGTTTTTCTTCTAAAATTGTTATGTGCAACAAAATTATGGGCTTTATTACTCAGATTTTTTTTTTTCTGAAAAAAAAAGAAGAAGATATTTTCCTTCAAGTTTTCTTTTTATTAAATAAGGTGATTAGAAAGTTATTAGTTTTTTTTTGGATAAATAAAAGGAAATATAAAATTTAATACATTTAATAAGAGTAAATTTGAAAACAAACGATAATTTGTATGATACATTAATAACATTGTTAAATAAAAGTAATTTAAGGTAATTATTTTTAAATAAACATACTAATTTCAACAAAAACACGTGGAAGTTGATTATCACTTTACAAGGGAATTGGTTCAACACGGCTTCTTGTCTATTAAATTTGTTTCTTCTGAGCATTAGCTTTGTTGACATCTTTACCAAACACTTGTCTCCTGAAAGTGAAACACAAACCGTGTGGGCTACCTGGGAAGAGCTTTTCCAAGAAGCTCTCCCCTTTTCTCTTTCATCCATTATTGCCTTACTAAAACCTCTTCTCCACTAATCCCATAACACTAGCATCTTCTTCTCATTGTTTTCAGTTTGGGCAAGATGGAAATCAGATAATTAAAGAAAAAAAAGCAGAGGATCCGTCTTGGAAAGTTCCTTTCTTTTTCTATGTAAATTCCTCCTTTTTCTCAGTAACCAAACAGAGGTATTTATGTCTCAAAGAAAAGCACTTGCTTATTAGCTGTGGAAATTGAGAGAGCAACAACTGGTTTCCTGGTTTGCAAATACTCGTCGTGGAGATCAGTCTTCTTCTGAGCCATCTTTAACACCTAGTAGTAATCTCTACAGGCCCTCCTTGAGTTTCAGGGATGAGCTCGCACAACCATAATCTCTATGACGAGCCCATAAAGGTAGTGGTCACACAAAACTTGATCATAACCACAGCTCGTACAACTTTAATTGAATTTATAATTAGCTAGTTACTTTTCTTCTATAGGCTCCTTCAGAATCAGCAGAGTGGATATTTTTTGCCACTATCCTTGGCCTACAGATGTTGTCAGCTGCTTGTGATCAGGCTTCCTCCCCAAGAAAATCCCAATACGCACTGTTTGGTATGCTGTTGGCTATTGCAGCTGTGCTCATTTCCATTTGGGAGCTAACTTACAGAGGTAAAAAGGAAAGAGTTGTGTTGAGGAGATGGGGAATGCTCTGGTGGTTTTATCATCCACCTCCTCGTAATTCCTTTTTGGTACTCTTCCTGACATTTATGGAGTAGTTGCTGGCATCTCACAGTGCATTTTCTGTATAGTTCAGTATGTTTACTGCCTTCGGCATGTTGATAATCCTTTCAAAGCATCCCTTTTGCCTGCCATATTTCTTCTGTGTTTAGGTGGTTCAAAACTAAGTAATAACCGAATGAACGCCAATGCCACTGATAACAACATCTTGAGAAACCCTTTGGATGGTAATTCCTCTACCTCTACAATTATGATTTTTTTTCTCCTGTTAAATCTTTTTCTTTTTCTGTTAAATTAATAATGTTGTGGGTTTATACATTAGGTCAGACTATTCATGTTCAAGATAACAAGGACTCCAGGGAAAATTCTTCAAGGTAAACACGAATTACTGCTCATCTGCTGCTTAATTAATTTGCATATTAAATCTTTTTGCAGCTTTTTAGTGTTAGATAATACAAAAGGAGGTCGTCTTCTTCTTTTTTTATTTGTTTATTTAGTTTTGCAAGGAGACGATATGGAAATTTTTAAAAATAATTAAGGGGATTTTAATTGATATCACATGGGAATTCTACTTTATTTCAATCAACACAAAATGCGAATACTAAAGTGCGAGCAGATGGAGAGAGAGTGGCTAATTAAGCTAGCTCTCTAGCTCTAATAAACAAGACAGTCGTAAAAGATTGCTTTCTTTTCTCTGTATGCTTTTTCATCTGTATGCATGGCTTCCATTCCACTGATAGAAAATATTATCTCAATCTGTTGGTTTGTAGCACAGAAGAAACTTCTAAGCATGCAACCGCGAAGTATTATGCACCTACAAATATACCATCTCTGGATGATCAGGAGGTAGAGGTACCAATTAAATTACGATTTAAAGTAAATTATTTCCGAAACATATATATATATATATATTGAGGGATCTCTCAAATAATTTAATTTGAGAGACACCTTTTAGGGTATCCTATAAATTTTTTTTCAACGATCCAAACCATCTATTTTTTTAGGTCTTCATTCATAGATCATCCTTACAAAAAATTAGACAAATCGAAAACTGTTTCGACATCCAATTGTATCCTACAAAATCAATGAATATAGTACTTCAAGAAAGTGCTAAAACTTCAATAACTCAATTGAGTGGTCAAATGATATCGGATTCAAGTGATTTTTTGTAGAGATGATCTTTGAATGATTATCTAAAACATAGACAGTTTGGATTAGCGAATTCAATGTGGAGTGGGCCCTACAAGGGTGTCCTTCAAATAAGCTAATTTGAGAGATCCCTCAATGGAAACTCTCTGTATATATATATATATATATACGCACATATATAACCTTGAAATATTCATTTAAAAGTTGTCATTTGTATATATATCATGGGAATAACTGAACAAAATAAAGGAAATCATGTTTCCATCTTTTATTTATTCATCATATTTGTATGCATATTATATGTATATATTGTTTTCGGGAGGACATGATGTATCCAAAAGGCTTAAGTTATGAAGTCCCATATATATCATGGAATATCAATTTGGAGCTCACTTTGGGAAGGCCACATCAGGATTGAATACAATAACGAAAAATTAGAAATTAGGTATTAGACATAACAACTAATTAGGATTTGAGACGTAGAGTATTTTTATTTGGATTTTAATATCTAGGAATAAAATTTTGTTTTGAATTAGGCCAAAGAGGAGGCCCAGTTGTGAAATAAATTTTTTTTAAAAAAGAAACCATTGATTGTTAATATAAATATTACGTAACTGACAAAATACCACAAAAACAAGGTTGGTGAAGTGGTTTGTGAATGAGGCTTTCCTCCTTTAAGGGTCAAGGTTTGAGTCTCTTCATGCACACTAAATTTTGTAGTTTTTTTAGGTTGAGGGCAACATAGTTGGTTGCCAACGAGTGGCTAGCCGGGAGGTGCTGGCTGGCGATGGGCATGTTGGTGGTGGCTGGGATAAGGCGATGGCTAAGCAGGTGTTGAAAGTGGCGCAGGAATGGCAACAATGGCGGCGGCGATTGCAATGGCGCACACGTGGACATTTGATATAACTTCGAAGTAGTGGCATTGTGTGTAATTTTAATATTTTTTAATTACATTATTGTAAAAATAGGTACCACGTACTTTTTGGTGTTTGGACTTATACTAATTATGTGAAATTGTATTCCTATCTTCCAAATTAGTAAACTATACAATATCTTAAAATAAAAGCTTCCTATTATTGATTGAATCTACTAATAACTTTTAATTAATTATTATATTATGTCTTTGAATGGAGGGGTGCTCCCACGAGGATGAGAATCAGGTGCCGATCGAAGAAATTAGAAGAAAAATAGGATTTAGATCTTCTGCTTTGATTTTCTCTACTAAGATCTGCTTGACTTTCACTCCCCACATGCCACGTCATTTAAATTTCAATCCAAAGAATTTAAAGTTGAAACATCACCTTTAAAACAAAGACTCAAAATTTTCACAATTTTTTTTTTTAAATTCCTAATTAAAACATCAAATTTGTGTAAATATTGTCAGGATAAGAACTACATTTGTCACATAGTGGCATGTAACGAAGAAATTGACGTGGAACGTAACAAATTTAATATTTCCAAAAGGATTCAAAAATGGAAACATTTAAAAGATTAAAACTAAGCTAAAATAGGATCCATAATTTGTGGGTTTTAGGTATTTAATTTTCATAAGTCACTTTTATTATCTTCTTACCAATCTGACAAAAGAAGGGTTAAATTTTTTGAAGTTCCTTAATGCCCTTGAGAAATAAATGTACTAAAACAGATGATTCGTTAATATACGAGGGCAAAATGGTAAACACAAAATAATGAAATAGAATATGAAGGAAGAGTCTGTTCACCTGCCAAATACAAGATAGAATAATCAACATTTTAATTAGTCAATTATTTCATAATCAACGGTTGAATCAATTATGTCAGAATCTTCCCTTCTCGTATGGAAACTTTTTTGCCACGGATAACAAGCAAACAAATCCCAAAAGCGAAACAATGGGGTGGAGGAATGCGTTTGACAATGGGAAGCCAATGTTCGTGACTATATACACCACTGTAATAATTGGGATCATCTTCTCGTCTTTGTATGTGATATCGGCCATTTACTCTGGCAAGTCTGCTGTAGATTCCATCACCTTCTGGCTTTCCCGTCAGTTTCTCTCTCTACTTTTTCCTTTTGGGTTTCCTAGCCCATTGATTTTGTTATTGTTTCTTACGCTTATGCTTCAATTTCTATCACTTTCATTACATACTGGAAATGGGTTTTTGAGATTTTAGTTGCCCGTTGAATAATTCAAGGCTTATGTGCTTAGCACTGGAAATTGTATTTTCATTGTCTTTCTTCTTGTGGGGTCACAATGGTGCTCTTGTTTTTAGATATCTCCAACCATGTTTAAACTCAAATTTTCACCCTTCAAAATACAATTATTCATGTATTTTCAGGACTCAAATTTTTTCCTCCAACCTTGTAGACTCATAATTTGAGTCCGCAACTTTATTAAATTGTTTAAGAATGATTAACTAAATTTTGTTTCTTGTTAATTTTTCTTGACATTATTTTTGTTTCAACACTCGTGATTTAATTTTCTAAACATTTTAACCTAAAAAAAATAAAATTCCAAAACATAATTGAATTTCACTTAAAAATAAAAATAAGTACAATACCATTATGCTGGAATAATTCGAACTCTTCATTGAATTATGTAAGTGTGTTTAAATTATCTATGTATTTTTAAATAAACGACAATCATTAAATTTTTCCGTTGAGATTGCTTAAAATTCATCATGATTATTGATTACAAATATAGTTGTTGGAATATTTAAAAAAAAAAATACAAAACCAAAAAAAAAAAAACCAGAATATCGATTTTTGCAAAGTTGCCCAAACAATAAACATTATGCAGCAGCTTTCAGAAAAATAAAAATAAAAAAGCAGATTTTGGGCCATAAAATTATCAGTCTAGGCAAAAATGGGACTGAATTCCACCCAAGATTTGAGATTTCTCAAATTTCCACCCCCCAAAATACATGGGTTGGAGATGGTTTTTGGAGGCTAAACTCAAAATTTGAGTTTCTACCCCAAGGGTTGGAGATGGTCTTACAGGATCCATTTCACTCTTCCCGCCACATCTCTAACTAATGACAACTACTAACTTAGTGATCTAACCGATTCGACTGTGACAGCATAAGCTCATTTGAAACTAAACTCAACTTTACCCTTGTCCTGTGATCAAACGTCTGTCTTTTGGCGATTTAGTTTGTGAAAATACCTGTAGGATAACTAAAAATGTCTAGAGGCAATCAAATAAATAAAAATAAACTTCAGTAGCAGGATTGGTATGGCTTATCAATCCTGAGACGTGCTGAACATAAAATAAAGAAACACTCAGAGAATTATTTTACGTGGTAAAACCCCACCTCTGGGGAAAATCCAAAGGACTCCTTAGTCCAACACAAATCCACCATTGAATGATGATTACAAAAGTACTCACACACTTATCCTAGACACATTCTAAATAATGTTTACTGACTTCTTCGTAACTCAACTTCTGTCACAAGATGATCTTCAACACTCCTTATGTTGAACGCAATACTAGTCACGATTGCTTCAAGCTCGCTGGAGTTCTTCCAACTCTCTTTATGTTGAATCCGATGTACTGGTCACAATCGATTCAAGCTCACCGGAGAAAAACGCCACAACAATCTTGGTGCCCTTAACCGTATGAGTCACCGACATGCATATGAATGCAATATGAATGATTAAAGTGTTTGATAAATCACCAAATAAACATGGAACACTTGATAATTTATCTCAAATAAATGCACATCAACTTTTTCCTCAGAATTCTATATGCTCCACACAAAATATCAAAAGCTGTAACTAAACCAAGGAGAGGCAAGCTTCTTTTATTCAAAGCTTCCTATGCCTAGTCAGATGGCAGCACACGAGTACCAAACCCACTTCAATTATTACTTTAACTTTTAGCTCAATCTGGACTCTTATGAAGACCACAATTAGTTTTCAAACATGAATAAAAGTTCAATAAGGATTCTTAGTGAAAAACGCCAACCAGCCAATTTTTAATAGAAAAACAATATCTATTAAAACAAATGAATTAGACCAATCAAGTGAGAGATGATTTTAACGTGCAAGTCATAATAGGAAAAGATAATATTTTAACTCAAATCAAAATAGAGTCCAACTAGGAAAGTAATCTCAAGAGATAAAATCTAATCATCTTAAAAATAAGATTAACATAAAAATACTTGAGTGAAAATAACTCAAACTAAGAATCCTATAATGAATGCATGATTATGTCATGATTTACCTAAAGTTAAGTTTCTCATATCGGTCAAGTCATGCCTCAGAAGTATGGGATGGAACGAGTTGTGCCAAAACGTCCAGTAACAATTCTTCACACACTAATTTTTCACCTATGCTAAAGTCTAGGAAATGACAATACAAATTTCATACTAACAGTTTGGTTTTGGTTTAGTTTTTTTGTGTTTTTTCTAGGGTTGAAAAAAGTGAATCAACTTTGTGGTTCTAGTTTGTTGTTACACACCAAAAGTTTCAAGCTTTAAACATTGTGGCACCTTTGTATGTCATTTCTTCATATTTTCATTTCCTCATATTGGCATTCTGGAGTTTGCATGAGATTGAGCTATTGGCAGACGCCAATATGAAATGGGATTTGGATATCTGCTCCAAATTTTGTATATATGTATAATATTTTCACTTTATTAATGATTACACTGCATGCGGATCCTACATAGAAAAGTAGTAAATTTAATTTTCCATGCTGCCATCAGTAATATTGTAGAACTCAAGCCATTTGCTTCTTGTCCACCCTTTCTTGCAGTATTTGGTGTTCATTCATTAAGCTTTCTGTCTGTAATTTCAGTCGTCTCCCTCTCCCTGCATGTGTTTAATTTTTGTGAATTCACAAATTGCTACAGATGTAGGTTCTCCTCCTGTAGAGCAAGCACCCAATGTTTCTGAAGTTCAAGCAGTTCCCAAACCTTCACTTGAGCCTCAAAGCATGTCAACAAGACCCATTTGGGAAGCTCCTCTACACACAAAGAAAATGCCACCCTTGAAGAAATTTAGACTGAGCAAAGAACTGGTTCAGGAAAGAGTGAAGGATAACGTCATTATTGTGAACTTTGGGAACTATGCATTCATGGATTTTATCCTGACTTGGGTTAAACACTTGACTAATCTGGGGCTTTCTAACCTTCTCATTGGTAAGCTTCTGGGTTGTGCACTTTCATGTCTTTATGGCCTTTTCAATTTCTTTACATATCTTTTCCAGTTCCCTGTAAGGAAACATATGTTTTCGTATTTCTCTATTTATGTTTGTGTAGGAAATGTGAATGCTAAATTGCTATAAAATAAATAAATAAACACTACAAACAAAATAGATTTTTACAACAACAGAATGGAATTAAAAGAACCTTAATTGAGTCGAGGCAAGTGTTGGACACTCTGACCTTAAGACGAATTACGCCCCACACTGGTGCTTATGGTTCACTAGTGTTCGCCTCCCAGGATACAACGACTCTCCTCCTTATGAAAGAAGCACTATGTGAAACCCCGTATTTATAATAGTATATATAATTTGAAGAATTAATATTTTGCCATTTAATTTATATATTATATTATATTGTATATGTGTGTATTACATAAATATCATATTCTATTATATATATGTGTATAACTTATATATATATATATATGTATATTATATATATCTTTTGCTAATAGGTGGCTTCATTAGTAAATGGATTCTTGAATGGGTAGTTAGGTGTCAACAAGGCATGCTAGTAGCCTTGTCAACTCACCATGAAGAAATTAGAATAGGATTTAATCACCACAACGTGTCTTCCTAGCAATTCTTTCTTATCTATTGTTGACTTGGAATGCAAGGCCTTATTGATATATTACTTGGAGATTAAGTTCTTACATAAATTTGATATTATCATGTACTGTAGCTACCGCCTTCACCACACTATATATAGACCATTCTATTCCTTTGTTTTTCATTCTCATTTCAGCATTTGTAAGTTTGTATGAAGAGAAGAATAGAGAGAGAGAGAGAGAGAGAGAGAGAGAGAGAGATGGTGAAATTCTTGGAAGAGATATAAGGCTTAGCTTGTATGGTGAAATTCTTGGAAGAGATATAAGGCTTAGCTTGTATTTTCTTAAATTGGAGCAATGCTTTGGAATCAAGGTAGGGGTTTCTTGGGGGGCCTTTTTCAGAGATTGATTTAATTAAATTTCGTGAGCTCTATATTATGTGTGATATTGTATAGATATGAGATATTTATGTATTGTGAACTATTTGAATAATGTTGGCATAATTATATCATGTCATGGTAATTGGTTGGAGTTGTTGGGTGGAGAAGATAATAATGGAAAAGAGGGTAATGGATATAGTCTTTTGTGTAGTTGAGTCTAACTCTTGGCAGGTACCAGGTCTCAGGGATCCCACAGTGCACATGATTTTTATTGGGTGATTCGGGACTGGCGAAAGGGAGTTAGACAAGATGACTAACAAAAGGGGAATTATGGGATGATTGAAATGGGTGTTAGTTCATATAAATGGGCATTCGGGACCAAGTGGTATAAGCATGGTATGGGACGTGCAGGTCTGCTTGTCCAATTATATGAATTAACGGGATTAGAATTGAAGAGCATTCATGTATTATTATTATTATTATTATTATTATTATTAATGTGTTATTTGGCTGTGTGATTGCTTGTCACTTAATTTAGTTATATCAATCTACTGTGGTAAGGTCTCATGTCCCTACTGAGCTGTGGTTGCTCATCCTTCACCCTGTTTAAATTTTCAGATGAATTAGTGGGCAAGAAAAGGAATAAACCAGTTGAGGCTGAATTAGATGAGAGTGTTAGAGCTTTATTTATTGTAAAGTTGTAAGATTTTGGATGTATTTTTATAAGAGAAGTTTATTTTAAACTCATGTTTCGACATCTTTTTATTTTATTTCTTTTTATTTTATTTTCTCACGCACTGGGCACGGGATTTCCACCTACCCCCGGGTCCGGGGCGTGACAAAATGGTATCAGAGCATAGGGATTAGACACCCTTGGGAACTGTGATATGGTATTAGTACAAAATAAGTTTGAATTGATAGAATGAGTTAGGGGCATAACTTTTTGGAATAGATTTTCTTGATTAAGTGTTAGTAAATTTCGAGGGCGAAATTTCTTTTAAGGAGGGTAGATTGTGAAACCCCGTATTTATAATAGTATATATAATTTGAAGAATTAATATTTTGCCATTTAATTTATATATTATATTATATTGTATATGTGTGTATTACATAAATATCATATTCTATTATATATATGTGTATAACTTATATATATATATATATGTATATTATATATATCTTTTGCTAATAGGTGGCTTCATTAGTAAATGGATTCTTGAATGGGTAGTTAGGTGTCAACAAGGCATGCTAGTAGCCTTGTCAACTCACCATGAAGAAATTAGAATAGGATTTAATCACCACAACGTGTCTTCCTAGCAATTCTTTCTTATCTATTGTTGACTTGGAATGCAAGGCCTTATTGATATATTACTTGGAGATTAAGTTCTTACATAAATTTGATATTATCATGTACTGTAGCTACCGTCTTCACCACACTATATATAGACCATTCTATTCCTTTGTTTTTCATTCTCATTTCAGCATTTGTAAGTTTGTATGAAGAGAAGAATAGAGAGAGAGAGAGAGAGAGAGAGAGAGAGAGAGAGAGAGAGATGGTGAAATTCTTGGAAGAGATATAAGGCTTAGCTTGTATGGTGAAATTCTTGGAAGAGATATAAGGCTTAGCTTGTATTTTCTTAAATTGGAGCAATGCTTTGGAATCAAGGTAGGGGTTTCTTGGGGGGCCTTTTTCAGAGATTGATTTAATTAAATTTCGTGAGCTCTATATTATGTGTGATATTGTATAGATATGAGATATTTATGTATTGTGAACTATTTGAATAATGTTGGCATAATTATATCATGTCATGGTAATTGGTTGGAGTTGTTGGGTGGAGAAGATAATAATGGAAAAGAGGGTAATGGATATAGTCTTTTGTGTAGTTGAGTCTAACTCTTGGCAGGTACCAGGTCTCAGGGATCCCACAGTGCACATGATTTTTATTGGGTGATTCGGGACTGGCGAAAGGGAGTTAGACAAGATGACTAACAAAAGGGGAATTATGGGATGATTGAAATGGGTGTTAGTTCATATAAATGGGCATTCGGGACCAAGTGGTATAAGCATGGTATGGGACGTGCAGGTCTGCTTGTCCAATTATATGAATTAACGGGATTAGAATTGAAGAGCATTCATGTATTATTATTATTATTATTATTATTATTATTATTAATGTGATATTTGGCTGTGTGATTGCTTGTCACTTAATTTAGTTATATCAATCTACTGTGGTAAGGTCTCATGTCCCTACTGAGCTGTGGTTGCTCATCCTTCACCCTGTTTAAATTTTCAGATGAATTAGTGGGCAAGAAAAGGAATAAACCAGTTGAGGCTGAATTAGATGAGAGTGTTAGAGCTTTATTTATTGTAAAGTTGTAAGATTTTGGATGTATTTTTATAAGAGAAGTTTATTTTAAACTCATGTTTCGACATCTTTTTATTTTATTTCTTTTTATTTTATTTTCTCACGCACTGGGCACGGATTTCCACCTACCCGGGTCCGGCGTGACACACTACAATTCACAAGGAACTTTGAACCAAAATTATGCAGGAAACTCTCTTTATTATGAAACTCTAATGCTCTATATGTTTGAAAGTATGTATGTAGAGAATTGATTGAATGATTAAAACTGCAGGAGGATTGGTCTATTTATAGATGATGAAATACCCTTTCCAAAAAGGTATCCCAATCTGAAAAGGCAAACAATACATCCCTTGGTCTTGAAGAGTTATCACTCCAAACAATGTATTCCTTAGTTCGAAGAGTTGTCACCCCCCAATTGAAGATGTCTTTAACCCAAGGGTCATGTCCTTAACCCAATGGATTTTATTAATTTCCATTCAAATAGAAAATTAATATTAAATATAATATTAAATTTCTCACAATCCCCCACATGAATGGAAATTAGTTTCAACAATATGCAAATGATAATGTAGACTTAGAGAGAGTTCCTATTAGAAGAATATGGCATTTGGATACGTAGCTTTTGGCTTTGAACCTTCCATAGTGAAGTACTATCGGATTTACTTGGCTAATCAGTGAACGTGATGTCTTGAACTGTTCAGCCGTTCGTGTAAACCCAGACAATAATACTCACACAATACCTTTCTAGACATATTTGGTTCGATCGGTTGTGCTCATTTTGGCCCTGAGCAACTCCTGACATTCATAAGTTCTTTAGAGAATTTAGCCCTAAAAATTCTCATGGAAACGGCCCCATTTCACACTTATATAGGTGATTTCCTATTGGTAATATCCTCTCATATCTTACTCGGATAATCAAGGTATATGAATCATTAAAAGCATAGCTTAACCTAAACATATTTCATACAACACTGTGTCATCATAGGATATCGGTAGGAGAATATATCTCCGCAGTGTTATTTTGGAGTTATCATAATTTAGTTGTCCCTTTTGAACCTAGATCTTGGGATCTCCAGTCAACTAGGTTGGGTTTCCACTATGACGACTCATTTGACATGGGCTTTAACCCCATTCCCCTCGATGATCTATAAACTTGCTCTCCGTTCAAACCTTTAGTAAACGGATCCGCCAAATTATCTCTTGACTTATGTAGTCAATGGTAATTATACCACTGGAGAGCAGTTGCTTAACGGTGTTGTGTCTTCGACGTATATGTCGAGACTTGCCGTTGTACATATTATTTTGTGCCCTTGCAATTGTAGATTGACTATCACAATGTATACATATAGCAGGCACTGGTTTTGGCCAACATGGAATATCTTCTAATAAATTACATAGCCATTCAGCTTCCTCACCAGCTTTATCTAATGCTATGAACTCAGATTCCATAGTAGATCTAGCTATAACAATTTGCTTAGTAGATCTCCATGATATAGCCGCACCTCCAATTGTAAAGACATATCCACTTGTAGAATTGGAGTCTTTAGTATCACTATATCCTTCAAGTACAGTTGGATATCTTGTATAATGCAATCCAACATTTTTGGTGTATCTTAAGTATCTTAGAATTCTGACTATAGCTTTACAATGATCCTTTCTAGGATTACTAGTGTATCTACTTAATCTATTAACAGAGTAAGCTATATCAGGCCTTGTGCAATTCGTAAGATACATGAGACTTCCAATGATACGAGCATATTCTAGTTGTGATACACCATGACCTATATTCTTCACAAGATTAAGATTTGGATCATAAGGTGTTCTTACTGGACTAGTATCATACTTGCTAAACTTCGCAAGTATTTTCTCAATATAATGTGATTGGGATAAAAGTAGTTCATTAGATGTTCTAGAAATTTTAATTCCTAGAATCACATCTGCTACTCCCAAATCTTTCATGTCAAAATTTTTGGTCAACATTTTCTTGGTAGATTTAATCATCCCAATATTGCTACCAATAATTAACATATCATCAACATAAAGACAAATAATGACAAAACCATCTTGAGTGCTTTTCATATAAACACATTTATCACACTCATTGATCTTGAAACCATTTGACATTAGTGCATTGTCAAATTTCAGATGCCATTGTTTTGGTGCTTGCTTTAACTCGTACAAAGACTTAACAAGCTTAAATACTTTCTTTTCTTGTCCAGGAACAATAAACCCTTCAGGTTGTTCCATATAAATTTTCTCATCTAAATCACCATTTAGAAAGGCCGTTTTCACATCCATTTGATGTATCTCAAGATTATGCAATGCTGCAATTGCAATTAACATTCTTATTGATGTTATCCTCGTAACTGGTGAATATGTGTCAAAGTAATCCAATCCTTCTTTTTGTTTATAACCTTTGACAACAAGCCTTGCCTTATATTTGTCAATTGATCCATCAGCTTTCATCTTCTTCTTAAAAATCCATTTATAACCCAATGGTTTATTTCCAGGAGGAAGATCCACAAGCTCCCAAGTGTGATTCTACATGATGGATTCAACTCCGGCATTAATAGCCTCTTTCCATAAAGGAGCTTCAGGAGAAGTCATGGCTTCTTTGTAAGTTTGAGGCTCATTTTCTAACAAATAAGTTAGAAACTCAGGACCAAAGGATTTAGTTGTCTTAGCTCTCTTACTACGCCTGGGTTCATGTTCAGGTTCTGGTTCTGCAGTCTCTTGGTCTATATTTTCTTGATGACCTTCTTGGCTATCGCTATTAACAGTATCATAGGTTCTTTTACGTGTATTTCTTTCTTGTGCATCCTTATAAGGAAGTACATTTTCAAAGAAAGATGCAGTCCTTGATTCAATAATCGTATTCACATGTACATCTAATATATCAAATTTGTGTACAAGGAAACGATATGCACTACTGTTAATGGCATAACCGATAAAGATACAGTCAATAGTTTTTGGTCCTATCTTAACCTTTTTAGGGGTTGGAACCGCAACTTTAGCTAGACACCCCCACACTTTCAAGTATTTATAGGAAGGCTTGTGACCTTTCCATAACTCATACGGTGTCTTGTCTAACTTTTTATGAGGCAATTTGTTGAGAATGTAGTTAGCAGAAAGTAAAGCTTCCCCTCACAAATTTTGGGTTGCTCCAGAACTTATTAGCAAAGCATTCATCATTTCTTTTAAAGTACGATTTTTACGTTCAGCAATACCATTTTGCTGATGTGAGTATGGAGCAGTAGTTTGGTGAATAATTCCGTGTTGGGAACAAAACTCACTAAAATGTGATTCATATTCACCACCTCTATCACTTCTTAATATCTTTATTTTCTTGCTAAGTTGATTCTCAACTTCACTTTTATAATGTTTGAACATTTCTATGGCCTCATCTTTGCTTCTTAGCAAATATACTTGACAATATCTTGTACAATCATCAATAAAAGTAATAAAATACTTTTTACCACCTCTAGTTTGTACAAATTTCAAGTCACAAATATCACTGTGAATTAATTCTAGAGGTTCTGTACTTCTTTCTATAGACTGGAATGACGATCTAGTTAGTTTTGCTTCAACACAGGTTTCACATTTATTATGGAAATCAATAAGAAACTTAGGTATTAGTTCCATGTTAATTAATTGACGCAATTTGTCATAATTAACATGCCCTAATCTTCCATGCCACAAATCAGATGACTCAAGCATATAAGCAGAACTAACTTTATTATTATTAACTTTGTGTACAACAGTCATTACATTTATCTTGAAGAGTCCATCAGTAAGGTATCCTTTCCCCACATACATTCCATTCTTAGTAAGTACAAATTTATCAGACTCAAAGACTAGCTTGAACCCATTCTTGCTAAGCAATGATCCAGAAACCAAGTTCTTCCGGATCTCAGGGACGTGAAGTACATTATTGAGAGTGACTTCCTTTCCAGATGTCATCTTTAGAATTATTTTCCCTTGGCCATGAATTTTGGAGGTGGAGGAGTTTCCCATGAATAAAGGCTCTCCTTGATCATTTGCTTCATATGTAGAAAACATCTTCCTTTCAGAACATATGTGGCGTGTAGCTCCAGTATCCACCCACCATTCCTTGGTGTTACCCACAAGTTCACTTTAGACACGACTGCAGAAAGATTAATATCTGACAAATCAGTTGAAAGCTTATCTTCTTCAGTCATGTGTGCCTCAGTCTTGCCCTTTTTCTTTTGGTTGCCTTGTCCATTTCTACTTCGGCAATCCGTAGCTCGATGCCCTTGCTTGTTGCAATTGAAGCATTTTCCCTTGAACTCCTTGGACTTCTTGGAGTTCCCTTGATTTGAGCCTTCTCCAGAGTGCTTCCTCTTCTTGTTATTTCTTGGCTCTTTTTCCACTATGTTAGCCTTAGCTTCCATTATATATCCAGAATTTTTGTCAGCACGGCGATTGTCCTCTTCGATCCTTAGCCTTACTATCAAATCCTCAAGTCCCATCTCCTTACACTTATGCTTAAGGTAGTTTTTGAAATCCTTCCAAGAGGATGGTAATTTTTCAATGACAGCAGCCACTTGGAAAGACTCACTCAATTTCATCTTTTCTGCATGTATCTCATGTAGAATGAGTTGGAGTTCTTGGACTTGACTTATGACAATCTTGGAGTCTACCATTTTGTAGTCAAGAAACCGATCGACAATAAATTTCTTCATTCCTGCATCTTCGGTCCGATATTTCTTGTTAACAAGACCCGTCCTGAAATTCCTTGGAATCTGGGACGGACCCCGCCTAATTACCGACATCATCCCGATGCCCGGCCCACTTACTAACGATGAGACTTTCTACCAAAATTTGGCAGAGTCTCTCAGTAAATTGAACATTTCCAAACTTCAACTGTTCAAAATTTACGATTAAGTACAACTAAGTGGCAGCATGCTTTATAAGCAGTAAAATAATTTACAAACAAGGCCTCAGTGCCTCACAAAATTTAAACCCTCGGTGGCGCATTGCATATCTACAGATTCAAAATACAACCGAAATATCGTTTAATCGAAAGGAAAAGGTACCAAGAGTCTCTACGAAGACTCGAATTCCAAGATGCACCGTCCGCTCAATGCAAAGCTCGATCGCTCTCTTTTGAGGCGCAAAGAAAGTTGTGAGTGGACAAAAATCAAGTTCAGTTCAAGTGAAAACAAAATAGTGTAACCCCCACCTTTATTAAAACATGCAAGGAAACCCTAAGCATAACAAAACATCATAAACAGTATATGAACACAAACTAACACGTTTATACCGGATCTCAAATCCGTAATCCGTGAATAATACTTCACGAAGCCCACCACTCAACTTAAGAGTTCCGAGAGGTTAGACTCTCATAAACGTTCTCAAAGATACGACCGGCGAGGAAGTATCCTTACTGGGAAATAAAATAAAAGAACATTCATATATATATATATATATAATTATATACATACTAATCATATGATGTAACAGAATAATAATAATAATACTCATAATAATAGTATATAGATATAACCAATATTTGATTGTACCGGGAAAACAATCCAACCGGGGGACTGTTTGACTAGTCCACATGGCGAGTCATTCCTCAATTCGCCATGTGTCTAGGGAACGAAGTCGTCCAACTGGGGACTAACTCTCACCAAGCACGTACAGCCGACACAGTCAAAGGTTGTACGCTGAAATACCTGATCCTACGTGCGCAGACTACCCCAAATCTGGGTCCACAAAGCAACATCCCCTCAAGGATGTTCTGAGTTCTCATAATTTCAAAAGTATTCAATATCCGTAACCAAAATCAAATCAGGGGAGGTACATGAATTAGTGCTTAACGCACTCCAACTAACAGATCAAATATTACCTTTCCATAGCTCATATCAACCATCACGTACCCCATGCATAGACGCATGTAAATATAGCTTCTCGAAAGTCAAATATCATAATAAGTTTTATAAAAACCTCGAACTTTCATTCGATCATATATGCCATATTTCCATCAATGAAATCATACTGAGTTTCAAAAGAAAAGTCCACTCACAAGTAGTCCCACACAGCTTGACCCTTAGAAGGTCCACTTTGTTGGGTATGGCCGGCCTGAGTATTGATTCGAATACGAAAATACGATGAACGTCAAGCGCTTCAAAATAGAACTTTAAAATAAAACCCTAGCTTCCCGGGAGTTCCTATAGGTTTTACAAGGTCTAGGATACACGTCCTGTACGTTTGGTCCGAAACAGACGGTTAGACCGCTCACGATCGCACAATTGACGGTTACTCAAAACCCTCACCCTAGGGTTAGCATTTCCGGAGTATCCGGACTCCGCTTTCACGATCCGTCGAATCCTACACGATCCTAAGGGTATCTAGAGGAACATACTTCAGTTTGAAAACGATCCAACGGTCGGAACATATCGAACCCGAATAACGCACGATATGCGATAATTCGTTCGATTGTCAAACGACTTCGGAATCGAGATCCACGAAATCCTACCCGCTCGTGACAACCTAAGGATCACACTGGAATGATTTACAGCTCCACCACACTTGCCCACGCGCCGCCACACGCTACCGGCAACAAGCGGTTTGCAGAGAAATTCGCTCTGAGTCCTACTCAACTAGGGAGCACTTCATTCAACTACGGAAAGGTCAATTTGCCGAATTGGCCGAATTTCAATTGAAAACCGCCAAACCTAGGTTTCAAATTCACTTCCCAACGAAAATCGATCCAATCCTACCAAAGGCCTAGAATGTATAAAAGAGGAAGAAGCCTCACCTCAATCACCAAAATGGACGGCCGAGTGGTGGCGCAACGATCGGAAAACCTCCGATTCGAACCAGGAGCAACCGCCAAATTTTGAGTTTTCCAATGGGAAAACCGTAGGTCTTGACCGACGCCGAGACGGCCAACGGATCGTGCCAAGGCTGGGGTGGCGGATGTGGTGGTGGCGTGATTTCGCTCGGGTGAAAAGTGATGGCGAGAGGGAGAGTTCATGGGAGAGAAAGAGAACGCACGGGAGAGAGAGAGAAAGAATAAACTGAAAATGAAAAATAAATACCCTTTTCGAATTATTTACGATTTTGCCACCGAAAGAAATTTCTTCGCCAAAACCTCGTTATAACTCCGATTCAAGCCTACCGCCTGTCCACGAATTCCTCTCAGAACCACCCACGCAACCAAACCACTTGTGGTCCCAAAATCCTTCCAGACAAGAAAATGACCGAAAGACCCTACCCCAAGGGTAGTTTCGTAATTTCACATTTAATTTAGTTTTACCCTTTGCATTGGAAATTAAATAGAGTCGGGGTGTTACAACCTACCCCCCTTATAAAAATTTCGTCCCCGAAATTTACATACCTGTTAATTGAAGAGATAAGGGTATTCAGCCCGCATCCGCCTCCTCGGGTTCCCAAGTAGCCTCTTCAACAGTTTGACTTCTCCACAACACTTTCACTACAGGAATGGATCTGAAGCGCAACCTCTGCTCCTTCCTATCCAAGATCTGTATAGGTTGTTCCTCGTAAGTCAAATCTTCACTCAACTCCATAGGTTGATGCTCCAGAACATGAGAAGGATCAGGCATGTACTTCCTTAACATGGATGCATGAAACACATCATGAATCCGAGAGAGTTTTGTAGGTAAGGCAAGTCTATAGGCAACTGGTCCAATACGTTCGGTGATCTCATAAGGTCCAATATAACGAGGGCTTAACTTCCTGCGCCATACCGAACCTCATCACACCCTTCCAAGGAGATAGCTTCAAGAACACCCAATCTCCAACTGTAAACTCAAGATCCTTAGATCGATTATCCGCATAACTCTTCTGTCGGTCTTGTGCGGTTTTCAACTTTTCTCTAATCATTTTCACCTTCTCAGTTGTGACTCGAATACTATCTACCTTTTCTAACTTCCTTTCACCCACTTCATTCCAACAAACAGGAGTTCTACACATTTTCCCATACAGAGCTTCATACGGAGCCATCTCAATACTCGAATGATAACTATTGTTATAAGCAAACTCCACCAATGCAAGGTGAGTATCCCAACTGTCTTTCAGTTGTAAAATACAAGACCTCAACATGTCTTCCAAGGTCTGAATGGTTCTTTCCGATTGTCCATCAGTCTGTGGGTGGAAAGCAGTACTAAAATGTAACTTAGTACCCATAGCCTCATTTAAACACTTCCAGAAATGAGATGTGAACCTTGCATCCCTGTCCGATACAATAGACACAGGAGCTCCGTGCAACCTCACAATCTCATCCATAAAGAGTTTTGCCAGCCTTGAGAAGGAATAGGTTTCCTTTATAGGTAGAAAATGGGCGGACTTGTTGAGTCGGTCAACTATCACCCAAATTCCATCATGCCCTTTAGAAGTACGTGGAAGTTTGAAAACGAAGTCCATTGTGATAAACTCCCACTTCCATTCAGGGATCGGAAGTGGTTGCATGAGTCCGGACGATTTCTGTCGTCCGCTTTCACTTGTTGACAAATCAGACACTTGCTCACATACTTAGCAATATCTCCCTTCATATGCGGCCACGAGTAGTACTCACGTAAAGTCCGATACATCTTAGTACTACCCGGATGCATAGAGTAAGTAGAACAAGTGAGCTTCTTCCAGGATTTCGCGTCTCAAGTCTTCATCGTTCTTGGGTACACAAAGACGAGTCCCAGCCACCAAAGCTCCATCCTTCCTTCTTGCATAATCCGTCCGTGTACCATTTTCTACTTCCGACCTTATCACACAAAGATTAGGATCTCCCAATTGTGCTGCAATCACCCACTCAACCAACATAGGCCTCACCTGCACACTAGCAAGCATTCATCCCCGATGAGTCATTTTCAAATCCACACCATCTTTTCGCAGTTCTACCAATAACGGAAGATAGGCCATTCTGAGATGAGCTAAACTTCCACCAACATTCCTACTTAGTGCATCAGCTACCACATTAGCTCGACCGGGATGATATTCAATCGTACACTCATAATCTTTAATCAATTCCAGCCAAGCCCTTGTCTCATATTCAATTAGTGCATCAGCTACCACATTAGCTCGACCGGGATGATATTCAATCGTACAGTCATAATCTTTAATCAATTCCAGCCAACGCCGCTGTCTCATATTCAACTCCCTCTGAGTGAAAAAGTACTTGAGGCTCTTGTGATCAATGAAAATCTGACACGTCTCACCATACAAGTAATGCCGCCAGATTTTAAGAGCGAACACCACTGCGGCAAGTTCCAAGTCATGGACAGGGTAATTCTGCTCATGCTTCTTGAGTTGCCTTGAGGCATAAGCAATTACCCGATCATGTTGCATCAGAACACATCCCAAGCCTTGTAAAGATGTGTCACTATAGATCACAAAGTGCCCCGAGTTATCCGGAAGAGCTGAACAGGTGTGGTTAACCGCTTCTTCACCTCAAAACTCGCCGCACTCCGCCCACTCAAACTTCACATCCTTTCTCGTTAACCGAGTAAGAGGTGTTGCTATCGAAGAAAACCCTTCTACAAATCGACGATAGTAGCCCGCTAACCCCAGAAACTCCGTATTCTCTGTTACACTTGTGGTTAATTCACAACTCTTCTACATATATTCCTTCTGCCGATATAACATATCCAAGGAATTCCACTCTATCCAACCAAAACTGACATTTACTAAACTTGGCATAAAGCTTCTTCCTTCTTAAAGTCTTCAATACTAATCGCAGATGTTTCTTATGACCCTCCAAAGTTCGGGAATAAACTAGAATATCGTCTATGAATACAATCACAAAGTGATCCAAATAAGGTCGGAACACTCTGTTCATGAGATCCATAAACGCTGCCGGTGCATTTGTCAATCCGAAAGGCATCACCAAGAACTCGTAATGGCCATAACGAGTCCTAAATGCTGTCTTGGGAATATCATCTTCCCGTACTCTGAGTTGATGATATCCCGATCTTAGATCAATCTTGGAAAAGTACTTGGCACCCTTCAACCTGATCAAACAAGTCGCCAATTCGAGGCAAAGGATATCGATTACGCACTGTCACCTTGTTCAATTGCTCGTAATCGATACGGCCTCATACTTCCATCCTTCTTCCACAAATAATACCGCACCCCAAGGAAACACTAGGTCGAATAAACCCAAGATCCACCAACTCCTGCAATTGAGTCTTCAACTCAAGCAATTCTGCTGGTGCCATTCGATAAGGGGCTTGATGAATTGGATTCTCCTCGGAAGAAGTTCAATAGTGAATTCGGTTTCTCTCCGGGGAGGCAAACCAGGAAGATCATCAGGAAAGACATCTGAAAATTCACAAACCACAGGAATATCTTCCAGATTCAAAGTGGATCTTTGAGTATCAATGATATGAGCTAAGTATTCCACACAGCCTTTCTTGAGTAACCTTTTTGCCCTTATGGCAGAAATAAAACAAGATGGGAGAATTCTACGTTCTCCCTAGAATACTACTTCAGGTTGTCCAGGACTTTGAACACAACTTCTTTCCGGAAGCAATCCACCGATGCACGATGCTTTTCCAGCCAATCCATTCCCAAGATAATGTCAAGATCAACTAATTCCAAGGGAATCAAATCAGCTTCCAACATGGCATCACCCACTTGGACATAACAATCCGTGAAAACCATGTCCGCAAACAGAACATCGCCCGTAGGCAACGAGATACTAAAATTCCCTGCCACGGGTGTCGGTCTAACACTGGCATAAGGTAAGAAACTATGGGCGATGAAGGAATGGGTGGCCTCGAGATCTATTAAAACATGAGCAAGGTAACCAAAAATAGGGATCATAACAGTGATAACATCGGGTGTAGCTCGCGCTTCTCGTGGTCATCGAGAATACACGGGCTCGCGAGTAGGGCTTCCGATCGACGACTTCTACCGCCGCCTCGAAAGGTGGACTGCACCCACTACTGATGACGAACCCGCCGCAGACGACGATGCACCACTCGGTTCGACTCGAGCTCACGCTTGCCTCGCTGGCCCGGGGCCTCCGCATAGCAGTACCACTAACAGCAAGAAGGGGACACTACCTTATAGTGCCCCACTTGCCCACATTGAAAACACGCTACCCGCCCTCGACCAGAGCCACTAGCCGCCACTGCTCGCAATCCTTCCTAACATGTCCCGCCATCACACCAGAATAAGTTGCGATCGCCTGAGGATCCTGGGTCGCCGATCGCATCGATTGTTGTCCCGAGGATCGCTCTAGGACGGTCGAGAGCCGCACTTCACTATCGGAACTGCCTCACGCCCTCCGCATCAACCACTACTCGCAGAATCGAGCCGATCTCTCTTTGATGGACTGACCGGGCCCACTAAAACCAGATGAGCTCGCGACGCCTACCAATACCGGCACCTGCTATATGCCTTCGCCACTCGTACTGCGCTTGGGCCAAGGTTCTCATAGTAGGATACGCTGAGCGGTGACCACCGCTCAATATCGAGCCACGCACTCGCTCAAAACGAAGGCACTTATCCGCTTCTATGGTTACCAATTTAGGTGCAAACCGACAACTTCATTAAATTTGTGCTCATATCAACACGACATGGAACCCCGCCGATGCGTAAACTCGACTTCTTCGTAGTCTTGTAAGTATGCGGATAGAATCGATCAAAGAATGCCTTTGGAACTCTTCCCAAGTAATGACAAAGATGCATTCCTTCGAACTGCCTTCCACCAATAGTATGCATTCCCCTTCAGCAGAAAGTGGCCAAGCGAACCTTATCTCCATCAGACACCGGAGAACTTCAAATATCCGCCGACATCGGTAAGCAAGCATCACCTCAGCAGATCGGCACCACCATAAAACTTTTGCACCCAGCCTTTACCCTTTTATGTCTGCCTTCGTATTTCTCCCATGTAAGGCAGAGACATAGTGCGGGTGAACCGAGATAAGAGACGCCAAGCCGGGCTCATTTCTCCATCATGCTCCTCGGCAGGTGGAGATGGTGAAATGAAGGTGAGAGGTGGAGAGGGTAGTGGAGGTGGAGGTGGAGGATTTGCTCCCCATCTCGGAACACGACCACCCCTCATTCTAGGACGCTGAGGATGCATGATTCTACACAAAGGAAACCATAGAATCATTAGTTTCAACAATGCAACAAAAACGCAAAGGTCGAAGGAAAATGAACCTAATGCTTTGATACAAGTGCGACAAGACTGTCCCAAATTCCTTGAATGGGACGGACCGCTTAACTCTGACATCATCCTGATGCCGCCCACTTACTAACGACTGAGACTTTCTACCAAAAATTTGGCAGAGTCTCCCCTGTAAATTGAACATTTCCAAACCTCAACCTATTCAAAATTTACGATGCTAAGTACAACTAAGCAAGCATGCTTTACAAGCGAAATAATTTACAAACAAGGCCTCTAGGCCTCACAAAATTTAAACCTCAAGGGGCGATACAGAGCATATCTACAGATTCAAAATACAACCAAGTATCATGAATCAAAGGAAAGGTACCAAGAGTCTCTACGAAGACTGATTCCAAGATGCACCCGTCCTGGCTAATGCAAAGTTTCGGGCATCAGCAAAGGTAGAAAGTTGTGAGTGGACAAAAATCAAGTTCGGTTCAGTAGAAAACAAAATAGTGTAACCCCACCTTTATTAAAACATGCAAGGAAACCATAAGCATAACAAAACATCATAAACAGTTATATGAACACAAACTAACACGCTTATACCGAACTCAAACGTAATCCGTGAATAATACTTCAAAGCCCACCACTCAACTTAAGAGTTCCAGAGGTTAGACTCATAAGCGTTTCAAAGATCGATCGTAGAAAGTATCCTACGGGAAATAAAACAAAAGAACATTCATATATATATATATATATATATATAATTATATACATACTAATCATATGATGTAACAGAATAATAATAATAATACTCATAATAATAGTATATAGATATAACCAATATTTGATTGTACCGGAAAACAATCCAACCGGGGGATGTTTGACTAGTCCACATGGCAGAGCCATTCCTCAAGTCGCCATGTGTCTAGGGAACGAGTCGTCCAATTGGGGTACTAACTCTCAGCCAGCGCATACCGACAGTCAAAGCTTGTACGCCTGAAATCATCACGTGCGCAGACTACCCCAAATCAGTGGTCCACAAAGAACATCCTCAAGGATGTTCCGAGTTCTCATAATTTCAAAAGTATTCAATATCCGTAACCAAAATCAGATCAGGAGGTACATGAATTAGTGCTTAATGCACTAACTAATAGATCAAATATTACCTTTCCATAGCTCATATCAACCATCACGTACCCATGCATAGACGCATGTAAATATAGCTTCTCAAAAGTCAAATATCATAATAAGTTTTATAAAAACCTCGAACTTTCATTCGAGCATATATGCCATATTTCCATGAATGAAATCATACTGAGTTTCAAAAGAAAAGTCCACTCACAAGTAGTCCCACACACTTGACCCTTAGAAGGTCCTACTGCATGTATCTTTGGGGTCTGAGTACCTGATCTGTAATACGAAAAATCGATGAACGCTGCTTCAAAATGTAACATTAAAATAAAACCCTAGATTCCCGGGAGTTCCTATAGGTTTTACGAGGTCTAGGATACACGCCCCTGTCGCTTGGTCCAAACGGACGGCGGTTTAGACCGCCACGATCGCACAATTGACTCGCCATCAAAACCTCACCCTAGGGTTAGCATTTCCGAGTATCCGGGACTCCGCTTTACGATCCGTCGAATCCTACACCATCCTAAGGGTATCTAGAGGAACATACTTCAGTTTGAAAAGGATCCAACGGTCGAACATATCGAACCGAATAACGCACGATATGCGATAATTCGTTCGATTGTCAAAGCGACTCGAATCGAGATCCGCAAATCCTACGCGCGTGACAACCTAAGGATCACACTCGAATGATTTACAGCTCCACCACACTTGCCGCACGCCGCCACACGCGCGGCAAGAAGCGAGTGTGTGCAGAGAAATTCCGCTACATGTCCTACTCCAACTAGGGAGCACTTCATTCAACTACGGAAAGGTCAATTCACGAATTGGCTGAAATTCAATTGAAAACCGCCAAACCTAGGTTTTGAAATTCACTTCCAACGTAAAATCGATCCAATCGTACTCAAAAGCCTAGAACAGATAAAAGGAAGAAACCTCACCCAATCACCGGAATGGATTACCGAGTGGTGGCGCAAGGATCAAAACCTCCGATTCGAACCAGGCGCAACGCCCACAAATTTTGAGTTTTCCAGCGGGAAACCGTAAGTCTTGACCAGGACGCCGAGACGGGCTAAGGGGGATGCGTGCCAAGGTGGGTGGCGGATGTGGTGGTGGCGTGATGATTTCGCTCGGGTGAAAAGCTAGAGGGAGAGTTCGTAGGAGAGAAAGAGAACGCATACGGGAGAGAGAGAGAAAGAATAAACTGAAAATGAAAAATAAATACCCTTTTCAAATTATTTACGATTTTGCCACCGAAAGAAATTTCATCGCCAAAACCTCAAGTTATAACTCCGATTCAAGCCTACCGCCTGTCCACGAATTCCTCTCAGAACCACCCACGCAACCAAACCACTTGTGGTCCCAAAATCCTTCCGGACAAGAAAATGACCGAAAGACCCTACCCCAAGGGTAGTTTCGTAATTTCACATTTAATTTAGTTTTACCTTTTGCATTGGAAATTAAATAGAGTCGGGGTGTTACACTTGTCTAGTGACTTCCATAAAGCTTTGGCAGTCTGAATTGGACTATACACATTGTATAGTGCATCACTTAAACCATTTAGGATGTAGTTCCTGCAAAGGAAATCCGACTGGTTCCATGCATCGTAACCACTGCTTTCTATTGTATCACCAGCAGGAGGATCTGCTGGATATAAGCCAAATTCAATATGGTGATGTAAAACAACATCTTTTGTTGTCATCTCTTAAAATCTATCCTATTAAATTTTTCAGCTTCTCTGCATAATTATGGGATGAAGGCAACACAACAAAGAGGTAACTTGTCTTCACTGTATGACCCACTTTCTCAGATCTCATTCGACATTTTCCTTAAGAGTGAACAATCTTAATGTCAATAAACAAATATTTGGCAGTCTTTAATAAATAAATAATGAATCGCAATAGTGTGTTACAACAAAACACAACCTAAAAATTAATAATACAATACTAATAAAAAGTATAGCAAACGCAATATGCAATTATTCAAGGTAACAGTAATAGATAATACAGTAATACATGTCTGAATGCTATAATTCACAGGTACAGTGAAATTAATGTATATGGATAAATATAATTAGAATTTTATAAACAGAATAATAAAATGATGCCAAACAGAAAACATATTCCAAATATTAAAAAAAACGATGTTGTATAAGTAGACTTTGTCTAACAATAGAAACAAAAGGCAATCAATGTTTGTGGCAAACTTTATTGAAAGGTCCCGATTATTATGACTTAGATTTGTTTAACTTTGAATTGTATAAAACAAAAGAAACTAACAGGAAACCAATTCAATAGAATAGACAACTAATTAAAAAATGTTTTGCTGTTTGTACAAAATCAAATCTTTTGCAACGTTAACATTTAAATGCACAAACACAGATTAATGCATATGGCAATTAAACATAGATTAATGTATATAGCAATTAACACATATAATTTGTCTTAAGATTGTAGGAGATGTGAGTGCTAAATTGCTATAAAATAAATAAATAAACACTATAAACAAAACAGATTTTTACAACAACAGAATGGAATTAAAAGAACCTTAATTGAGTCGAGGCAAGTGTTGACACTCTGACCTTAAGACGAATTACGCCCCATACTGGTGCTTGTGGTTCCTAGCTTTCGCCTCCCAGGATACAACGACTCTCCTCCTTATGAAAGAAGCACTACAATTCACAAGGAACTTTGAACCAAAATTATGTAGGAAACTCTATTTATGAAACTCTAATGCTCTATATGTTTGAAAGTATGTATGTAGAGAATTGATTGAATGATTAAAACTGCAGGAGGATTGGTCTATTTATAGATGATGAAATACCTTTTCCAAAAGGTATCCCAATCTGAAAAGGCAAACAATACATCCCTTGGTCTTGAAGAGTTATCACCCCAAACAATGTATTCCTTAGTTCGAAGAGTTGTCACCCCCCAATTGAAGATGTCTTTAACCCAAGGGTCATGTCCTTAACCCAATGGATTTTATTAATTTCCATTCAAATAGAAAATTAATATTAAATTTCTAAGGAAACATATGTTTTTGCATTTCTCTATTTATGTCTGCACCTCTGAGTTTGAAATTGATGGCTTAGGTTCAATGGACACCAAACTGTTGGAGACTTTGTACTGGAAAGGTGTTCCAGTATTTGATATGGGCAACCATATGAGCACAATAAATGTTGGATGGTGATCACCAACATTCCACAAGATGGGGAGAGAATCAATCGGCCATTCATCTTGCTTCTTATCCAGTCTTTAGTGCAAGAACCAAACATGTCGAAGTTGATTATCATTTCACTATAGAATTGGTTCAACACGGCTTCTTACAAATTGATTTGTTTCTCTGCAAATCAGCTTGCAGACATTTTCAATAAACCCTTATCTACTACCAGACATGTTTTTCTTCGAGACAAGCTTTCACAGATGCTAATTGGGTAGGGTGTCCCATTGATCGAAGGTCTACCAGTGGCTGGTGTATCTATCTTGGTTCAAATTTAATCTCCTGGTCGCCTAAGAAACAACCAATCTGTGGTCTCGCAGCTTCATCAAGCCGAGTATCGTGGTCTTGCTATGATCGCAATGAGTTACTCTATTTGTCCAAGTTATTCAAAGACATTGGCTTTGATTACCTTCTCCTCCTCTTCGCTGGTGTGACAATCAATCGCCATTCATCTTGCTTCCAATCTAGTGTTTAATGCCAGAACAAAACATGTGGAAGTTGATTATCACTTTACAAGGGAGTTGGCTCAACAAGGGTTTTTGTCTACTAAATTTGTTTCTTCTGAATGTCAGCTTGCTGATATCTTTACCAAACCCTTATCTACTGCCAAACATTTTCTTCAATGTCACTCTTGTCGATATTTTTACCAAACCCTTATCTACTGCCGGACATTCTTTTCTTCACACCATGCTTACAGTGTGTTCTCCTCACTTCAGCTTGAGGGGGGCTAAAGGCAGTAAATAATTAGTTTGTTACAGTAAACCGTTTGTTAGTTAATCTTAGTTAATCATGTCAGTAACTAATCTAATACAGCTGTATTTGACAGCTATCGTTGTATTTTAATATAAAGCTTATACAAACCATTCTTTTAGTTAATGAGAATATCAATTCCTTCAGATATCATTAGCTAGGACCTGACACCTAAAGCTTAAAACCTTGTGGGCCACCTGGGAAGAGCTTTTCCACCACACTGCAATTTTCCAAGAAGCTCTCTCGTTTTCTCTTTATTCCATTATTGCCTTTGCTAAAACCTCTTCTCCACTAATAACACTATAGCATCTTCTTCTCATTGTTTTTAGTTCCTTTCTTTTTCTATTTATGTTCCTCCGTTTTCTCAGTAACCAGACATAGGTATTTATGTCTCAAAGAAAAGCACTTGCTTTTTAGCAGTGGCAATTGAGAGAGCAACAACTGGTTTCCTGATTTGCAATCTCATCTTGGAGCTAATTTACAAAGCTAAAAAGGAAAGAGTTGTCGACCACTCACCGCAAGGGCAAGAGAGGCTAGGGCTCATGCCCGAAACAAAGTTTATCTTACCAAAGGGGCACCATTATGACGATGTTGAATGTCAGGCACATCTCCAAATGCAGCTATTACCCTCGCATCAACCCCAGGAGCGAAGTGGCTTGAGGAGATGGGGAATGCTCTGGGGTTTTATCATCCACCTTCTCGACATACGCTATTTGGTACTCTTCTTGACATTTATGGACTAGTTGTTGGCATCTCACAGTGCATTTGCTCTATAGTTCAGTATGTTTACTGCCTTCGGCATGCTGATAATCCTATCAAAGCATCAATTTTGCCTGCCATATTTCTCCTGTGTGTTAGGTGGTTCAAAACTAAGTAAGAACCGTAGGAACACCAAGAGCTTGTTTTTCCAAAACCAGCAACGTGGGATCCTAGGGGCATAACTGCTCTCCAGAAGATTTCTCCTTTTTCAAAGCTCTTGTTTTTAACCCTTTTTATTTTAAGCTCTTGCCACATCCTCTTTTCCTGCCAAGAGCTTGTTGAGAGTATTAATTCTGCTTGTATCTAGTCCCTCTAATTCTAGTACCATTGCTTATGTATAGTCTTCTATGACTAAATTATGTTGCTGACTGATGGATTGGGCTGTGATTGCCATGGGCAGAATTGCGTCATGGCCATAGGTTAAAGCATATGGGGTCATACCAGTTGCCTCTCTCTTTAAAGTTCTATAAGCCCACAAAGTTTCTGATAACTTTTCATGTCATTACTTTGGATTTTCTTGAAACATTTTCCTGATGATATTGATGATTACTTTGTTACTTGATTCTGCTTGTCCATTAGCTTGAGCATAGTAAGGAGTTGACCGGAGTAGCTTAATCTTGAGCCTACTCGCCATGTCCTACATTTCCTTGGATATGAAAGAAGTTCCTCTGTCAGTTGTGATTAATTCTGGTATGCCAAACCTGTGTACAATCTATTCTTCAATGAAAGTAATGATCGCTTGAGACATCATAGATTTGACTGGCTTAGCTTCCACCCATTTGGTATAAAATAATCCGTAGCAAAAATGATGAAGCAATGATGTTTGCTACTGGCTGGATAGATTTTACCAATAAGGTCCATTGCCCATCCTCTGAATGGCCATGGCTTAACCACTAGATTCATGGGAACTGAGGGAGCTTGTTAGATTCGTCCATGCCTTTGACAAGCTTCGCATCCTTTGGAGTATTCTATGCAGTCTTTCATCATAGTATGCCAGAAATAATAGTATCTTCTGACTAGCCAACACATTTTCCTTCCACTTTGATGCGCTCCACAAATTCCCTCATGGGCTTCTCCCATGACTTTCATGTATTCTTCCTTCCCTAAGCATTACAAGAGTAGTTCTCTTTGCTTTTTCTAACCAGATCTCCATTCCACATGAGTAATTCAGGGCCATTATTCTTGTTTTCTTCTCAGAAGGAAGGGTCAGATGCTGCAGATAATTAGCTATAGGCAATCTCCAATCCTCCTCAATCATTATGGCTGAATTGATGTCTATCTCCATTCCTCTAGTTAGAATAGATGGTAGGCGTTTCTTCCCTACTTTGAGGATTCTTTAGACATAGTCCTCAGGCATCTACACTCTCGTTGCTAATGAACCATTTTGTTCGCTGCAAAATTTTCTTCCCTCAGAATATATTTGACAGAACCCACCTCAAATTCCTTGGAACCCGGGATGAATCCTGTGAAAAATCCGACATCACACCGATGTCGGGCCCACTCGCTAAAACTATAGCCTCCTTTTCCAAAAAGGAATAAGGGCACGAGACTTTCGACGGAAATTTCGGCAGAGTCTCCCCTGTAAATTGAACATTACCCAAATTTCAACCTGCACAAAATTCACAATTTAATATCCCAACAGGCAGCATGCACAATCTAATTTCATGCAATTCATATAATCGACCTCCGGCCTTCACATAGTTAGAAACAGAACCGCCAGCAGTGTTCTTAAATCAAAGTGATGCATTAAACAATGCAGATAATAAACTTAAACTTATTTATAAATGCCCACTGCAAATAACATAAATTAACTTCCCAAATTTTTAATCATACACAAGTAGCTTAAGGCATCTTAGCCCAAATCATACGACCATACAAAACGGGTCTTATACTTGTTTTGACCAGAACACATTTACACAACCCTCCCTTAGCCAAACGGGAGTATGAACAACTATTCAATCGCTCCTCGGTTTCAGCCAAATCTCAATAATACAGCATGAGTAAAGTTTAGCCCACGGCTGCACCTAGGCACTACCCTAGGCTGCCTACGTACCCTTACTAAGGGATCAAGCCACACTTAGTTCTTTCTACAAACATCCTAGTCCCAACAACATACAATCAATTACAGTAATACGAAATGATAGACTCTAGAATTTATCCCTTTCCCTTTTCTTTAAAATCACAACTCACCAAACAATCTTTTTCAAACATCTTTCTTTCCCAACTTAGTATAACAACCCTTAATTCATCTCCCTAATAATCACATAATCTTCCCATACGCCAGAAAATCCAACGTCACGTATGGGGTCTATCAACACGCCGAAAAATCCTACGCCACGTGTGACCTAACCATCACATATCACATAATCTCCCCATACCCCAAAAAATCCAACACCACATATGAGGTTTGTCAACACGCCGAAAAATCCTACGCCACGTGTGACCTAACCATCACATATCACATAATCTCCTCATATGCCGAAAAATCCAACCCCACGTATGGGGTCTGTCAACACGCTGAAAAATCCTACGCCACGTGTGACCTAACAATCATATATACTTTCCCACAATAATCATAATATTTATTTCCGATTTCCCCTAGTTTAAAACAATAAACTAATATCCTATTCCCGCATAATCCACAGAACTCAACTAATGATCAAAACTTGTCTCTACAGTCATTTTAATCATCCTGGGAAGGTGAAACTACCCCAAACTTGGTCAAATGGGCCCACAGGGCCCACGACCTCCAAATTCCGATCTGAAAGTTCCTATGTGTTCTACAAGGCTTAGGACACACGTCTTGCAAGTTTGGTCCAGATCGAACCGTCAGATCGTTCACGATTGCACGATCGGACGGTTATTGTAAACCTAGCCTAAGGGTTGGCATTTTCAAAGTATCCAGGACTCTGTTTTACGATCCGTCGAATCGTACACGATCCTAAGGATGTCCAGATTAACATATAATGAATTCAAGACCATCCAACAGTTCAAACCTATCGAACCCAGATAACGAGCAATAGGCGATATTCGTTCGAGACTCAAACGGTATCCAAATTGAAATCTGAGCACACCTACGCACTCGTGAGGATCAGAGATTGTGTCGGGACATAATGCCCTTTTTCTACAGTGCCCACGCGCCGCCACACGCACCGACAGCAAGTGGGTGTTCAAAGCGATAACCACCAGAAAATCTCAAAATCACGGCTCAAGACTCCTACCCTGGGTAATACACCCTATTTGGAACCACTTTTGTTCTTGGACCTACCCCAAAAACCCAGAACGGCCGAAATCACAATCCTAAAGACGATCGAATTTCAATTCGAAAATTGAACTCAACACTTAAAATTAGCAAAATCCTACCCAACCAACAGCTAGATCATGGAAAATAGGTGAGAAATCATACCTCACTCGTCAGAAATGGTGGCCGGATGAGGGAGAATAAGCGGCTGGAATTTTCCTCCTAAAAAGCGGTGGATTTTACGCAAAATTCGCCATTTCGCTGCCGTCGGCATTGGAGAACAGTGGGAAGGATGGCAGAGTTTGGCTGGTCATTTTAGGGCCGGTCCTGGCCCGAATGGTGGCTGGACGTGGCGGTGGCAGCCTGGAACACGCAATTGCTACAATGGGGAGGGTTTTGAGAAAGAGAGAGAGATAGAGATAGAGAGAGAGAGAGAGAGAGAGAGAGAGAGAGAGAGAGAGAGAGAGAGAGAGAGAGAGAGAAATGAGGGTTTTTCTGACTTTTATCAAACCCTTTTCCCAAAAATTACGATTATGCCACTAAGGGTATTTTGATCATTTCTTTTTCGTTTCAACTCCGATTTGAGCCCACTACGTGTCTACGGACTCATCTCGCCGTGCTCTAGGCAACGGTACAGTCAACATTCCCAAATTCCTTCCCGGTCAAAAGTTAACTTTAAACCCAATAAAATAGTCTAGGGGTAAAATGGTCTTTTACCTAAATAAATTAACAAATAAAAATTTATTTAGGACCGGGTCATTACAATGTTCCCAAGTGACTTCCCTGAATTCTACCAAGAGATTCCTTACTGCCACCAAATAAACAGTTAGAGAAGGATTTAAGCACTTGTATTCTCCTGCAATTTGCTTCAGAACAAGCATGAAATCTCCCAGGATTTCCACAAATTAGACTCCTATATCCATCAACATTTCGAGGCCAATGATCAAGGCTTCGTACTCTGCTCTGTTGTTGGTGCATTGAAAATCTAACTGAAATGAATAGCAGTGTTTGATTCCCTTTAGATCTTCTAAAACAATTCCTGCCCTAGAGGCTAGGTCAGTTTTAGATCCATCAAAATATAGTTTCCATGGAGTAAGATGGTAAGATGGATTGAGTATATGAGATTATTGAGATAGGTGTGACCTCTATTCAATAGATCTGCATTGGCTATATCCATGGAATCCATGTTCTCAATTTCTTCTTCTAGATGATTTGTCAAGAAATCTGCTACAACTTGACCTTTGATAGCTTTATGAGGAACATAGCGAAAGGCGAATTCTGATAAAACCAGAGTCCATCTACCAATTCTGCCTCTTAATATTGGTCTTGTCAGCATGTACCTAATTAAGTATGAGTTTCACAACAATGAAGTATAAAGCCAGACATAACCTTTCAATTGCAGAATATCTTCTTTCCACTTCTGTCAAAGTTCTGCTCAGGTAGTAAACTACTTGTTCCTTCCCCTCCTTGTTGTCTTGAACCAAAAGGCTCCCAATAGAGACTTTTGATGTAGAAACGTATAATTTGAGTGGCCTACCTTTCTTTGGTGGGGACAGAACTGGTGGATTTGATAGATAACACCTGATTTCTTCAAAGGCCTGTTGATAAGGCTCTTCCCACTTGAAAATCTATTCTTGCTTTAATTTTAACAAAGGTGAGAATGGCTAGATTTTTCCGGTAGAATTGGATATGAATCTTCAAAGAAAGTTGATCTTTCCTAAGAGACTTTGCAAATCTTTCTTGTTTCGAGGTGGCAAAGTTTCTATGATGGATTTGGCTTTGTTCTTTTCTATCTCTATGCCTCTTTGATGGGCCAAGAAACCTAGGAAAGTGCCTGCTTGAACCCCAAATACTCATTTTTTGGGATTCATTTTCAATTTGTGTTGTCTCATTCTTAGGAAAGCTTTCTTTATATCAGATACATGTTTAATCTTTTCTGAAGACTTAATCACCACATTATCTATGTACACCTCCAGGGAATGACCTATCATGTCGTGGAATATAGAGTTCATTACTCTTTGATAAGTAGCTCCAGCATTTCTTAAACCAAAAGGCATTACAACATATTCAAAAGCACCTATATGTCTGGGGCACATAAAAGCGGTCTTGTGAATATTTTCTTCTACCACCATTATCTGGTTATAACTTGCATTGCCATTCATGAATGATAGGATTTGATTATGAGAGGCTCCATCTACCAACATATCTACCATTGGCATGGGATACTCATATTTGGGAGTTGCCTCGTTCAGGTTCCTGTAATCTACACAGACTCTGACTGCTCCTGTCTTTCTTTTGAAAACTAGTAAGCATAATGGCTAGCCTAATATAAACTGCTTTAACCAATCTCTCAATTTCCTCTTTGACCTTTAATTCTGTTTCCATGGACATTCTCCTTCTAGCCTGCTTTACTGGCAAATAACCCTATTTTATTGGCAACTTGTGCTCTACCAATTTTTATCCAGTCCAGGCATTTCATGATAATGTCATGCGAAACAGTCTCTGAAATCATGTAGAAGTGCAATGATTTTGCTCTTTAATGGCTCATCTGGTAATGTACTAATCAAAGTTGGTCTGGGATAATCTTCTATTCCCAAGTTTATTTTTTGTAAGGGATGTTCTACCTCTAGCAAATAGTCATCTAATGCTGCTGGTGCAAATTCCAAACTCTTTTTCCTACAAACTCTCTTCTTGCTTTTCCAAACTTTCATGCATGAAGTTTTCCATGTTAAAGGCTAGATTTTGCATAGAAAGTTTCTTTCCTGCCTAATATACCAATAATCTATTCTTAATAGATCGGATTGTTACAGCTCGATCCTTTTCTTGTTAGTTTGTGCTAGACATCATAAGTTTGGAGGTTTAGGACAAAAGGTCTATTCCAGTCATCTAGAGAACCAGCCAGACCTTCTTCAATGAGTCTTTGGGCCGTGAAACCATGGGGGCGGCCGTTCTAATTGACTTCAAAGAAAGTAAAAGGGCTAAGATCGTCATGATAATATTTGGCTTCAAAACATAAGGCAAATGGTAGAAATGACCGTGGATCGGTCTCTACTATCTCTAAAAAACCTTCTTCATGCCAGAGGGCCAGTTGATGGAGAGTGAAAGGAACACATAAGCTCTGGTGGATCCAGTCCCTTCCAGCAGCGCATTGTAAGTGGTGGAAGTGGTATCTACCACAAAGGAAGCAATCTAGAGCTTCTTAGTTCCTACTATGACATCCACATCGAGTATTCTATGGGTCTAGGTGATGCCCCCAATGAAATTAGTGACTGTAAGACACGTCAGGATTAAATCATTCTCTGTTTTGCTCGGTTTAGCCAAAAGCCTGTAAGGGAGTAGATTGATCTGCAGCTACTTTCCGGCAGTTTTGTTTATTCAGTAGTTTTGTTCTGCTGTTATGCTGTTTTGATACTTTATGTTCTGTTTGAATAACCTTCTCTGGATTATTCTCAGCTTCAGCAGAATTGATTTCTGTAGACACTTGCATGATAACTTTATTCTTGAGGAAGGTGCAATACTGTCTCTGGATTCTCCTTCTTTGTGTTCTGGATAGCTCGAGAGTTGGCTTGCCATTTTTCCTCATAGAATACCACTTGGCGTCTATTATAGTTGCCAGTGGTCTGTCATTTCTTAGGATTTTAATCGGCACTTCTTTCTTTGGTTGCTCAGTTACTTTTTTAGGCAGGTTTTTGATAGGTTCTCTATCTGACTGTATTCTGGACAGATTTGGAACTATAGTCTGCTGTTGCGGTGCTTCGATTATGTCAAAAACACTTGTTGTAGGTCGATTCTGCTCATCCAAAGCTATTTCTAGCTCGCATTCACACTTGCATTTGCTGCATAGAACTACCCCAGCCGAGATAGTAGCCTTTGGTTTTCAATTCACCATCTTTGTGACTCTCTGCATGTGCTAGGGCCAATTTCCACTACAAGCTTGCCTTTTCCCTGTTCTAGCCAGTTCAGATTGACCATGTTCACTTAAGGTTGAGGGAAAGAATCTGTTGTAACTGTGGGAGGTTTCTCGGCTAACTTGAACTTTCCTGCTGTTATCCCTTCTTATATAATGTCTCTAAAAACAATGCAACTGTTAGTGGAGTGATTCTAGGAGTTATGCCATTTGCAATATTGCCTGCCTTTGAGCTCTTTTGGTTTGGGTAATCTGTGAGGAATCTCTATAACTTTCTGTAAGATCATCTTGTCAAATAGAGCATCTACTTTTGTTAACTCAAAAGAGTAGACTTTGTTCTTGTTCACCCGTTTTGATTTTGATCATGTGATGGTAGGGTATAGTTCCCCATTGGCTTGAAAACCATTGGTGGTCAACAAGTCAACTTTCTTTTGTGTATGAGCGTGCCACTGCTAGCAATAAAAACCCGAGCAGACTTCTTTAAAATAGATAACTTGCACCCCAAGTTATTGATTTCTAAATAAGCGATTGTGAATTTGGGTGAGGAATATCTCCCAAGTAAGTTCTTTTCTTGCCTCAGAATGGTGAGGACTTCACAATTTTTCACAATACAAAAAATGGTAGTTCTGGCCAGAATAAAAGAAAAAAAAGTAAATTGTTTTAGGCAGAACTGCCTATTACAGGGCTCAAAAATGAAATGACAACTCTATAACAAGACAACAGGATGGACTTCGATTTTTGCCTGGATAGCTGCCTCTGAACCGGGCTGGATTGGATGTGTCTATGCTGGATTGGCTCGTAAACACCTTCAATTGATGAGTTTCAGCTGGAAATCGATACCGACATTTGAGTTTGGTAGAGCTTCAATTTATTTCAGGCTATGGAATGCTTGCTAAATGGGCAGAATTGAGGCCTCTTCAGTTTGGAGAGGGCAAAAGTGGCTGGATTGATGATCACTGAGCTGGAGCTGCGCCATGGTGCCTGTTGAGCTTGACCAAGGCTCTCTGTAAATTTGTTGTGGTTTTCATATTTGTGAAAAACCCTAACTCTGTTTGACTTGGCTTTATGCAGAACCAAATTTGTAACGAGAGAAATCTCGCTTTGTAGAACTATTTCTCTAAACTGAATAGAACTGAAATTAGAAATTTTGAATTATAGCTGACTTGTTTCTTATGGCTCAATGAGCTTTGGTTGCTTTAGTGTTTGAAGGCTTTTGAGATCAGTGATCACTTTGAGTTTGTCAACTGCGACTTTGAGAGTTTTGTTTTGATTGATTTTTTGGCGGTCCTTTGATCTGTTCATCTCCTCTCATATTTATAGAAAATGCTAGAGTGGGGGTTTTTAATCTTTAAATAATGGGCGGCAAATATTTTCAAAAGATCTTTCTTTTTAAATGCCATTAAAAAAAAGGGAAGTTATCTATTCTGGCATAAAAGCTATCAACAGTTAGTTCTTATGGTGATCATTTCCCTGCTTTTCCTGAAAGAAACCCTAATCCCTTCTTACCGCCCTTTGTAAGAATGCAATCTGCCATGATGGTTAGTTTGCTTTTCCTCCCTGCTCCTTACTTATCTCCTTAGAAAATGTAGTCTGCTTATCCTTTGGAAATCACACCTGCTCTGGTGCAGAATTTCTCTATATATAGAAAGGGATTTTCATCTTTTGGCCGCAAAGATTCAGAGAAGTGTCCCTATAAGACCTGCCTTGATTAACTTCCTATCAACTCCTCTGTAATAGTTGAAAATTTTGACTTTTCAAAGTTAGGTAGTCACGTGGGGCTTTTCTAAAAAAAAAACCCTTTTTTTAGTAAGAAAAGATCTGCTAACTTGCTGAGATCAAGTGGTGAGAATTCTTTAGAAGCTGAGCCTTTATCCAAAACTGTGTATCAGTTTTTTAATTGCAAATAATTGTTTTTATTCTTTTCATATCATGGCTACTTTTGTAATTTGTTCAAAAGGGTCTAGGCTCTTCTACTATCTTGGGTTTTTTCCTTCTATTTCCTGTAGATGAAAGCCCAAATGTTTGGTTCATGGGCCTCTCGACAAAAAATGGGCTGACATGCAGAGTTTTGGCCCAAACACAAGGTAAACTTTGGTGGCTGTTAAAAATGGCATGGGCTTCTCTAATTTTGGGCTAGGCGTGCCAAATTAGGCCCAAACAAGTTCTGTTCTGGTTTGTTCGGGACAAATCCACCTGTGAATGGTGGTGGCTTTTGATCTTTCGGCGGCTTTGTTAGAGCCTTGCAACTGATACAATGTTTTAACTTTGCCATTTCTGCTACTGCCACCTCCATCTCTTCTGTATTCTCTTGACCATCTTCTAATTCTAGTATGTTCAGGAACAGCAACAGGGTGTTCTGCCTCCACTTCAGGCTCTGGAACAGCAGCATAATGTTCTACCCCCGCATTATCAAATAAGGCCAATTCTGAGCTAGTGGGTTTTGTCCTTTGAGCTTCTTGGCGTTGCTTGGCTAGTGCAATACTCTCTGCTATTACTTCAGCAAGAATCTTGATAGGATTTTTAGTACCTGTGCAAACAGGGTTAAAATAACGTAAAATACTTGCAAGAATACAAGGCTATTGTAGTATAGATGCTCATGCAAGGTCGTTCTCCTTAAGAACTATTTAGCAATCTATGTGAAAACAATTTCTAATTAACTACCTAAAATTAAAAGTAGAGAAATGAATATGGACTTGTGTGATACTAAAAACAAATTTTAAACAGAAACAAATGCGATTGGAAGAAAGATTTTTGAATATCAATGTATGAAAGCACTGGGGTTTCACCATCACCTAGCAATCCTATGAATTTTTACCAATTATTTATGATTCGCACATGCCACTTTGAAGGTTAGGTTTTCCTAATTTATATTCTACTTGGAACCTCCAACATAGAACGTATATCTAATATGCAATCCATCCGGATGTTCGGATCAAATCTAAACATGAAAGACTCATTAAGTTATGTGAAAACCCTTTGAAAAACCATGCAACCCTTAAGACATGGTGTTCATCTTAAGTGAAATTACAATTATTAATCACAAGAAGCTAGTGTCAACTTCAGGGAACCTTCCGACCAAAATTGCATCAAATTACTTTTCTAAAGATCCTAATGGTGATCAGGCATTAAGACAATTAGATAGTTTAAAACAGTGATTAACAATTCAAAGCATGCATGCACTCAATCATAAGCAATTAAATAAAAATCACATATTCATGCTAAGGGTCAAGGTTTCACCCTAGCAAAAGAAATTTAGTTACGCATATTCATAATTGAAATCCAAGAAAATATCATTCGAATGAATAAGAATGAAAACACTTGAAAGTCGCGAAAATCCAAAACCCTAGCAATTGCTCCAAAAGCCAAAAAGAAGTCTAAAAGGGAGTCCCAAGATTTCTGTGAAAATGAGCTTAAATATCTCCTAAAACCTAGCTGCCCAATCCCCACAAGGAAATTAAGTTAAAATAAAATAATACTAGGAAATAAAGTCCAACTTGGATTAAGAGAATCTGCCCACAATCTGGTCAGCCACGTTTCGGCCTCACATCTCCTCCAAATATGGCCCAAGATAGCTTGTTTTAAAGATAAAAATATTCCAAACACTTCTCCTGAAGGCCACGAACCCATCCGAGATCATCTTAGGCTCCAAAAACGCAATACAAGCCCAAAACGTCACTATTCCCGCACTGCACATCGCTCCTTCATTTAGTCACCAGGAAATCATCGCTTAGTGGAAAAGTCTGATATTTTGATAAGATCAAGCTAAGCGACTCACATACGTCCTCCAACTGGAATTACTCCAAAATTCATCCATTTGATTATGTTTTGCTCCAGAGGAAGTCCAAAGTCCTATATTGAAAATATAATTCAAAGTATCAAAATTCTTCCAAAATATTAACCAAAATATATTAAGAATAGGTTAAATATATAATATAAAATATCCCCATCAAATCTCCTCCTACAGATGGACAGAAGTCAGAACAGAAGAACAAATACAAGACAAATATGTTTAAGTAGTTGGAGAAAGGGGTTCACCTCTTCTTCCACTTCTTTAGTTTTCTCTTGAGGACCCTCCACGATCTCTTTCTCTTGCTCTACAACCTCAAAAGTCTCTCTCAACTCCTCATTAGTTCCAGAGGTAGTTGTAGTATGTACCTTTGGAAGAATTTATTTTCTGAGACTGAGGAAGATGGTGTTTTGTAGTATGTACCTTTGGAAGAATTTCTTTTCTACTGCTCTTCCCTTAACAACTCTTCATATTTGGAGTCCTCGTGTTGCCAGTTTTGCCAAATCTTCAAACAGAATTCCATCAAATCTTTTCCTCAAAGAAATTTTGAGAGACGTTTGAGCCATCTCGATGAAATGTCTTCCATGGGGATCCTGCATTTCATTTTGAGCTTTCTGAACCTGTGATGAAATCTTGAGTAGGTTTTTCCGTTTTAGAGTAGCAAGATCACTAATGGTGACTTCTGGCTGACTTCGGGCCCAAGCCATGCTTGTCATGGCCCCAAAGCCGAGACCGTGGCTCCACCTTCCTACACCGTGGCCACGAATGCCGCTGCAACCCGTGCTATCTACCACCACAAGCTGCAGTCACCGTAGGCCTTGCGCCGCCGCAAAGCTCCGTAACCAAAACCACTGCTCAACCTCACTGCATCGTGGCTGCAGTAACCTTGCAACCTGAAGGCCAAACTCGACGTCCCTTAAATGGCGCCACCGCAATCCGTAGTGGAATCTCCTCCCAAGGCTATTCCATCACCGCCATGAGTCATGGCTTGATCTTGGAGCAAGTGCTTCAGTTTCCCCCTTTGCCTCCACACTTGACGTATGCTCCCGCACATATCTCTAGCGAAACCCTAGCCAGTGTGCAATTGGGCTCAACACAAGTTTCTCCTCTTGATCCACAAAGTTAAGGAGACCTCAGTCTTATAGTTGACCAGCTGACTCAAAGAGTAGACGACCAAAACAACTTGGTTGGACAGCTCCTCATCCAGATTAACTTGGTCAAAGACCTTGGCCTTGTACCACAAGGTGAAAAGGATGGACGAGCACACCCATAGGCAGTTCAAGAGTTCTTGCTTACCCGTTTTGATTTAGTTATTGTGGTGGTAAGGTAAAGTTCCCCATTGACCCTAAAACCATTGATGGTCAACAAGCCAACTTTCTTTTATGACTGAGCATGCCACTGTTGACTGTTAAAAAACCCTAACAGACTATGAAATATATTAACTTGCACCCCAAGCCATCGACTTTGATCAAGTGATTGTGAATTGGGGTGAGGAATATCTCCTAAGAAAGTTCTTTTCTTGCCTTAGATGGGTGAGGACTTTTTAATTTCCCACAATAAAATTAGCAAGCCTAACCAAATAAGTGTTTGAAAATAAAATGAACTGGTTCAAAGAGAACTGCTTATTTATATAATTGAACAAAAGAGACTGCCAAGACTAGAAAGACATCAAAACATTGGGCTTCAATTTCTACTTAGATCAAGCTGGATTGGATATATCTATACTGGAATTTGCATGGCAGCTCCTTCAACTAATGGAGAACGGTTGGAAATCGATACCAATGTCAAGATTGGTAGAGCTATAATCAATTTGAGCCATGGAGAGGCCTGTCGCATGGGCAGAATTGGGATCTCTCCGACCTAGATTGGATTGGAAGTGGCTGGATTGGCAATTACTTACTTGAAATCGCACTTTAGTACCTGTTCTTTTGGCTAGGGTTTACTTGAGACTATTCTGGTGATTTCAGGACACCAAAGTGTCTCTGAAAATTTGTTGAGGTTTTCATATTATGAAAAACTTGAGCTCCACTCGATTCACCTGTTCTGAACCAAATTTCGGTCGAGAGAAGTCTCGTTTCCTTTGTGTACAACTTTTTTGAAGTGGATTAAAGTCAGAAATATGAGTTTTGCCTGTTTTGTTAGAAGCTGGATGGCCTTTGCAAACTAGATGGCCTAATTGCTTTTGAGTTTGAAGATTTTTAGGATAGTATGATCTTGCTTGAATTTGTCAATATGACTTAGAGTTTTTGTCTTCATTGGATTTTTTGTTGTCAGCGCTAGTTCACATCTCCTTATACTTATAGAAAATCTGCATAAATGACGATTCCTTAATATCTTGAGGAAATTTTCTGAGAAGTATTTGCTCTAGCAAATAAGGGACTAACAATTATTCTGACAAGAAAAGCCTACATCAAGAGTCAATTATGACGATCAGTTTTGACTTTTTGACAACCAACTCCCTTGCTTCTTGTCCGTCCTTTGCAAATTGGAATTGTACTGACGAAATCTTCATGGGTATGGAAAGGAAACTCGGCCTGTTTTCTTAGAATTTAATGGTTATGGGGAGTGGTTTCTGATCTCACCCTTTCACCAACTCCCCTGAATGTCCTTTATCTGCTCCCTGTTGATGTCTTGTCGTTGGAATCATGTGGGTATTGTGAAAAGAAACTTCATCTCTCTAGCTCTAGAACTGCTTATCTGGCTTTGAATTGATAACCAACAGTGATGATCAAACCTCAAGTCTTTGAAAATGTAATCTGGAAACTGGGTAAAAATTAAACCAATTAAATCCAGTATTTTTAGATTAAATCACCATTGATGGTAATTAACCTTTATTTTGTGAAGATTAATTCATGTAATTGGTTTCATTCTATCTCCCCTCTTTTGAGATGACCTGGGCTGAATTTCAATTTCGATAAAATAGAGCCCAAGCCTATGTCGTTAATATATCGCAATAGCCAGATGGCGCAAAAATTAGGCCCAAACAATTCCCATACATGTTGAGTAGGAGCAAGCAGACAAGGAGAAGAACATAAGCGTGCTGCTTAGCACATCGGCATGTCACAAGAATCCGCGAGCCTCTCTTAAAATGGATCGAGTCTCCAATCAATATTAAGTCCAAGGGTCAATGTGCACGAGAGGTTGGGCCCACAATCCGAATTTTATGCTCGCCTGGGCCCTCAAAGAGGAGTTCACGCGAGACTAGGCCCCAAATGAGATCAACCTCACGATCATCCCCATGAAGTACGAGAAGAAAGACGCTCACCTGCTCGGTTCAGAAGAGCCAATTGAGGACAACAAGTTGTAGAATGTTCCTCACAAGCTTAGTCCACCAAAGGCCCGCAGGCAGGATAGTTGAGGGGATCTGCTCCTTAGAGACAACGAGGAGATAAACCAATGACACTTGCATCATGGAAGACAACGACGTGAACTGCATACCACATGGGAAGAAGATGTCAAGAAGCTCGTGAATAACCGACTTTAAGACTTGAAGATTGGAGTGGATTTCAAAGATGCTCTACGCACAGAGGTAGACCAAGTGAACTCCTCACTGTTCACGACTGAGATTAAGCAAGTGGCTCCACCAAAGCGATTCTCAATGCCTTCTTTCACACACTTCAAAGGGTATTCCGATCCCGAGAGCCATTTGAAGCACTTCAAAAGTGTTATGATTCTCTACAAGGCCAAAGATGCGCTGATGTGCAAGGCGTTTGCAATGACCTTATGAGGAGTAGCCCAGGATTGGTTCCATATTGTGCCATCCAGGTTGATCAATAGCTTCAAGAAGCTAACTTCCGTCTTCCCTTTGTTAGACTGCTTGTCCCTTGTCACATGTATATTGAGGATTCTGCCATGTGACAAGGGACAACTAGTCTAATAGGGTGACTATTGCTCCCTAGACCTGCACGGTAGAATCCTCAATACACGTGCAGCTGAATCCCATCTTATGCACGCAGACACCCATGTCAAGAGCTCTACAGCACACCCGTCAAAGGTGCCCAGATCTGAACATATCTCCAAAGAGTTACTGCGTGTTCGATAACTCATGTAACAAGAACCAAAGGGGGGTACATATCATGGTGTAATCCAAAACCAATATTCCAATATTCATATCAGAAATTCATATTTTCCAATTCACAATACTCACAACCACACATATCCTGATAATATCATAATCCAAAACTCAAAGTCCATATACTCTATAACTAACAATAAGTTCTAATAATCGCATAAGATACTGTAAAGCCATAGATAAAACATATATCAAATCCCATAATCCCAATAAACCAAGTTCTCAATCAAATCTCATTTATGCATGCATTTTCATTTTGAAAAACAATGATGATTTAAAAAGAGTCCAAAGCTGTGTAACCCTGCGAGGGTCCCGCTTCCTGGTTACGTAGAGCTCGAGTACCTATATCCCCTGAATTGGTAAGAAATTTGCAATTCATCTCCCAAGGAGAACAACCACCAAAACAACACTTGGAAACAAGAATCTTATTTCAGTTTGTACCACTTCCGAGAGGACTAAACTTGCTGCATGACTACCAAATGTGGATATGTTGTAAAGAATAGAATGCTCAACAACTTTCGTCAAGGAACCTTTCTCATCTGAGCAAGGGAATTCGGCATGCAAGACAGTATCCAAGCCCACATCAACACAGCAGACAAGGATGAACAGGTTTACACTCCTAGAGAATGTTGGGATGGTTATACTTTTTGAATGAAGCTTCCATTTTGATATATTATAGCCAAGACATAGATACACAACTTTCATGAAGGGAAATATGTCATTAGATCACGGTAAAGCAACATGCAAGAGTGACTAATTTGACACTGGTGTGGAAACAGCAGACATAAAGCAAGAGATGACTAGTCTCACCTTGAACACGATCTCAGATGGTTAGAGAACCCCAATGGTTTTTCCGTTTGGATATGTTGTAGATCTCGATCTTAGAAACAACTTTTGTGAAGGAAAATAGGTGAAAAGAGCAATCGAAACTCGCATGCAAAGCCAAATCTGTGCATAACACAGAGTACTAGGCATAGTGAGTTGTTCATCTTACAACTGGGTTTTGAGGTGGTTATTTTTCTTCGATTCTGCTAATTTTCGGATATATTCTACTAGACAACCGGATGAACAACCTTTAAGAAGAAAATATTTAGCTTTGAGTTATGGAGAATAACGTTTGAGACCTATGAACAAGTCTCTGTGAAAAGTTGGGAGAGAATTGTTCAGGAAGAGGAGACAATAATTTGTGTGGGATTTACTACATGGAATCTGACCATCGTGGGAAATAAAAGAGGTAGGCGTGGGAGAGTATGACCTTGGGTTTTTAAATTTTGACTTCTCTACAAAATTTCGGTTGTGCCGCTGCACTTCCTTTCTTGTTAAAATTTCGATTTGAGCCCACTACATGTCTATGAACTCGTGAGAGCGAGCTTTACGCGATAGTGCAATTTCCAAACAAAAAGTAACAAAAATACCTTCAAGGGGAAAAATGTAACTTCAAAAAATAAAATAATTAGTCGGAACAAGGTGTTACAATCAATGTGACAGCACTATTAATGTTATGGTCGGAACCAATCATTGGTTCATAAGTGAACCCTTTCCTAACTAAAACACTCAATAACCTCTTATTCGGTGATATTGACTACATAGTTTTGGAACTTTTTTCCAAGTATCTGATTCCTTCATCTATAAGATGATATTGGTCATCAACTTTGATCTTGTATCTAAATTGATATACGCTTTTGATTTTGACTTTGATATCTCTATATCATTAGAATCATTGTCCCCAAATTTTTCCAAAATACTTAAGGACATACGCTTGAAAGTTGCCATGATTCTTCTCCTAGGCGATACATATATAATCTCTTAATATTCAGAGTATTACAGACACTTAGCTCATAACACAATACTTTTACACATGAATCAACCTTTCTCTAAGGTATATTTCAGGGCTATATTCATGTATTGCACCCTTTTATCAGTTCTTTGGTCATGCACTTTTCAGGAAAGTGTCCACCGTTCCTACTCTTAGGGTGATCCTTTTAGGGATGGGTTGAGGGATAATCTGTATTTATTTTGAAAAAAATAATAATTTGTATGGATACATAATTATTCTTAGATGCATGCTTGTTTAGTTTATCAATTAACCAACAAAATTTATTTATCTTTTTCATTTATTATTAAAGATAATTCTAGGTTTTTTCTTTTCTTTTTTTTCTTTTTTTTTAGCAAAGAAAGATAACAATTCTAGGTTTTTTCACATTAGAATTTTCTTATTGTTTTAGTTATTCTTTTATAAACCAACATTAGCAAAAATACACTTGAAAAATAGCGCAATACCATTATTCTCAAATTGTACTATCACGTTTTCACTGTTTTTATTTTTTGAATATGTTTTCCAATTATCTACCAGATACAATCGCAAATTCTGAAAATGCAAATTCATTTTCTCGTTTTAATTCTTTGAAAATATTCTAAAAAAACATTCTCCTAAAACATTAGTCGCTTTAGATTTTCTTCCTTAAGCCTCATTTTCTCATACACTTGATTGACCATATGTCTTTGTTGAGGCCCAAAAAATCCATGGTTTGGCCCGAATAAATTTCTAGCCCATGACGATATATTATTGGAAAAAGATCCGATTTGGAGCACATGAAAGTATGACATACACAAGTCATACTCCGCACGCCATGCTAAATAAAAAATCCGTCGAGCTAGGAATTGAGATTAAAATTATAAAATGCATTTAGCTCTGCAAATCCATGCCAATTATCCTATCAAGCGCCATATTTAAAAGCTAAGCAACATGCCATGCCAAGCGAGAAATTATTATTCACACCCAATCGCACTACAAGCTTAAGTGGGCCTAGCCACTCAAATGCCCGGCTTGCTTGAGTGGGTTGTGGTATGGATGGTAACGAATTGTCATGGGGCCCATTGATGGGCCGAGAAATGGAAGTCTCGGGTCGCTTTCGGGACTCGCCCATTTTTAGGCTCAAGCGTGGGTAAGCACAAGAGAGGAAATAGCCCAATACCCAAGCAAAACAATCCAACCAAAATAAAGCCCAAACTAAGAAGCCCAATGTTTAATAAAAACCCTTTGCTTAGAAAATCACCTTGGCCCATAATCCTAAAATAGTCCACAAAAACCTCAGCTTTTGTTTGAAGAAAACAGAGGACACGTGAAGAGAGGTTGGGACTCCTTAAGCAAAGTTGCTAGAAACAAGTCCCAAGCCAGAGACATCCAAAGAATCGATGAGTACTATCCGCATGTCAAAAGTATCCCTTGGACCAGTATGCATCTTCACTCCTTTCCTTATTTGGTTAAACAGAGGAAAGGAAAGAAGAAAAACAACAAACCAAGAATGGAAGCTCTCCTGGGAAAGGAGGATGTTGAGCCCCAAAAGAATTCATGTAAATAGACAGAAGCAATCTTTGCCAAGAAAGGGAAGTCAGAGAAGAGGAGGAGAAAGGAAGAAAAAACTTAGCCAAAATAAGTAGAAGCCATTAGAGTTTCTTGAAAAATGGTGATTTCCAGCAACTATAAATTGAGCCTTCCCCTACCCAACAGAGACAACCCACAACCTTCAGAGAGCAAGCTTTCTCTCTCACATGCAAACCAAAAATTTTCGTGCTATCCTTCCTCATTTTCCTTTATTTCCCCTTGAAGCTTTGTGAGTCACTATTAAACTCCAAAAGCCACCCAAAACTCTTCACCATCCTTCTCCCTCTTCATCAAACCTCCTTAGAACCTCTCTCCCTCTCTATTAGAACCTCTATACCTCATAAGGAACCCACATATCTCTCTCCTAAAGTGCTAAACCCATGATAATTTTTGCTCACATGTCATAAGTCACTCATGCCAAGCTAGAATATTTATCTGTAATTTGTTGTCATTTTCATTGGTGAAGGTAACCAAGGAGTTTCCTAAGGCATCATCACCCTTTCGAGACATCCTTGGGGCTTGATCTTCGAACTCAGACACAAGAGGACACTTGCATCAAATTCTTTCTCACTTGTTCTTTGGAAGAAAAAAGCCCTACAGTCTTCAACTATTCATTGATTGACCGTTTGTCCTTATGTGTGTTATAAGAGATTGAAAAGGTCCATATGAAAGCGGAAGTTTGTTGAGAATTAAATGAACACGTAAAGATTCAAAAAACTCAAGGGAAATTGGCGGCTTTACCCTTGGCTCACCTAATTTATTCTCTAATATCCTTATTTTGAAACTCAATCACACATGCCCCTTATAATAACTCCCTATTGATAGCTTATTGCTCATCCCTCACTTAGTTTTTTTTTTCTTCTGGGTCATTGCTCTATGAAATACTCTCATTTCTCTAGTCTCTTCCTCTTCTTCTTCTTCCTTCTGCCCCTCTTCACTTTTGTTGAGTTGTTCTGAGCTCTCCCAAATCCTTTTTCACAATTTCTCAATCTCACTCTCTCAGCCCTTCTCTCCTCTCTTCTCTCTTTCACTCACACCCACATCAGCGACGACGACCTTACCCTTTCCACCTCAATCTCTCACTCTCTGCCCCTCTTTCGACCTCCATGCATGGCGTCTCAGGTAGCTAGCTCGACTTTTCTCCTTCACATTTGGGTTTTCTTCTCCTTGATTCAATTTCATATACGGGTTTGGATTTTTGGTGCTTGATGTGAGTTCAAGTCCCTCCAAGTCAAATTTGAGTGAGATTGTGTAGAAATTTGTTGAAACATAATTGTGGGTTTAATTTAAAATTTTACTCTCTAGGTTTACAATTAATATTTTCAGCTTGTGTAGAGAATGTTATTTCAGTAGGATTATACAAGAACTTTTTTAGGAATATTATGCTTGAATCTTGTTTATAAAATTCTTGGGATTATGCAACAAATTTTGGGTTTTTCGATGAGGTCTGATTCGCAGCTCCTCTCCTTTTAGTTATCTCTTCCAACTCGCAGCTGGTTCTTTTTGGGTTCTTTGGTGAGGTCTGCAATAAACATGATATAACGATATAACATGCAATAAACAGATTCAATACACGTGCAATAAACAAGCAATACACACTCAATAAACAAGCAATATACACGAAGGGAGAGAGCTTGTACTAGAGTTATCTTGCTGAGCATGTTTATTGCAATAAACAAGCAATATACACGCAATAAATATGAAATTTCTAAGTTTTTTATTGTCTTAATATTGTCATCGTATTGGCCCTGTATTGCTATTTTATCATTGTCGTATCACTTTTTTTTTTTCAAGTATGTCTTGGAAAGTTTTTGTTGGGTTTCAGACAAATAAATGCTTTTGTTTCAAACAAAAATTTAAAGTGAATGCCAATCCACCCATTTCAAGAACAAATATTACAAATTGGGTTTGCAAACTCGTTGATGGTGCTTGTGGCTAATGATGTGGATGAGGAAGATGGGTCTTTGGACCTAGGAAAAGAAGAACATGGATAATTGGGAATTAGGGCTAGGAATCAATGAGAGAGAGAGAGAGAGAGAGAGAGAGAGAGAGAGAGAGAGAGAGAGGATATGCAAAATTGGGATTTCATCTCAAATAGAGCATATCAGAGAGGAGGAGAAGAAGAAGCAAAGAAGAAAGCAATTGGGGGTGTCATCTCAGAGATAGCAGATCATAGAAGAAGAAGAAGCCACAATTTTAAATTAAACCCACAATTATTTTTCAACAAATTTCTGTACAATCTCACTTAAATTTGATTTGGAGGGACTTGAACTCACATCAAGTACCAAACAAAAGTGAGAGAGGGGCAGAAGGAAGAAGAGGAAGAGGAAGAGACTAGAGAGATGAGAGTATTTCAGAGAGCAATGACTCAGAAGAAAAAAAACTAAGTGAAGGATGAGCAATACGCTGTGAATAGGGAGTTTTTATAAGGGGCATTTGTGATTGGATTTCAAAATAAGAATATTAGTGAATAAATTAGGTGAGCCAAGAGTAAAGCCGCCAATTTCCCAAAACTCAACATCAAGTGACTTGAGCTGTGCCGAGATTCCCTTTTCTCCATGATATGCTCACACACTCCAATGGTGTACCATTGTACCTCATTTCCCATACGTTTTTCATAAGTGCTTGCCAAACCCTTGTCAGAACTTGAAGGTAATCCTTCACTGTACATTTGAGATGAGACCTCAAATGCTTTTCCAATGTGAATAGGAAATGTTGACTTTTCGAATTTTTAATTTCAATTCCATATTGCTAATATTAGTGGCTATGTACCAATGTGTATTTGAGAATTTTATTCTTTAAGGATCCTTGATAGTAATTCATTGGTTCTTTTTTGTCTCGTTTGGTATATTATATTAGATTATGGATAGGAGTAAATAGTCCATATTAGGTGTTTAGTGTCAACTTGTAATATTTAATTACCTGACTATTATTTAGGGACAAGTAAATATAGGCCCTTACTCTACATTAAAGTTTTGATAATTGAAATTAAGAAAAATTACAAAAAAAAAAAGAAAAGAAGTCAAGCGTCTTCTTCTCCTTCATTGTGTCTTTTCCACTTCTTCTAACTAAAGCTATTGTCAGCTGCTCTTGTATGGTTGAATTTTCTTAGCTACCTAATAGGATTTTTTAGCAAATCATATTGTGATGGTTTAAGTGGAATGATACAATTTGGTTAAATTAAATCCTCTTTTGTATATGTTACTGAAGTTGTGATTTTAATTTGAGCTATGATATTGAGTATATGAGGATTTTGCCTAGACAAATATACAATGTTAATTATTTCTTATTGGATTAATGGAAAAAAAAAACTAAAAATGGAGTGCAAGTTGGAAAATTAAGTATAAAGAAAAAAAATAGAAATGTGAAGTAAAATGAAATTAATGTAGAGTAACGGTAGAATAGAAAAGAGAACTAACAAGAAAGAACAGAATTGATTAAAAACTACTTTTAAAAAGCAAAAAATGGTGTAAGCGGAGAAAAAGAGATTGGCAAAATCAGTGAAAAAAAAACAAGTATATCATTTTTCACAATAATCACAACTCACCCAGGGTCTCTCCATCACAATGCTCAGGCTTCTATCCAAATCCCACTCTTTCAGAAAACCAAGCTCGTCATCCTCATTTTCATCCAGTTACTTGCAAACCCATGTCTGCAATTCAATAGGCTCAACTTCAATCTTCCCCAATCCATCTGCATCTCCTATAGAACATTCCAATTCGCCAAAATCAACCCATATCATAAATGGGTATCCGCACATTCAGCTTTTGGGTCGAAAGTTTTGTTCTTTAGGATCGCAGATTGGTTCTCGACGGCTGTTCTCATCTGGATATTGTCTGAATTATGTAAATTTAAGGGCAAATGGATTTTTGAGGGCTCAGAGTGTTGTGGCTGAAACCAGGAGTTTCTGTAGTGAATCGGACAGAGAGTCTATTCAATATGATGTTGTCATTGTTGGAGCTGGACCGGCCGGTCTATCGGCGGCGATAAGGTTGAAGCAATTGTGCCGTGAAAAGGATGTTGATTTATCTGTGTGTGTTGTGGAGAAAGGAGCTGAAGTGGGTATGTTGCATAATATGTAGACTGTACTATAATTGGTTTTCATGGTACGGGTTGGATAGGTTGAATCTTTATAGTACTCTTATAAATAATTATACATAAATAAAAACGTTGCATGAGTTCTTTTGTGTGATAAATGGAATATCCTTGTGAATTTAAATGTCAAGATTGATTATTGACTCTTGTATAATTGAATTGAGATTACAGTTGCTTATACTTTTATCCTTTTGTCACTTTTCTGATTTCTAATAGGTGCGCACATTATTTCTGGCAATGTTTTTGAGCCACGGGCACTGAATGAACTTCTCCCACAATGGAAAGAGGAAGAGGTACTTATCCCCGCCCCCAACCTTCCGGCTGGTTTCTGTTGCCTATAAGGCACAGGTTTACTTGAACTACCCTGTTTACCGTTTTCCCTTTCATTTTGGCTAAGCAGTTGAACTCTTTACTTGCATTGATGTTGGTTCCTTTCGAGTCACTAATTTTGTCATGTGTCCAAACCACTCAAATTACAATTGGAAGGTGTTATTGTTGCTCATGTTGCCTAGTGCCGTACCCAGATAGATTTGGGCAGTCTATCGGTCTTCTCAAGTAGATTGCACTTTTACTTCTTTGTGCTTAGTTGAATAATTTTACTTCCGAAAAAAGGGTCCGATCGAAAAAGTTTGTGAGGACAGTTTTCATAATTGATTCTGATACAGCTTTCATGTTCACAGTCATATTTGAACAAATGGATGTAGGGTATTTTTTCCACATGCATTCCATTCTTTTGCCCCAAAATAAATGCAGGGATCAGGGTTTTATCCGATAATGTGAAATGCATTACTTGCTCGGAAGTCATTTGTCACTTACTAATTTACATTTAGCCTTTTATTTTAATAGATATTTTTTGCCAACTTTATTTGCAGTCACCAATCACTGTCCCTGTGACTTCTGACAAGTTTTGGTTTCTTACCAAGGATCGTGCATTTTCACTGCCATCTCCTTTTAGTAATAAGGGAAATTATGTTATAAGGTACTTCAAAATTGTACAATTGGTTGCCATGCATTTTGCACCATTATGATTTCTTTTCTTTTTTTGGTCTCTTTAGTTCTGCTGGAAGTTATCAAGAATGCACTAACTGGCAACTAAGCTATGACTTAGATATGAAATTTGTCTAGAAATTCTTCTGGGTGTTTTTCTCATAAGTCTATCTGTTCTCATCCACAATGTTGATGAGCCGTTGTTTTCCCCTCGAGAACCCAGTTCTATTTAACAGCTTAATCCGTATTGGAGCTAATGGAACTTAAGAAGATCTAGTATTAAATATGAGACCTCAACTAAAAGGGAGAAAAAAGCCAGTAAAAGTCTAAAATCAGAATTTTTGGTACCACTTTAACTCATATCTTATATGAAGTTTTCTTATCCATGTTGGTCTTGTTGCTCCTGTGTGGTTTTGTGATAGAAATAGAGTCTTCTTGAAAGAAGAGAAACATTTGATCATCTTCAAAATTTGCAACCTCTTCATAAAGATCCCTTTTGCTTTTCTTGTTTTCTTTTTTCTTTTTTCAGTACTTATTTTCATTATTATTGAATGTTGCTTTCATGTATAATATTTGTGATACATTACAGTTACGCTTCAAATTCATAAAATAGTATTGTGGGCCTTGTGATGTAGTTTAAGTCAATTAGTACGATGGATGGGAGTGAAGGCAGAAGAGTTGGGAGTAGAAATATATCCAGGCTTTGCAGCTAGTGAGGTACTCCTGTTCATTTTCTCTTGCTGTTTCTCCACGTACTGTTGAATACTTGTATTCACAAGTGATCTTATTTGTCAGATATTATATGATGCAAACGACACGGTTATTGGCATTGGAACTAATGATATGGGAGTTGCAAAAGATGGTTCAAAGAAGGAAAATTTCCAACGTGGCATAGAACTGAAAGGCAGCTCTCTCTCTCTCTCTCTCTCACAGACACACACACAGACAGAGAAACACACCCACACATGTTGTCCTCATGCATGTAAGATATGCACATATCTGTATGGACAAAAAAATATTTATATTTGGAAAGCCTCACTCTGAGCATGTTTAGCACATGTTCTGTTACTAGAATCTGGTATTTCCATTTTTTTTAGATTGTAAAGTAACTTGATGCAAGCTTTATAGCAATGCTGCATGTTCTATTAGGATTCGTAGATCTTTAAGTGATCGAGTCATGTTTTCGATCTTTCAAGGTTTCTATCTTTAGGCTTTTCTCCTTCTTGTGGTGCCTGTTAGAACTGTCACAACTCCCAAGGACAGAGAATCATTTTCCACTTGCTTTAAATGTCTCTGTGAACTGGTTTGCTTACATGTACTGATGAGAGTATGAGACTCATATGCAGGGCGAGTAACACTTCTAGCTGAAGGGTGTCGAGGATCATTATCAGAGGTTTCCAAAACATTTCCTTTACCTCCAACAGGTTCCATTGATTCTAAGCTTAAAATATTTGATATCCACATGTAAATCTAATGTCAGGATCTATTTCTATAACAGCAAATAATGAAAAAGTACAACTTGAGAGAGAAGGGAGATGCTCAACATCAGACATATGCTTTGGGAATTAAAGAGGTACTGCACTAATCAAAGAAGATAAATAACTCATATTTTAGATACCAGTTGTATTCTTACGACTGTTTTGGAGAGACATTTTAGCTGATATTTATCTTTCATTTGAGGATTAAGCACACAATGTGCTTACCATTTGTCAACTCTAACAGTCGTAGCCGAGCCGAATTGGGATTACTGACAGTGCTCTATCAATTTAGTGATTGTGGATTATTTATTCAAAGTAGGGCCCGCAGATGTTTTTCACAAATACACGTTCGGTGATCGTTTTCGAACGTTTTTGGTGAGTTGAAAACAAGTGATTGCATTACTCTATTGACAACCGATGCTACCCAGTCTTTAGTTGCCATTAATTAGTGGAGAGAGAGAGAGAGAGAGAGAGAAAGATAGGTGGGTGTATGGGATTCATGTCCAGCCTGGGAATTTCGAAGGAAAAGAAGAAGAAAAGAGGAGGAAAGAGAGAAAAAGAGAAAAAGAAGAAAAAAAGAAAGAAAAAAGAAAGGAGATAAGATAGTTTTTCTTTAATTTTTTTCATTGTTTATTAATTTAGCCTCTAAAAATATCATTTTTTTTTTGAAAAACAATTGTCTGACACTTTTATAAAGATGTATCTACAGATGATTTCCTGAAAATGTGGATTGAAATACTTATTCGAAAAGACAATGTTCTTCAAAAATGTTCTCGGGCATAGTTGAAGTTGAGGTGGCTTTTGTTAACTAAAGTAAAAGCAATTGTCACAAACAGACACACTGATACAGTCTGAGTTGAAAGCTGGTTTGTTTGATCAACCACACAAGTTTTTGTGATTCGTACAGAGTCTCTGAAGATAAGCATTTTATAATACCATAATTCAACTATTTATTGGATGTAGTTTTCCCCAACACCATATGTTCTCAGGTTTGGGAAATTGATGGAGGAAAGCACGACCCCGGTGCTGTGCTGCACACTCTGGGTTGGCCCTTGGATCAAAAGACATATGGGGGTTCATTTTTGTACCACATGAAAGATAGACAGGTAGTTATATATTTATTAATTTATGAATAATTCTCTATTTAATAATGGTTTAAAAATATTTGCTGTGCTATTTAGTACTAAAACGTGGTTCTGAGTTAGGTAGTGCAATATTAATGTGCTTTTCACTTGATTTTTCAGATTTCTGTTGGCTTTGTGGTTGCTCTGAATTATCATAACCCTTTCTTGAACCCTTATGAAGAATTCCAGGTAACTAAATCATTGGTTTTTCTGAATGATCAAAATGCATCACTTCCCTTTGGATGTAATGCATCTTTTCACGGATCAAGGGTCTTGCACCCTGTTTGTCTATAATTTTGTTTAAAAGAATTAAAAAGTGAGCAACAATTTATACTTCCTATACAGACTGGGTCCAAATTCCTATTTAGGGCTGATTTGGTGTGTATATATAATGCGGATGGTCAGACCAAAAAAGTGTCTGATGTGTATATATGCGTGTTCTGCTCATCTACCTCTGCCCCATGCACGTGCGATTGGAAAAGTGGATACATGGAGCATAAACTTACTCCTCATGTTCCTTTCTGCAGGGTGGGGTTAATATTTTTTTCATGAATTAAGTGAAATAAAAGTTGCAGTGGAGCTTCCTGTTGGATAACTGATGGAGTTAATAATTTGGGAAAATTTTCTCACATCTTTTAACTAGTGAATGTGATTTATATTTCAGTAGTGTCCAAGTCATTTATCTGACATGTTCAATCCTACTCAACTTACATGTATTTGTTTTCCTGCTGATAGAAATTCAAACATCATCCTGCAATCAAACCACTGCTGGAAGGTGGTACTGTTCTTCAATATGGGGCTCGCACTTTGAATGAAGGTGGTTTTCAGGTACATTAGTAATTCCTATTTGTCCCGTTTTATTTACATGATATATGCATGCACATGAAGAAAGTAGACTAATGGAATGCTAATACTTTGCATTTTCTGCACATGGCTGCATCATGTGCCCTTATAAATTATATTTCCTTGGAAAAGTTTTTAAATATCCAAAAGGATTTTCAGCCGTTTTACCCCCTGAAGTATGACCCTTGTAGAATTAACCCCCTGAAATAAAAAGTTGGCCAATTTAGTCCCTGACTTAATTGAAATTGCCAATTTAACCCTTGCCGTTAATTTTTTCGAATTTCATCCATTTTTCCTTCCAAAAAATCATGTGGATGACATGTGACCTATTTGATTTTATTATTATTATTATAAAAAACTAAAATAGTTAGAAAAAAAGAAAGAAAAAAAAAGTGATTCTCTCCGTCTCTTCCCCTCTCCCCTGGTCTCTTTCTCTCCTCTGGCCCTCCAACGAGCCACTGTCCATGAACCTTAAGCAGCACCTGGATCTCGCCGTTGTGGTTGAAAATGTTGTGGCACTTGACGATGTTGGGGTTGCCGACGTCGCGGAGGATTTCGATCTTGCGGCGGATCTGGTTCCTATACCTGCATGAATAAGTTCTCAGTAAGTTACTTGTTGAGTTATGAGTATCAAATGCATATCAGGCACGAGAGAGAGAGAGAGAGAGAGAGAGAGAGAGAGAGAGAGACCGTTATTCTATTTTTCTTTTTGTTTGATTTATTTATTATTTATTTTACTTGAAATTACAAATTTACCCTTCTAGTTAACAGAAAATTTGGATGAAATTCACAAAACTTAACAGCAAGGGCTACATTGGCCATTTTAATTAATTCGGGTGTTAAATTGGCTGACTTTTTAATTCGGGGGTTTAAGTTTGATTGGGGTCCTAGTTCGTGGGGGTGTACGGCAATTTACATTAGCCCCCAAATCTCTCTGCTGTCACCATTCATTGAAAATTTTACTGAAGGGGTAGAAGAATTTAAGTTTTGAACTATGTTCTATATGTTTGTACAGGGTAATGTTCTGTTGGTAAACATTCTAGCAACATAGCAGCATAGATGCTTATGTTGCTAGACTAAATCTGGACCACACATTCAGGCAAAAAGTTAACCTAAAATCAATGGTTTAGATTCACAGCTTGGCTATGTTGCTAGACTATCAATCATTCATAAGATGGATATTTGTTTGTGTGGAAACACATCTGATCTTGTCCAAAGAAGGAAGACCGTACATGCATTTGTCTTCCCACTGGTGTGTTCTAAGCAAAATGAGTGAAGAAAACGTGGATCATCTTTTTTTCACATTGCCCCTTTTCTTTAAGTCTTTGGTGGACCTTGCTGAGGGAGGTTAAGGCTGTTTGGGTTATTCCAAAAGGTTGTTTTGATTTTCTCAGTTCCCATTTTGTCGTATGGGGCAGGGGGAAGCATGCTTCAACCTTATGGGGCTGCTTGGTGCAGTCTGTATTCTGGAACATGTGGCTAGAGCGTAACAGGAGGATTTTTGATGAGTATGAGGCAGTGGGTGTTGGGGAATTATGGGATAGAATTAAATTCTGGGCTGCTTTATGGGTTTCTGTCAGTTCAGATTTCAAAGACTATTCTTACTCCACTATATTGAGGGATATGGCTGCTGCTGTGATGTGAAGTGTTTCTTTGCGTCTTGTTTATTTTTAGCTTTTTGCTGGATCTTGTTTTGGTTCTTTCTGGCTCATTTTCTATGTGTCCTTATGGTGTTGCAGACTTTGTAGTTTTGGCTGGTTTCTTTGTTTTTAGGCTGTTATTCTGTTGTTGCTCGTTTGGCTTGTGGATGCCTTATCCACCTGTGTGTTCCTTTTCGGTTCTTTCAATAAATTTTGTTTCTTTTAAAAAAAAAATTGATATGAGACATTACTCTCATGATCTCTGTCTGGGTCAATATATAGTTATATACATATGTGTGTGTGTGTGTGTATTTTTTCTGTTGTAAATGTTATACAAATACAAATATGATGCTAGTTAAATTTCAGTCTATCCCATATCCAGTTTTTCCTGGAGGAGCGGTTATTGGATGTTCAGCTGGTTTTTTAAATGTACCCAAAATAAAGGGAACACATACTGCAATGAAATCAGGTACCATTTACCAAATAGTTGTTCATCTGATTTGTGTTTCATCTTATTGTCTACTCATCATGTCTAGTTATAGTGAAAATAATTCTGCATGCCGAAAAGTTTAATTGTTGACAACAAATAATGGTAGATTATATTTGTTAAATTACATCATACTTATTCAAAGTAGATTGTATCTGTTAGTATCATGGTAGATTGTATCTGTTAGTATTCATAGTCGATTGTATCTGTTAGTATCATCCTTTCTTTTTTCCTTCTATAAAAGACATGTTGTTAACAGCTTCATCTTGTTTGGACGCCCAACCCCTCGATCACCCCACCAAAATGAAAAAACTTTTATGTCATATTTCTCTAATCTTTAATTTTTTTTTTTAAAGATCAAGTATTCTAATGACTAAATTTATATATAGTCAAGTATTCTAATGACTGGATAGCATTTTTTCAAGTGTTAGGTTACTACTAACTCACATGCATGAACATTTATGGACACAGAGGAGCTCATGTCTGTTTTAATCTTAAAAAATGTTACGTTCACATTTCAAGACACCAGTCACTTTGTGGAGCTATAGCTGGGTTTTTCATTTTACACATTATTTGGTTTCTCTAATTCACCATAGAATCTAACAAGTCTATTTGCGATGGCTGAATGAACATATTAGTATTATGAGTGGTACCACTTGATGCCTCCTTGATGCATCCACAAGGAATTCATATGCCCCCATGTGGAATGTTTATAGGCATGCATAGGAATCCCAGAATCTTTTGTGTTATACAAGTGCCTTACTGTAATGGATTACTTTTGAGTTCATGAACAAATATAACTTTTGAGTTATTACCTACAGGCATGCTAGCTGCAGAAGCTACATTGAGTGTACTACATGAAGGCTCAAACATGGAAAAATATTGGGATGCTTTAAGGAGTTCATGGATATGGGAAGAACTTTACAAATCTCGGAACTTCCGACCTGTAAGTAGAAACATCCATTGTCTTTTCCTTTGATTTTTAGTTTCTATCCCCATTTTCCCACTATAGGTAAAAAATTGGTCATCATTTTGGGACTGTACTACCTCCTTTTTTAGCCCTATACTAATGGATAAATCCAGATAAATGTTACTCAACTAGTCACCTCTTGTCATGCAGTGTTTCATGTTTGTTTTGCTCCATTTCTCATTTCTCATTTAACTAAATAGTAAGTTGAAAAGGAAAAACATTTGTTGTTTTATGCTGCTGGATAATTCTGTGCAAATTGGAGAAGATAGCCAACTTTAAGCTTCTCCCTTAGGATTTTAATTATAGTTTACTGTTACTAACCTTTTGTATAATTTTATTTTTTTAGGCATTCGAATATGGACTTATTCCTGGACTGGCCATAAGTGCTTTAGAACAGTGAGATCATATTGTTGCTTGTTAATTTGACTGATTAAGATTTCCTCATAATACAATGTTCCTTCTTCACGCCTTAGTCACCAATGTTTTCTGCCTTGCAGTTATATAATGAAAGGAAGAGCCCCCTTGACGCTGAAGCATGGAAAACCGGACCATGAAACAACAAATGTGAGACCACATTCTGAAAACCATGAATTCAAATTACAGAGACCTACGTAGTAAGGACACTACAGTTTGGCACTGAATGATTCAAATTTTGGGGATTGTTTTGGGATGGAAGGGTTAGAAAATGCAGGCCTGGATGCTAGGTCTGTGTTAACTTATGAACTCTTCAACTTTTCAGTCCACCAGGGGGAAAAATCCCCTCCTGCAACTTGTTCATTGTTGTGAGGAGGGTTGGGATTATGCCCCCAGTTACTGTTTCTTTGTGACCAATTGACTGCCATTGGGCACATCATACTAATACCTGAAATATGGGCATAGTTCTGAAATAGTTCAGTTATGCATAGAAAAAAGAGGTTGGATATCAAAACCAGTTGTGTTCTTAAACAGTGCATGAATCGTTTTGTAACAGAAGCACTGATTTGATATATTCTTCTTTCTTCTTTTCCTGGTCCATGATATAATTATTGTGGTCAACTGACATATGTACCCATCTGTCAAAAACTAGAGATAACATATGGTCCTTGCCAATTTTACTTGGAAGGTTCCTCCTGAACATCTGCTGTTGAAATTTCACTTGTTGATTAAATATCTCTGACACTGGCTATTCTCAAATTACAAATATTGGAAGAGATATCCTCTTTGGATTATTATTTTTGTTCCCCACAACCTCTAAAATAGAATCAAACTTTTATTACAGGGGTATATTAGTAGTGCAGTTAATGAACTTTTTTACCTGCTAAGAACTGATTTGTCCACATTTGCAAATGCAGGCTGCACAGTTTCACTCTCCAATTCAATATCCAAAGCCAGATGGGGTTTTATCTTTCGATATTCCAACCTCCCTACACAGGTTTTTAAATACCAATACTTACATTTTGTAGTTATGTTTCTTTTAGTTAAAAGATTACAGTGGAACAGGTTTCAGTGTTACAACCTTGGCAACATATGTTATACTGTTGGGTTTTCGTTACCCTACTTCACCTGCCTCAGAACTTAAATATATGTGAATATAATGTCATGGAATGGAGACTTTTCAGAGTTCTACGCCTCAAGGGCACATAAAATGTTTAAATGAAATCCCAGTTCTTGGTGCAATGAACAGTGCGAACATGCATGAAACTGTTGAATAGCCCAGAGTATCTCTGTGCCAATAGAGAGCCCTCTGTTATTGTAGGGGAGCTCACTTCCCTCTCACATGCCCCTTTTAATGTCTTAAGCTTCTATGACATTTGCATGCTTGTAGCATAGATCCTCATTGATGGTTGGTAGGGGCCCATATTAACTATCATGAGGTCTTTTCTTGTAGCTGGTATATTTTTTTTCCTGCCCAACATGGTTTTGCAGTAAGTTAAGGGAGTAATCCTATTTTAGCAGAAAGAGTTTGGCAAGGTCAACTTCCAGTACAAAGGTCAATCATTTCCCCACTCTTAGTATGCCAGGAAATTTAGGTTCTACCTCCATGTGGTTTAAGTTGGCAGATAAAGACATGATAAGTTGCGATTTGATAGGCTGAGAGCCTAGACTAGAAAACATTCTGAAAGCCTAGATAAAAAGGACGTATTCGTTATAAACAAAAATCAAACCAATTCTGTGCTCCTTGAGTTTTGGGAAAGGAATGATAGTTTTTGGATTTTGTCTTGTGGTAACTAAAACCTGAAGAGTAGAAAGGATTCTTTTGGCTGACTACCAATAGCTAGGAGTTGTAGTTGGTTTTAGAAGTCACTGCCCTTTTCTGTCATAATTTTCAAAATCACTATTAGTGGACTAAGTAAAGTAAAGGGGTGAATGTTTGTGTTTGGATAGAAATCAATTACATATTAGAAATGACCAATGCTGTCAATGCCAAATAATTCAGAATCATCTACATATATCTATCTTATAACCATAAGAGGTATTTTTCATTTGAGGACCAGCTATATTAGATTAACATAATTTTCTCACAGAACTATATTTGTCCTTCCCCACTTTTGTTGTAAGTGATGCATGTATCTTTGTTTGCTTAAACAGGAGCAACACAAATCATGAACATGACCAACCAGCTCACCTTCGGTTGAGGGACCCCAAGATTCCTGAACTTGTAAATTTGCCAGAGTATTCTGGTCCTGAGTCACGATATTGTCCTGCGCGTGTATATGAGTAATGTCCATTCTATTTTTTTATTGTACTTGAGTGATCATCCCTAAATGGATTATCTCTAATTCATCTCAAGTTTTGAAATGTAGGTATATCCCAGATGAAAAGGGTCAGCTGAAGTTGCAGATCAATGCTCAAAACTGCCTACATTGCAAGGTAATTTGGAAGGATAGTAGGAGCTACCTTTTATGTATTTCAGATGTCCAACATATATGCATCTCCATGCACACATAAACATGGGAATGTATTATAAAGTACTAGACTTAAAAAAGAGAGTTTAATAGTTTATTTGTGTACCTGGCCAAGATATTTTGGTAAACGTTCTGTTTTTATTTTTTATTTTTCTTGAATATTCATATATATAGCATACCTTTACTGGTTTTGCTTGCAATTCCACACACAATTGTAATTTGGGAGAGGTTTTTGGACTGCATTCCATTCTAAGGCACACCCCTGTTGCATGATTCAAGAGACCAAAAAAAAAAAAATTTGTGAAGCATTCTTTGGTGTAGTGTCTTCTTTTGCCAACCCTCCATCAAATGAAAGGTTTTACACCTCTTCTTATCCTGCACTCCTGTTATTCGGGAAGTGGTAACCATGTGCAGTAGGCGAAAGTCTTGCTTATGACAGCTACAACAATCCCTCTTACATCTACCAGTCACGTGATCAGTGCACAAGGGATTGGCTGTGAGAGGATGCTTGTATTTAGTGGTTGTAGCCAAACAATTTCCCTATAATACACAAGAACTCCTCTTTAAAAATAGGAGGATCTTAAAAGCCTAAGTGGTAGCCTATAAACTCTTTTAATTTACATTTTAACCTTGAGGGTGCAATTGCACAATTGTATGCTGAAGAAAAAACCTGGCAATATGTATTGTGTCATTGACTTGACCAACTTGTTTGGCTAATTTTCTGCTCATGGTTTAGACTGTTGCTACTTTTTTGTCCCTTGGTTTGAAGATGTACCAATTTTGCTTTGATATGTTTCAGGCATGCGATATCAAAGACCCAAGGCAAAACATTCAGTGGACTGCGCCAGAAGGAGGTGGTGGCCCAGGCTACTCCATAATGTAGAATCTATTTCTTCTTCTTTTCCTTTTTTGGTCAATCTCAAGAATGTAGAATAAGAACTTGTTTTACTATTGTCACTGCGAAAGGAGAGTTCAAGTTGACAACAATTTTACAGTTTTACTCCCATATAAATAAAAGAAGAAAGTAAATGCATAGTTTACTGCAGTCTCGCATGCTACAAGCAGAGCCATTAATAAATAAGATGCGCCTCCAACTAAAAAGGACACAAAAACTAAAACTAGTTGGTAGCAAATTTGATATATAAGCATACACTTTAATGCGGGATTGGTACTTTCAATGTTATGTTGGTGTCTTTAATTGTAGAGTTCAAGTTTTTTTAATGAAGTTCATCTTTGGTTATAAAAAAAAATGGCACACTTTAATGCAACTTCTCTTATATAGGAAACAGACAAATGCAAAACCAAATTAGAGTAGGTGTTTTGTAAACTATAGTTCAATTTGTACATAAATTTGTTCCAACTAAATGTTAAGCATGTAGCTTTACACCGATATATAATTAGTGGTGCGCATTAGTCCGACCCCTTGGAATTATAATGGTTGATTTGGTTTGGTTTTGACCATTAAAAAAAGTCAAAAGATCTAAAACTAAAACCTAATCATAATAGTTTGGTTTCATTCCATTTTCTCGATAATTTTTGTTAAAACTGACTTATCTAAACCATTACATTATAATTGGTCCAATTTTGATTTTGGAGTAAAACCGATCTAATTCGAACCGTACCAACCACTATATATAATTCTCTTACTAATTGAAAAGGCCATCAACCAATTATTTTGATGCATCCACCATCAACCAATTATTTTCATCACAAACAGCTCACGAAGCCTCACTCCCTCATAACGCAAAACATTAACATCGAGTCCATGCTGGAGTTTCCATTTCTCAGCCACTGCAGCAAAAATGATTGAAGGCCCTCTTTCATTAGCTACCTGCAAATCATTTTCTATTCAATCGTGTTGTTGAAAGTCAGAGAATTTGAAAATAACATTTTCTTCTTCTTTTGTTACACATCATAAGAAAGTATTATTAGCTTTTAAACCAGCCCCAAAATTGCTGGTGCTGTTGGAAATTACAAAGAGCTTGATGAAAACCTCTCGTATTTCCCTATTGCCCCAATGTTTTAAATACTATTTCAAACCTGGGTTAATAAATACAAACATTTTCAACTACAATTCAAATTCTTTCATCAGCCAGCATAAGCATCTCTTCTCCAATGAAAGTTGTGCCTCCGCCTCAGACGTATCAAAATCACCTTTCGCCTGATTATTCCTGAATCCCATGGCAGTCAAAATAAATAGGACCCTCTGATGCAAGTCTCAAAGACAAAAGAAAGGAAGACCTTGTGCAACATATCCACTGTTGGTTCATACCACCTTCACGGCTATGTCTACCATCCTAGCCAATTCAACAGCTGCTCCAACATAACTATGTGGTGTTAACTTTAGTAGATTGGACTTTGCTTCATTAGGTAACTCCAAACCTTGCATAAAATCTACTATACTTTCCTTGGTTACTGCTCTTCCTCTGGTTAGTTCCTTCAACTTTTCATAGGGCTCAGGAACACCATATCTTCGCATAACTGTCTGTATTGGTTCAGCAAGAACTTCCCAAGTAAGGTTCAAGTCCTCACTTATGCAACCTTCATTGACCTGAAGCTTTGATATTCCCTGAAGTGTGCTTTTGTAGGCAAGAAGAGAATGCCCTAATCCTAAACCCATGTTCCTTAAAACAGTTGAATCCGTCAAGTCACGCTGCCAACGCGAAATAGGCAACTTCATGCTCAGATGATAAAAACTGCCATTAGCCACACCAAGGTTACCTTCACTGTTTTCAAAATCAATAGGGTTTACCTTGTGAGGCATTGTTGAAGACCCAATCTCACCAGCCTTTGTTGTCTGCTTAAAATAACCCAAAGATATGTAGTCCCATATATCTCTATCAAAGTCGATCAATATATTGTTGAACTGGCTAAATGCATGAAAAAGTTCTGCCATATAGTCATGAGGTTCAATCTGCGTAACATAGGGATTAAAACTCAACCCAAGAGATGTTACAAAATCTTCAGCAATTTGGGGCCAATTAATATCAGGATATGCGACAAGATGAGCATTGTAATTTCCAACAGCACCAGCAAATTTTCCCATTATTTCCACCCGAGAGATCTCTTGCCTTTCTCTGCTTAATCTGACTGCAAAATTTGCCATTTCCTTTCCCAAAGTTGTGGGTGAAGCAGGCTGTCCATGAGTACGAGAGAGCATAGAAATATGAGCATTGTCCTTGGCCATGTTACATACTGCCTCAACCAAATCATCCATGACAGGATATATGACACTATTCACAGCTTCTTTCAACATTAATGCATGGGCAAGATTGTTGATGTCCTCGGATGTGCAAGCAAAATGAAAAAATTCCAGCACCTTAGCTATTTCTGGATGTGATTGGAATCTCTGTTTCAAGAAGTACTCCACCGCTTTCACATCATGATTTGTCACTTTCTCAATCTTCTTTATTTCTAATGCATCATTGTAACTAAATCCATCAATCATTTCTTGCAAATAAGACCTAGCATTTTCACTGAAGGTGGGTACCTCTGTGACTTCAGGAATTTGTGAAAGCCATAGCAACCATTTGATCTCAACTAGAACACGGAAGTAGATCAGACCATACTCACTCATGTAAGGAGCCAAGTCCTTGACTTTACCCCAATACCGACCATCCAATGGTGACAAAGCCATCAAATTCACAAGCTCAGATTCACTAGAAGAGTTGCCAGACACCATCTTCACCTTCTCAGTGGAAACATTGGTGTTTTTTCTGGTGGCTCTAACAGCTGTGTCTACCATCCTGGCCAGTTTAACTGCTGCTCCAACATAGCTATGCGGTGTAAGATTTGATAAAATGATCTTTGGTTCCTCAGGTAATTCCAAGCCTTTAATGAACTCTCTTATTCTGTCTTTGGTAACTGTTCTTCCTCTTGTTAGTTCCTTCAGCTTCTCATAAGGCTCAGGAACACTATATCTTCGCATAACAGTTTGTATTGCTTCAGCAAGCACCTCCCAAGATTGGTTCAACTCCTCACTTATGCGAGCTTCATTAACCTGAAGCTTTGATATTCCCTGCAGTGTGCTTCTGTAAGCAAGAAGAGAGTGTCCTAGTCCAACACCCATGTTCCTCAGAACAGTAGAATCAGTCAGGTCACGCTGCAAACGCGATTTAGGCAACTTCTCACTCAAGTAGGAAAGACTTCCACTAGCCACACCAAGATTACCTTCACTATTTTCAAAATCAATAGGGTTTACTTTGTGAGGCATTGTTGATGAGCCAATTTCACCAGCCCTAGTTGTCTGCTTGAAGTAACCCAGAGATATATAGCGCCATATATCACTATCAAAGTCAATTAATATATTATTGAATCGGTTGAATGCGTTAAAAACTTTAGACATATAATCATGAGTCTCGATCTGAGTAACATAATGATTAAAACTCACTCCAAGAGATGTTACAAACTCTTCAGCAATTTGGGGCCAATTCAATACTAGGATATGCAGCTAGATGAGCATTGTAATTTCCTACAGCACCTGCAAACTTCCCCATTATCTTTACCTCAGAAATTCTGTGCCTTTGTATGCCTAGCCGCACAGCAAAAATTGCCATTTCCTTCCCCAAAGTTGTGGGTGAAGCTGTCTGACCATGTGTGCGAGAAAGCATGGGAATGGAAGCATTATCCTTTGACATGTCACATATTGCCTCAATCAAATTGTCCATGACAGGAAATATAACATTGTTGATAGCTTCTTTTAACATCAATGCATGAGCAAGATTGTTGATGTCCTCAGATGTGCAAGCAAAATGAAAAAATTCAAGCACCTAAAATAAGAAAAAGCATTATGTGATTCTCAAAAACTAGAAATAAAGTGATCAATATAAGTGTATCAAATACAAAGGAGCAGAGTGTTTCAGAATTAACAAACTAATAGAGGGGAATGTCAACCTTAGCTATTTCTGGATGTGAGCTGCATTTCTGTTTCAAGAAGTACTCCACTGCTTTTACATCATGGTTAGTCATTTTCTCAATCTTCTTGATTTCTAATGCATCACTGATGCAAAATCCATTTATAATTTCTTGCAAGTAAGACTGAGCATCGTCACTGAAACCGGGCACCTCTGTGACTTCAAGAATTTGTGATAGTTTCAACAACCATTTTGATCTGTCATACAGTTCATTAATATAAATGACACCTTCACCCCAAAAAAAAAAAAAAACTTCATATTCTTCTAAAAAATGTGATGTTTTGATACTGAAAAACATAATTTATATGCTTGGGCAGTCCAACAAAAATTGAAAAGGTTCACTGGTTCATTACAGTAGTAATATATAGTACAAAAAACTACCAAAGCCATATTACAATTTTTTTTCTTACATTTCCAACTTTAAATATATTAACAGATTAAAAAATTCAGTTGTCTAACAGAAAAATAAAATAAAAATTGCAATAAATTAAAGCAGTACCTCAACTAGAACGCGGTAGTAAATTAGCCCATATTCACTCATATAAGGAGCTAATTCCTTGACTTTACCCCAATAACGACCGTCCAACGGCGACAACGCCGTCAAAATCGAATGCTCGATTTCAACAGAACAATCACCATTCACCTTCTCCGTGGTGACATTGATGTCTTTAACAGTGGCTCGTAGAGCACAATCTCTGCTAGAGAGTGCCAAGGAAGCATTTCTAGGATGATGAAGGCAGTAAAGGCTTGAGGGCTCCAGTGGCCTTTGGGATTTGGATGGTACATAGCTGAAGCACGAGAGCTGGTTGCTGTTCACAACCCTAGAATACGAAGAGGCTCCAAAGTCCATGGATTGAAAGGTGTTGAGGTCGAAGATATGGCAGCCACAATTGGAGGAGCTCATGTTCGCGCTCTTTTTGACCTGTTTGGTTCCCGTTTGATTCTTGCTAAAACCCTAGTTCAGTTTGAGACGAAGGGATGTACGGCCCGTTTAGTGGTTCACTACATTTTCTTTTCTTTTTTTGGGACAAAGAAAACTCTACCACTCGATTTCCATGTTATTCACTGTTTCTTTTTTTTTTTTTTTTTAAGCCAATTATTATTTCTTTGTTGCCACAAAAGAAAAAGTTATTATTTCTTGAGGGCATAATTATTTTCCCATTTGGTATTAGGATTTTTATCTTCGGAAAAAATTAATCTTTTTATTTTATAAAATCCCAGTTTTAGATTGGATTATGATTTTTTTTTCTTTTTTTGTGAGTACTAAGATTTTGGTCCTTTTTTATTTATGAGAAATTAGGATTTTTTGTCTTTTTGTGTTATTTACACTATTATGAGTTTTCCAACACAAGGGACCAAAATCAAAATCTAATCTAATGCTAAAGTTTAATAATAAAAAACAAAACAAAAAAGCTTATACCATTTAAGAATGAAATTTTAATTTTCTATTATTAGTTACTAGATATTCAAATGTACTTAACTACATTTGCTTATCTTAATAAGGTTTAGTTTGTTATGTGTTTTTTTTTTTACAAACGATATTTGGGAAAGAGATAATCGAATCAAGGGCCTCAAATGCAAGCGTCAATGCTCTTAAAGATTTGAGATAAAAACTCCTTGTTGTTATGTGTTCCTTTGTAACGAATGTTGTGATATTCAAATAAAATCATGATTATAGTACTTAGATATCTGTGATATTTTTGTTTTTATCATGTCTGATATTTTGGCAAATGTATTTTATCATTAATTTGTTTTAATTTTTTTCAACCTGATATTTTATCGAGATGTTATTTTCCAACACCAAAATATTGAATTTGGTTAATTTATCGCCCAAAATATCGAAATATCGAAAATATCTCACGAAAATATGGTAATTTTCCTCGAAGGATGGCAAGTAGAATTTGGTCAATTTATTGTAGAAACTATCGAAATATCGATCTTGCAAGAATCTGGCAACCTTTCATATAGGATAGCAACCGCACAATTGTCCAACACATTGATTATTGTTTTGTGATATATATTTCTATTTATAATGCATTTATACAAATGACATATTTTTCTCTTTCCATTTTTACTTACAACTTTTCTAATCTCTCTTGTGCATATAAAAAATACCTCTGTCTCACAAATATTCTAAAGTCTAGGCATAGAAAATCATTTGATTTCCGATGTTTGGTAAGCTAAGTATAGAAAATGAATTGCTTGATAGGCCAATATTAAATTCCCTTCATCCCTTGGATTTCATTTCCTCTTTGCGACCAAAGCCAGTATTAAATCATTTGATTTCCGATGTTTAGTAAGCTAAGTATAGAAAATGAATTGCTTGATAGGCCAATATTAAATTCCCTCCATCCCTTGGATTTCATTTCCTCTTTGCGACCAAAGCCAGTATTAAATGCATTTTTTTCATGATCAATTTGTTCCTATTAACAATTTATAAGTACAATTTTTATCCACCAACAAAAACTTGGTATTCTTTACTTTATTTTATTTGTTTCATATCCCTAATAGGGGTATAATTTGAAAACTAAACAAATTTTGTACAAAACCACCCTCTACTCGGAAAACATATCTCCAGAAAATTGTAAATAATCCACTTGAGAACAAATCTGCATAATCTAAATCCATCATAGTTACCAGGGAAAAAACACAATGACAAGGTGCTCTATACCATCGGAAATATATAACGCATACCATAATTCAACCTAAAACTAAAATCATATCTATGGAACAGCCTACAAACAAATTTCATCTAGACGCATCATCTAACCGGACTCAAAATGAAAAGGGAGGGAAGGGGGGTTGTGATCAATCAGGACTCAAAAGAAAGACGGGGGAGTCCTAGCTGGATACAGCTGTTCAATTACAACTTTTGAACAATGTTTGACCCATCTTGATCCACCATTACGTTTGGCCAAGTTGAAAACTTCTCTCAACAATCTTTTCGTTACAGATTGGTTAACCTCTGATGCATTATCCTTCTGGCTAGGAGATGGTATGGATCCTCCCATTTTCAAGTCCCCACTTTGCGGTTGCTGTTGCTGTTGCTGCTGCTGCTGCATCTGTTGCTGTTGAAGTTGATGCAGTTGATGCTGCTGAAACTGATGCTGCTGCTTCTGAGAGTGAATTTGGAGCTGTTGAAACTGTTGTGCAGTTAGAAGAGTGTGCATAGCCTGATTGTTTGGATAGAATTGCTGGCCAGAACCAAAAGAAGCAAAGTTCATCATAGGTCCACCATTTGGCATAGCTTGGCCAGTCAGAACTTTCAGATGCTGAATTTCCTCTTTCAGTGCATCATTCAGTGCTACAAGACAAACAAAACAATACTTTTTTTTATAAGTCATTTTCATTTGCAAAAGGACCAAGAACAAACAAGAAGTTATATGGCCCAAAGACAGCAAGAAAACCTATATTACAGTGCTGTTCCAATACTCCATGAACAAGATGTTATTGTTTTTCATTTTGTTCCCTGTGTGCCAGTATCAGAACGAAGTAAACTTGTGCATTGGATGTCAACCGTTCAAGAACCATATTGGATTACTTCATTCCTCCATATTCAATTTTCAAACTAAAGTAATTAAATTTTCAATGATGGGGGTAGTTCACTTCAGGTTGGCCAACTCATGCAATAAAAACACTAAACCCATATGAAAATATACAAAGAACCCTTTTATTTAAGTTAATTTCATTACCTTCTGGATCAGTTGAGTAAACAAACAGATCATAAACTCATGACGCAAAAGCAAATATCAAGCGAAAACCAAAGTTCTTTGTATAATCTTATAACATAGACTATGAGAAATTAGATATTTTGTAAATGTACATGCAGCAAGATGTCATCATAAACAGAAGAAACCGATTTTTATTCAAGTTATCAATAGTAAACAATGTCTGCTAACCTACCTTGTGGCATCTTGTCAACTTCCATTATGGATTATGATCTCTAACAAAAATAAAGTACATTCACGTAAGCATCTACTTATTAGATTGTCCATTTTGTACAACATTTATTGTCTCAGCGTCCTTGCATCATGCTAAAGGGAGAAAAGCCTTAGAGGTGAAACTTTCAAAATCCCGCAAACTACCCTTATTTAATTAAATTACTAAGAGATGACAATTTAATATAATAAACAAAAATTAGTAAAACAAAATCGTTCAAATAAAAATTCTAAAGAATTACAAAATTAAACCCCCGCATAGTGGGGTGTTACCACCTCCCACTCCTTTCTTTTCATTAGTTTTGTTTTTGGTCTTTATTTCTTCTTATTTTTATATTAAATTACTCTAAAAATAATTCTTCACAACAGTTATTTTAAAAAGCCAATTCGGGCACGAGTGAGAGTGTGCTAAGAGGCTCGTATAAAAAGAACATGAAAAAGATATAGAATATAAAAAGAACATGAATATTAATTCTAATCATGAAAGGAAAAGGGGCCTCACCATCTTGCAAGTGAACCTGTTGCTCCATTGTTTGCAAGCGCAGTTTCAGTTCACTGTTCTCAGCAGTCAGACCATTTGTATCTCTCTGCTCATAAGAAATCCATAAGAACAGTCATTTACATCCTCAACACGTAAGCAAGATAAGAATCATAAGTTAAGACATCCAGCTGCACAGACCAATAAAGAGAAACTGAACATTCATTTTTTAACAAAAAACTATGATAAGCCGATGCAATTTACCTGCAAGAGAGTCAATTGAGCAGACAAGGAAGTAGCTTCTGTTTGCAAGGTCTGAACTTTCTGCTCAAGCTCAGCAATATACCGCATTTTCCTTTCCTTTGACCTTGCAGCTGACTGCCTATTTGCCCAGATCCTAACGCATGGCAATCAAGGGGAAAATATTAAGCACAATGATGATGTTAAAGTAAAAGGGAAAACAAGGTACACGATCATTTATTTAAATTCCATCATGGGAAAATAACAAGGGGAATATATATATGCTTGATAGATAGATAGATAGAAAATAATTATTAAAAAATCATAAAAGTTGCTTGTGCTCATTGAAACACCATTTTCAAGGTAAGATTAATATATGCTGAGTGAGACTGATATCCATTTAGGAACTATGTTCTACAACATCTTGGGCAAATGGTTTGAACAACATGACGATGGTTTTGATATCTTAGGATAGAACAGAAGTATATAAGATCAATACATAACAAAGGAATGTACATAAAACTAGTTTTCAATTACCAATGACGCCACAAGGGATGCCTGTAGTAATTTTCCTACAAGAACAACGTTTCTATTGAACTCCTATTGAGGTATCTTAGTCCAATCAAGTATTAACAATTCTATAAACAATCAACCTGATAGGCTCCAATGATGGTATTGCAGTCCAATTAGAGGAGCACATTGGAAGGAACTTTAAAATTTAAGGGAAAAAAAGCCTAGTCAATTAGTAATAGAAATTGAAAATGCATTGACTGCCCTTCTGCCACTAAACCAATGTCAAAGATCTCAAACATTAAACTACTTGAAACAAGTAAGCGCAAAGTTACTCACCACCACAACCTTGAATAGATTCTGAAATAGCTAAGAACTTTGATTGCTAAACTTAAAGAAACAATTACGTGAACTCAAAATGGAAAACATAGACTATTGTTTGGAAGTACATAAGCTAATAATTTCAAAATACCAGAATCCTTCAGCCACACAAACATGTCCATGGACCCACAGAATAAATTTTTATAGGGTCTTCATACTTGCATATGAGACACTACTGTCTAGAAATACAGGAAAATTTAACAAGAAGAAATTTTATTTTTTTAAGAGATCAACAATACAATTAAGCAATAGAATAAAGTATGATAAAAAAATAATAATAAAAATTGTCAACCTAGAATTGAGGACACATGTTCAAATTAAATGCAATAGCAAGGGCAAACCTAAGAAGTAACAGATGAATTCATAGTTAATACAATACAAACTCAAAGTACCATCAAATTTTTTGTATACACAGATCAAACAAACATTAGATGTAGATTCACATGATATATGATTACTCAAGAATTGGTACCTCTTCGCACGTTTTGGATCAATCAGGGCAAGTTCTGCAAGCTTAGCAGCTGAGAGGGCTTTCTTGGAATCAGCTGCAGAGATATCTTCTGAACTGGAGACCAGCATCTCAGGTTTGATGCTTGTTGATCCATCCATCGACTGGCTATGTTGGTGCCTGACTCTGGGTCTCTCATTAGAACCGATGGCAATATTCTCTGCAGAAGAAGTGGGCGCTCTCGATGCTGGTGTTAATGCTGGAACGGGTGCTGCTGCAGAAGATGATGGCTCACCGAATTGAAAGGACGACGTAGCAGACGATGAATTGAATTTTTCCATATCAAGGTACATAGAAAACAAGTCTTCCTCAGTCTCATCTGAAAATGAAGGACCATCGGCACCACCCACAACACCAAGGTCACTATCAAAGCTAATATCATCTGGAAGGGTCAAGATTTCCGAATGGGCACGTCTATGACCCAATTTCCTTGGTGGGTTATCTGGCATTCGGCTAATGTCATGACTAAAGTGACTAGATTCGGCAGACATCCCATGACCAAAATGACCTGAGTCCGCACTAGCACCCGAGGCCAATGGAGGAAATAATGATGATGAAGCTGGCTCGGGTTTCACATTGAAAGGAGTTCCAGCAGGCAAAAAACCTGAGTACCTGCCTGATGGGGGTGGTAAACCCCCACCATGGGCAGGAGACTTGTCCTTATCCATCTATAAGAAACACAAACCCTAAAATTTACCCTCACAAATAGCTCAAAGATACCAAAATCCAAAAAATGCTAACTCGTTCCAAAAAAATCAAAAGCTAAGCCAAAGGATCCAAGATATAAAAAAAGCTAATGTGTTTTCTCGCTTTTGATATATAAGATAAGGGGGTCTCCAATTCTACTGAGATGAACAACAATAAAATTTGATCTTGAAGCTATAAACTCTACAAAGCCTTGAATTCAACACATCAGAGAGCAATGAAAATCCCAGGATACATAAATCTTTCTCCAGACTAAGAGATTCAACCCAACTGAGATACAAAACAACACGTACACACACTCTACAATCAAAAGACTGATACTTGCATAGATACAAACCCTAGGAAATGGAGATCTGATAGGTGCAAATACATACAAGAATTTCAAAAATGAACAAATTGAGCCAACACATACAAGAACTTCAACTCAGCAAACCCTAGAAACCATCATAGAGCAAAGCACAGCAGCTGAACATGGAAATTTTCCGGGAAAATATTGGAAAGTTTGCGGGCATTTTCTCGGAAAATAGGACATGGAAATTGGGATTATTCTTACAGAGGCAGATCTTCAGATTGGGAGCTGGAAAGTCAAAGAGAATCCCGCAACTTTTGAAGAAAGCGAAATTCGAATGAGAGCAGTCACATGCAGAGCGAAAGAGATCTAAGAGACAGACGAGGAAACGAAGCTTCTAAGTGACGATATAAACATCTTATATATAAATCTTGATTTCGAGTTTTTAGTGACGCGTTTTTCTAGTTTAAATTAATAAAATAGACAATAAGTTTTTCATAAAAAAATAAAAAGACAATATGTTTCTATTGCAGCTCAAAACGTTCTAGCCACGTTTTGTGTCTCATTCGCACAAGAATTTTCTCTTCCCATTTTGGTTCTTTTTGCGGTAAGGTGTTCTTCAAACTTTGAAATTTTGGCAATTTTATTTTATGATTGTTGTTGTTTAACATGCACTGGTTGTACACGATACATTCAGAAATACATCTATTCAATTCTTTATCTTATGATCATAATCAAAGCTGATTTTTAGATTTTAAGAGCTCCGAATCAACACAAGAAAGGAACTCACATGCCTATCATCACATGAGAAAGTTATGTGTTTCATTTGATTTTTTTCTTTTTCTTTTCTATTAGTTTTATAAGACCGTCTCTAGTGGAAAGAGGCGAAACCCAACTTTTGGAGTTTAAGCCCTATAGTCTCCCCAACGCATGTACGGTCGAATGGTGTTTGGAATTCATAAACAGTGGTAGCCCAAATTCCACCTCCATTATCAATCAAACATCAATTACACTTGACTTGACTACTTATCTAAGTTAGCATATCTCCCGGTCTACAAGTCCATTGAGTTCACTCTGCACGTGTGAGGCTGGCAGGGCCGATCCATTGATTTTGGAGGCCCCATGCAAAGAGAGATGCCGAGGAATGTATATACAAGTAAAATGTATTCATAATCCATAAATAGCACCAAACACATCCTTAGTATTATCAATTATATCATAATTCATAAATAGAACCAAATCCATTCTTAGTTACGTCAACTACACTTACTTTCTCATATTCGTAGTCCACTCAATTGACTTTTATATATATATATATATATATATATATTAAATGAAGGCAATTCAAAAACTAATAAAAAAACAACAAAATGAAGCAACCAACACTTCAAAACTCAAACTATTATAAACAACACTGAGAGAGTTTTGGTCGAATTGAACCACAAAGCTTCGGTTGATTTGAAGAAGAAAAAAAAAAAGTTCAAAAGATAGATTCAGTTTGTGTGAGAGAAAGAGAGGAGGGCTCAAGAAGAAGACATTCGGAAGAGCAAAACTCATTATTAAAAAAAAATTAATAATAATAATAATAATAATAATAAAAAGACATGACGTGGCTAGAAAACATGTTAAAAGAATTTCGTAAAAACCATTTTCTTGTTTTCTTTTGTCACAAGGCTTTTTATTTTTATTTTTTTTAAAAAGTTAAGTGTGGAGAAGTAAAGGCTCTTTTGGGTTTCTTTAATAAATGGGCTTAAAAATATTTGGAGGCCCTGTGCAGTTGCCCAGCCTGCAGCCTGCACAAGCTATGGGTCGGGCCTAGTGGCTAGTCAGCTTAGTTCCCTCTTCCCTTCCCCACTTTTTTGTAGTGCCCCCAGCATGTGTGGTTGTTAAGCTCAATCTCCATGGGACAAGTGTGGTGTGATTTCATTTTAAGTATGTTTATGAGTTTAAGCATTGATATCTATTGCTAAGCATGATTGATTTTATACTTCCAACTATGTCAATTGTTGAGAGGATTTTGGGATTGCAATGCTTATATTTAGCATATACATTATTGAATTAGCTATTTATCTTTATGCCCTTACTAGATGTTATTACTTTCGGTTTGAATGACTTTCACTTGCATCCTAAACTCAACCGTTGTTGAAAAGCATTTTAAAGAGAAAAAATTTCAAAAACTTTATTTTCACTCCACTCATTGAGTTATCTCTCTTTTTTTTTTGGTCGGTTTGCCAAGGTAGTTTATCCTAAAGTTGGGTCGTCAAACCATGTTGAGGCATTCTCTTCTACTCTTAAATTGTCATGTTATCGTAGGCGTCACGCCCCTAAATCTAAGGCCAATATTATACTGAAATATGGCACATGATTATGTGGTGCGAATTTAGGAAATAAATTCTCCCCGTTTTAAAACAAATAAACACCAAAGGAATTTCCAACTGCAAATTTTAATTCATAAATGTAAGCTTATTTACACATAAGCTTAACATTTCAAAGTAAAACACTTGCATTTTCAAAATGTGAAAATAGAATATTTAGTCATCGTTTAAATAAAGTTCATCCCATCCCAATGAATATACTCGTTGCTTGAAAATAACAAAGGTGCAGCATCATGAGTCACAAAAACCCAGTAAGTATAAACAACCAAGATATATTAATATGCCTTATAAAATGATGATATTAACACAAACATATATATCATATACTCAAGTACAGCCAATCTTAAATAAGATGATATTTTCTTCACGATAACATAATATACTTTTCTTCTTAGTATATAGTATAATATTTAATCTTCGTAATATATATATAATACGCTCTCTGCATAATATAACACAATACTTCTCTTCATAGTGAATCTCATAGATACAGTACTGGTAATAAATCATAAGTCATGTATTCATCACATGATAAGCCTCAATATACTAGTAAACAACTTAATTGGAATGCATGATTCCGATGGTTAACCCGATTCCTACTTACCCTGATTCTCGGTTACATCGATTCCTTCTTATCCCGATTCTTGATTAGTAAACATCCCCTAAACTCATTCATATCCTTTGAATTATTGTTTAAGCACATAACTATTGATGAGACATTTTCTATAAACAACAAACTTGTTGTTTGTGAAAATTTTTAATGGGAGAATATTCACTTGTACATCCTTCACCCTTTGAGCTTCCTTTTCTCTCTTCCTCAATTCCTGTAAAATCAAATAAGAGTAAAAGACCACACCCGGGGGGTGTTGGCCAAAGGACCTCTGATGCCTAAGTTAGTACAATTGAATCATTGAGAAATAATAGCTAAAAATAGGTACAAATTTTTCTCTATGGGGAGAACTAGGTGGCCAGAGCCATGTGTGGTGGCACTTGGCAGTGTGGGAGAGATGAGAGTGGTGAGGTTGGTGGCTAGGGATGCCGTCGGCTAGGAGAGGAGAGAGGTTTCGGGATTGAGTTTCAGATTACATTATGTGTTGTAGCCATGTATTTGTAAGACTCTAGCAATCTAGGGTTTTTCAAAGAATATCTTCTTATTTGGAAGGAAAATATTCTTTCCTTTGGGATCAAATCACCAATTAATGATAATATTCCAAAATGAGATAATATCGTAAAGGCTTAATTACATCAATGCCCCCTGAAACTATGGTCAAATCTCACTTTGCCCTCCAACACTTAAAGTGACCCACTTTCCCCGCTTGACCAAGGTTTGGTGATTCACTTTACCCCATGGCGTAAGAGCATCCACAATGGGTTCCCTAAACCACCTCCTTAGACAAATTTTAGGGAGGAATTGTAAAAATGCAACTTCAACCACGCTCCCTATCTACCTCCTAAAATAGGGAGTCCTCTAGGAGCTCCTAAATCTGAGGAGAGAGAAAGGACTTCTAGTGGCTCCCTATAATTTAATGTTGCTTTATTTAGTGAGTATTTCAAACCTGTATTTAATGTTAACTATTTTTTATTTTATTTTTTAATATAGATGAACCAATCAAAAAAGAGTTATAGCATTTATGACTCTCCAAATTATGGAGTATGGTTGGAGTTAAATTTTTTTAGAGAGCTCCTAAAATAGCTTTCTTATATTCTTAGCCAAATTTTAGCTAAGAAATGGAGAGAATCATGGTGGATGCTCTAAGTCTATCCAAAACTCTATTAAATTTGATGATGTGTCAAGGGTGTTTTTGTAATTTAAATATGCGCCCAGTTTTTTAATGAGATGGACTCCATATGGGCAAAATAAATAATAAACAATTCTTCAATTCCAACAAAATAAAATAAAAATTACTGAGCAACCATTCTCCCCTCCACTCGAGTATCAACCCTAAACCCATCCATTTGAGCATCCCTACCCACCCAGTCCCACCTCTTCTTTCCGATGTGCAACCTCTTCATCCCCCGTCCTCTCTGTCTATCTCTCTATCTCTGTCTATCGCTTAGCACTTATATAATACGCAATTCGTGCGTGAATGTACACGATCATCAAATGTGGAGGAACTTCCTCGATCGCCCCTTGCTGCACCACCTATCTTTCAGAAGTGAGACCCACAAAGATCTATATTGATTTAAGAATCGCAGCACGATGAGTGAACACATCCAAGTTTGGAATTGAACCTGCTGACATGGTGTCGGCGGAATGCCCACAGCCGGACAAGAACCATAACAACCTTTTTCGGAACCATCGCTTGCCCGGGCACCAAAAAAACTGCCAACCTTGATTAAGAGTATTTCTCTCAAATCATTTACCTTGCTTGGTTTTGTACAAGATACAAATCAAAGGCTAATTAGCACTTAATAAATACAAGATTAAGTCTACTAATCAAGTGCTAGGTTTTCTTAATCACTTGAATTTTCTTTCTTTCTGCCTCTCTGGTGGTCCAAATTAAAGAAAAAAAGTTGCAAACTTTTCTTCCAGTTTGCATTAAAACACTGCAATATTAATGTCAACCGAAAAGCTATATATGCAAGGTTATAAAATATAGAGCAGTAAATTGAACTTTGGCAGCACTATTGCTAGCTAAACCCTGTTCCTCACCCAGCGTTGCATATAGTCATGGTGTCCTTGAGCTGCCATATCAGATGACTTGAAATTGTAGTAGCTGCAAGAGAGGGTGGTAGAGAGATAAGGAGGCGATGGTGAGTTTGATTGGGAGGTGCGCCTGCTAGTTTGGGTGAAAAAGAAGAAGAAGAGGAAGAGGGTTTGAAAAAGGCAATGATCTTTAATTGCATTTCATGAATGCATCGAATTTGATATGGGGTTCGATGTGATTACATTACGCCTCAATCATCATTTACTTTGATTTCGGGGATGTGGGTGGCGGCAAATGTGTGGGTGAGTTGATACGCAAGGGGAGGGAAGAATTTGCTGGGTTTGCTTTCTTTTTTTATTATTTTATTTAATTTTATTTAATAAATTTTAAAGAATTGTTTATTATTTATTTTGCTCACATGGAGTTCATGTCATTAAAAAACTGGGCCCATATATTAAAATACAAAAACACTCCTGCCACGTCATCAGTTTTAACAGAATTTTGGATGGAATGGGGTAAAGTGAGTCACCAAACCTTGCTCAAGCGGACCAAGCAGGAAAGTGGATCACTTTAAGTTTGGGGGGCAAAGTGAGATTTGACCGTAGTTTCAGGGGGTAATTGGTGTAATTATGCCTATCCTAAATTGATGATATTATCTTTTAAATAAAGATAATATCCCATATTTAAGATAATTTCCCTATTTTTAGTATCAATTAAATGGCCAAATAAATGGGTACAATTAATTGACCTAGGAGATAATCTTCTTGTCCACATGGCACCTTGTAATTGGAAGCTGAATTATTTGCTCCCATAAATGCCGCTAGCTTCTGCATGGGGCTTGTGTGGCATGGAGGAGATGAAAAATATTCTTCGGGCTTTCCAACTGCATTTGAGTTTTCTTCTTTGACTTAGACTCCTTTTGCAAATTGGGCTCCCAACTAGAGTAGGCTTTTGGCTTTTCTTGGAGTTGGGCTCCCAATGGGAATAGGCTTGTGATTTCTTTTGGACCTAGGATGCCCAAACTTTATAAATACAAGGCTTCTCTTCACTCTTCTTCAAATTGTGAACTTGTTTTCTCTATTTTCTAGCTTGAGAGAGATCTTGGAGAATCGTACTACTTGTCTGTGAAATAGTATTTAATATATATATATTAATTAATTAAATATTTTTTTATTTAATTTATAATATTGGAAGAAGGAGGTAGCTTTAGTACATGCAAATTGCTTAAATGTCTTACAAGTGGCTACCATTAATGTTAGAGTATGAAAGATATTTTTTTTCCTTTACATGTATATCTTTTTCTTACCATCATTAATTTGAAGAAGTTATCCAAAACTTGGATAACAAGTTGTTACCAGCCAATGGGTAAACATTGGATTGCCACCTCTTTTGTAGTTTAAATAGGAAACCTTCTACGTTAAGAACATGCATAGTAATACATGCGAAGAGAAAAAGGAACAAAGAGAAAAGAAAATAGAAAGAAGGAAGGATAGTAAAAGAGGTAGAGAGAAGAAGAAGTATTGGAGGGAAATAGAGTAGAAGATTGAGTGGAAAATTAGGAAACATCTAACATTTCTAGCAAAAGCTTTGGTGTCAAGGTAGGGGGCTTCTTGGGGGTCTTTATAGCGATTGATTTGATTAAATTTCGTGAGCACTATATTATGTGTAATATGATTATTTGGTTAATGTTCTTGTTACAATTGAATGGTTTCCTTGGAATGTTTATGTGTTATTGACTGGTTGAATAATGTTGGCTTAATTGTATATACATTAGTGATATTTTAAATGGTTATATTATTGTGAGATATATGCGATATGTGAAAGGCATAATTATATTATGTCATGGAAATTGGTTAGAGTTATTGGGTTTAGAAAATAATGATGGAAAAGAGGGTAATGGAAATAATCTTTTGTGTAGTTAAGTCTAACTCTTGGTAGGTACCAGATCTTAGGGATCCCACAGTGCAGATGGTTTTTATTGGGTTATGCGGGACTAGCAACAGGAAGTTAGACGCAATGACTAACAAAAGGGGAATTATGGGATGATTGAGATGGGTGTTAGTTCATATAAATAGGCATTCGGGACGAAGTGGTATAAGCATGGTATGAGATGTGCAGGTTTGCTTGTCCAGTTATATGAATATACGGGAGTAGTTGAAGAGCATTTGTGCACAATAATTATTAATGTGATATTTTTATGTGGGACTGCATGTCACTTAATTTAGTTATATCAATTTACTGTGAAAAGGTTTATGTCCTTACTGAGCTGTGGTTTCACTCACCCCATAACATATTTTGTAGGTATTGAACCTGAAATCTAGGATTTGAGATGAAGTTGGCATGTCTATAGTGTGTTTAGTGTACATAACTTGTGGTTGAATAAATGAACTACCTTTTTAGTGAACTCTTGGGTGGTTCTAACTTGTAAAATATTGTAATGGTGTAATATTTCGAATATTTTCCACGGGGAAATTTTGTATGTAGAATATTTATTTATTTATTTATTTATTTTAGCGTTCTTCACATTTTAGTTATAGTTTTCATTAAACTCTGTAATTAAGGTATGAATCACATCTTAATCCAAAATTAAGTAATCCATGGGTTGGGGCGTGACATTGTAGAAGAGAGGACTCGCTGTGCACCCCAAGGTAAGTCGAATTTGATCTTTTTTATTTATTTATTTATATTCACGACAAGGACCAACTGGGTGGCTTGGCTGGTTGTCTTCGTGATCAGCAGTGGTGGCGATGGTGATGGCGTTGCAGTGGCGGTGGCTGGCGTGATCTCTTTTTTTTTTTTCTTTTCTTCCGGTTGCGGCGAGGGCCAGCTGGCTCGGGCCTATTGGCTGCCCTCATGGCGCAGTGGATGTAGTAGGCGGGGTCCACCTTTTGGATGTAACGCAATCGTAGTCCGCGGTGAAGGCTACAATTGCCTTTCCTTTGTTTGAGCATCAAGGGGAGGACCAGCTAGGCGATCCAGTAGGTCGTTGTCGTGACTACAATGAGTTGTCGATGTGCCTAGATGGCGGCTATTGGACTGCGGTTGCTGGCTATTGCCATGGTGGTCTTGGTTGAGGTCGCGATTCTTTGTTTGCTTTTTTTAATGAAGTGGCTGCACCGTGATCTACTAGATAGGTTGTGGTGGGCTCGGGCCGAGGTGCTTTGCGCCGGTGGCTCAGGTCGCGTGGCCTTTCTTATATATTTTTTTTGAACTGCAACTTTAGGGTTTTGACATGCTATCTTACTTGCAATTTTCTTCTCTTTTTGCAGCTTTTTACTGATCATGTATTCCGAGGATGGTAGCCGATCACCGAGTTCGCAAGTACCTCTATACTTGTGGGGTGGTTCCAAGGTGCACAAGAAGAGATTTGTGGCTAATTTGCATCGCATTACGTATGAAGTTTAGTTCCAGAAGTGGCGTGCCACTTATGCTTCGCCATACTAGATGACGTGCATGTCAAGCTGGCGGAGTCTTTGACCAACGATGCACCTTATGTGGACTCGAGTGATCCAGATGCTAGGATTATCACATTGTTTGTGCCTAATAAATCACGGTCATAAGCTGATTGAGGGGACTTCCTTTCGACCGGCGCCTACCATTTAAATCGAGCATTTCGCCTTCACGAAAACAAAGGAAAGCGCAAAGCGAGAATCCTCTCGGCCTCGCGACCACGGCGTTGAAGGTCGAAGCCGAAGGCCGTAAAGACACGGCCGAAGAAGCGTGGTTAAATCGCCACGTGGCCTCAGGGTCCCACGCCCCATTTAATAAAGTAATGCCTCTGACTTCGCAGCAAACCCACTAGTCGCAAGAAGCATTTAATGCACAAGGGAAGTGACTGAAGTCAGGATTTGGTGATGGAAATCAGGGTGGTTAGGCGCAGAAATTCTCATAAGTAATCTTACGACTTGAGGTCAGATCACCAACCACCAAACTAGGGCATTAAATGCGTTCCCACGACCAAGGGGGCAGAATCGACGATCAGGGCGGTGGCCGAGATTTATTGAGATTTATGGGGTTCACACCAGCATGCTTCTCAACCCTAAGCCACCATACTTCACGATCCCAAATGCCGATTTGACTACCCACTTGCCCTGGTCAGGCTCCACCATGCAGGTCTTGTTAGCCTCGATTGTCCCTCTAAGACTCCTCCTATAAATACTAAGCTCAGGACTACATTCAAAGGGTTCAAACACCAAACCAAAAGCCTCCCACGGAGCAAATTATATTTTCCTGTAATGCACTTTCAATACCTTTATTTACTTTCCTAGGAGTAGTGGTAGATTGTAAGGAAAATCCATTCATCAATATATCATACAACCCTTGATTTTCAAGGCGTCGGAGCACCATCCCTGTTGTCATCTCATTCACCCCATATATCATACGACCGTCGCTCTCTGAGCAATTCGCCGGAGCACCGTCTAAAACCAGCCACCAACATCACCATTAAATGGCCTTGTAGCTCGGTCGTGAACTGACGGCCGAGATCAGTTCCTCTCTCGCCACAATCGTTTGATCGAGTCGAACTCGAAACAGGCGCATCATTTAAACCATCCTCGACCCAAACCTCATCACCATCTCGACGCACGGTAGACCGTCTGGCACGCCCGTGCACAACCGCATCGCATCCAAAAGAAGGACGTCACGTGTTGCGCACATCCCCTCGGCCCGGAGCACCAGGCCGTGAGATTCGCAACAGCCAACACACATTCTGTCCCTTCTATTTCTCCTTGGGCTTCACGTTCCTATTATCAAAGTTTATTAGGAAGATTTTCTGCATCATGGAGTGTGCCCCCAACCAATGTACTTGAACATCTACCGGGCGATCATGTGCTTTAAGAATTAGCCTTTTCTTCAAGCTAGAGCTGACAGTATGGGAGTTCTTTTACTTTTTTGAAGTGAAGCGCTACGAAAAGTATGCTAAAGTCTGTGCATGCAAAGCCAAGCTGTTTGATGCAGTTTTAGCCAAGGTGATCAAGTAATGCATGCCGATGTCTTTGGAAGTCAGTGGGCGATGGTCGATGATGGTCCACTTATTCCATCATTTACTACGACAGTGTGTCATATTGCTAGTTTGATATGTTTCCTTTTTGTCTGAATTCTTTGATGTGTGACTAACTAAATTCTATCTCCTTCTTGTAGAGATTGACATCTGCGAAAGACTGGATTTTGGGCCAGACATGGTTAAGGTTCGCCGGGCTCTGAACATCCTTGCGAGGTTTCATGAATGACGTTGGCTGTTGAGTTAGTATTGGGAGAAACTCGGGTCTGCCTCCTGCCAAAGAAGTTAAGAGATGGAAGCAGTATTAACATGGATGATCTACCCGCTGAATAAAAGGAGTCCACGATTGAACCCCTCTCAAAGAGGGAGGCCGACACTAAGTCTTCCAAGGATGAAGCTGCAACTTTGCAGGATGTTTCTCTACTAAGGAAGAAGCAAAAACTCCCTTATGCTGTGATCAAGTCTTCTTCAAAAGATGTCTCGTCTAGTAGTAATACTCAAGTAGGAGCTGCTCCTTCATCGTTTGCCAAGGTCAAGCATCTCATTGGTGTGGATATCAAGAAGGTTAGCTGTATGCGGAATGTTTAGGACATTCTGCTTAAGTATCCCACTGACCAACTTAAAAACTGCAATTTGCCCTACAAGGAAGTTCATTCATGACGTTCACCTGTCGAGAAGCAAAGAGCAGCTGATGTTCCTCTTCGAAGTTCGAATCATCTGCACCAATCAAAGGATAAGGATTCAATTGGGAGGGCTGTTTCTCCACCTAGCCATTGCGATTCATCTGTCGAGGCACGAGCAGTCAAACATGGAGTTGATTCAGCACCGTTGACTCCTTTGGAGATGAGGATGGCGGCAGCTAAGAAGGTGAGGGAGTTGTCTACTCTGATGAAGGGTTCTTGGGAAATGCAAACAACTAGTTCAGAGGTTGACAAGTCCAACTTTGTAAGGGATGCATGTGTGTCTGATTTACTCAAGATGAATTTTCTGTCAAGCCCGTCTGCTTGCATCAAGCTGGTTGATCATATACATCATGTTGGCGATCTTGACACCTTCTCAAGTCTTTCCTTGGAGAAGTAAAAAGAAATGACTTCTCATTTGCTTAAAAAATGTGGAATTTTATTTATTTATATAGAAGCTATCTAGAACTCATCTACTATTGCCCTTTCTTTTGCTCAGCTCAGCAAGTTAGACAAGAAGAATGTTGATTTGACTAGCAAGTTCTCAGCCGAGTTGATCTGTTATGAAAAGAGGATGTCTTAACTGAAGGAGATTATATCTGAGCTAAAGAGTTCCCTTGCTAAAATGGATAGTGAACTCAACTATTCTACTGCTGCCCTGCATAGTTGAAAAGAGGCCTACTTCCATTTTGAGCGCAAGAATGCTGACATGGCTTATAGTTATGATAAACTTCTGGCCAAGTTTCACTCCTACCACAAGGCTGCTGAACAATCCAAGTATGAGGCTATCATTGACGCATACAATTGGGCTACTTGACTTGCAAAAGTGGAGCTGCTCCTTGTCATCATATTGCAGATGAGGATGTTGACATGCTCTGCTTTAACATGCCTCTTGCTCAAAGCGTGCATATCTATGTTACAGACATGGAGATAGTCGAAGAGCAGGTGGTTAACGAGATTGCAACTGAGGAGGATGGTGCCAAGGATGATGCAACTAATGATGTGGCGGCAAACTTGGCTGAGCAGGTAGCTAAGGCTGATGAGCAAATGGCCGCATCTAATGAGCAAGTAGCTGAGCTGAGTAGAGCCATGGAGGGTGGGTGTAGCTGATCAGGTCGAAGTTGAAGAGGTCACTAACTAGTAGATGAAGACTCCTTTATTTTTTTCAAGCTTTGTAATATGCTATTATGTTTGAAATAATTGGTCTTGTTTGACTATCTTTCTTTTGTTGAACTCTGGCTAGTTAGTCACTTTGCTATGGAATTTTTAGTTATTTAAATCAAATTTTGGTTGAGTCTTATGGACTACTTGAGTGACATGCTGGTGCCTTGATTTTACATCTCCCTTAGGACGCTTGAATGTTTACCCACCATTTACTTTAAACAGTGCTCTTCTACTTCTTTCACAAGACACTTCATGGTTGTCGTCCTGCATCTCCTTTAGAATGTTGCTTATGGGCGATGCCCTGCTTGGCTTACATCTCCCTTAGGAGCTTCATAGTTTTCACTCTGCGTCTCCCTTTTGGACGTTGCTTATGGCCAATGGTATGCTTTACTTGCGTCTCCCTTAGGACGCTTCTTGGTTGTCACCCTGCGTCTCTCTCAAGGTGCCTGCTTATGGGTGACGGCCTGCTTAGCTTGCAAATCCCTTAGGGCGCTTCATAGTTTTCACCCTGTGTCTCCCTTTAGGACTGCTTATGGGCAATGGTCTACTTGACTTGGGTCTCCCTTAGGACGCTTCATAGTTAACTGTACACTTCTTCTGAATGAAAAACTGAACTTGTATGACTACATCACTTTATTTGAAATGGAAATAGGTGGATAAATAACTTGAATTCATCAGTAGCTGCTTTTCTTCTTTAGAAGTAGGCAGAGTTCAATCGCCTACTAGGGACTGGGCCGGTAGGCGGAAGCCTCATGGGTAACATCTTTGGGTTTGACAGGCATTCCATTGTCTTGGAATCTCATTTCCTTTCAAAGTGTCAAGTGTGTAGCTTCCTCTACCCCCAATTTGGCTAATCACTTATGGACCTTCCCAACTAGGTTTCATCTTCTTTGATCCTTGCCTTTGTGATGTAATGAAGCCTTTTCTGAGCACAAGGTTTCTAGGTCGGAACCATCTGACTTTGGCTCTTTTGTTGTAGTAGAACATCAACTGTTGTTGATAAGCTGCAACTCGGACAATGACCTTTTCTCTTTCTTCTTCAAGGAGGTTGAGGTTGACCTGCATATGCTCATAATTCTGATTAGGGCTACCCACCTCAATGCTCATGGATGGAACAATAATATGAGGTGGAATGATTGCTTTAGTCCCATAGGCAAGGGAAAATGAGGTTTCGCCAGTTGATCTTCTTTTGGTGGTGCGATAAGCCCACAAGAGTCTACGCAGTTCATCGACTATTTTCTTTCGACACCTTCTAGTCTATTCTTCTGGCAATCTCGCATGATATTGTTAGATGCCTTTGCTTGGCCACTGCCCTTGGGATATCTAGGAGTTGACATGTGTTGCTTGATGTCGTACTTTGTAAAGAATATGGTGATTTGCTTGCCAATGAACTATGACCCGTTGTCAATGACCAATGACTTAGGCAGCCGAAACGGCAGATAATGTTTTTCCACACAAATCACTTCACGTCAGTTTCTTTAGTAGAAGATAGAGCTTTTGCCTCGATCCATTTAGTAAAGTAGTATATGGCGACCATCATCATGTCTTTCTTGGCAGGTGCTGGCATCATGAGTCCCACTAAGTCAATGGCCCACAGCATGAATGGGCACGGGCTGTTCTGTGGATGCTACACTTTGGTAGGTAGACTAGGTATCAGCTTGTATCACTAGCTTCGATCACATCTTTTTTACATACTCCATGGAGTCGTGTAGCATGGTAGGCCAGAAATAGCTTATGCTTAGAGCCTTTTAAGCAAGTGATCTCCCCTTAGAATGGTTGCCACACTCACCTTCGTGGATTTTGGAGAGCACTTCAAGAGTTTGTGGATACTTCAAGAGTATAACCTTCAAACAAGCTTGTTGTCCTTCATCTAGTATCTGGCAGCTTTCTGCTTGATTTTTCTGGCTTCATAATTTTGCCTTAGCAAATTTTCGTTTACCATGTAGTTGATGACGGGGTTTTGCCAGCTGGGATCCTCATCGATCTACATCATGTCCTAATTGACGCCTGAATTGAGTATCCAGCGCAGATCCAAGACTTGCTAGCACATCTGCATGTGTGTTTTCTACTCGGGGAATTTTGTTGGATAATGAAGGTAGGGAATGCCTTCAAGAGCTCTTGGACTTTGTTGAGGTGCTAGATCATTCTCGGGTGTTTTGCTATGTATTCATCTAAACCTCGATTTGTGATCAGTTGGGAATATGAGTAGATGGCTAACCTTCTGATCGACAACTCTTTTGTCGCGAGCAGGCCAGAGTGCAGGGCCTCGTATTGTACTTTGTTGTTTGAGGTTGGAAAGCCCAGTGTGATGGCTTGCTCCAACAAAGTTTTGTCTTGGGTGATTATAATGACGCCTGCTCTAGCTCCCTTGTGATTTGACGCCTCGTCTACGCGTAATTGCCACATGTCTTTGGGCAGGTCTCAATGGGCGTAAGAGGTATCTTCTGCTCTAGAATTTTTCTTATTTTTTATTACCAATTTCTCTTCTTCGACTGTTGGAGTAAACTCTATAACAAAATCTGCTAAAGCCTGAGCTTTTATACTAGTCTTCTCCTGGTAAAGGAGATCGTACTGACTGAGTTTGATAGCCCATTTCATGAGTTGCTCAGAGGCGTCAGGGCTATGAAGAATCGATCTCAAAGGAAATTATGTCATGACGATTATCCAGTGAGCTTGGTAGTAGGGTCTTAGCTTTCTTGTGAAAAGTACAAGTGACAAAATAAGCCTCTCCATTTTCGGATAGCAAATCTCTGCATCAATGAGGGCTTTTGACTGTAGAATACCAGACGTTGTGCACCCAGCTCTTCTCGGATGAGAGCTGAGTTGACTGTTGAGTTGGACACCACCACGTAGATGAATAAATCTTCACTTGGTATTGGTTTTGAGAGTAAAGGAGGTCAAGTGAGGTAGGTCTTCAAGTTTTTGAAAGCTACCTCGTAGTCCTCATCTTGTTTGTCTCTTTGTCCTTTCTTCAAGGCTTTGAAGAACAACCTACACTTGTCGGCAGATCTTGACAGGAATCAGTCGAGAGTTGCTGCTCTGCCCATTATACATTGTATCTCCTACATTGTGGCAAGTGACTTCATGTTGAGGATGACCTTGATTTGATTTGGATGTGCTTCGATGCCTCTTTGGGTAATTAAGTATCCCAAAATCGGCCAAATGAGACCACAAATGTGCACTTGCTCGGGTTCAACTTCATGTGGTAATTTTGGAGCAGGCTGAATGTTTCAGTAAGATTCTTGATGTGGTCTGCTTGTCGAGGAGCTTTGAGTAGCTTATCATCTATGTAGATCTCCATAGTCTTGCCAATTTGCTCCTTGAAAATCTTGTTTAAAAGCCTCTAGTATGTTGCTCCGGCATTCTTCAGCCTTAAGGGCATGACTTTGTAGTAGTATGTGCCTCTTTCAATTATGAACAAAGTCCTTGTATCTTGATTTGATTGTAGCCGGAGTAAGGGTCCATGAAGTTTAGTAGTTGATTGCCGGAAGTTGAATTCACGAGCTAATTAATTCTTGGTAGGGGAAAGTTGTCGTTTGGGCATGCCTTGGTTGGTTGGTTGGCTTGCCTGGTAGACTTTTTCATGGCAATTCGATTGTCGCCCCTAGAGCTCGTAGTGTTTCGCGGGCCCGAAGGCCTCTGCCAGAATCTGGCCTGGGAGCGATAGTAAGTTCGCGGTGTAAGTCGTGCTTAGTTGGCAAGTCCTTCTTGAAAGCAGAGGATGTGATTCGGCCATCGTGAACCTACGATGTTTGCCTTTTCGCTTTGAATCTGCTGTAGTCCCGGAAGGACTCATCATGCTTTTTATTCAGCTGGAACAAGTGGTCACGGTTCTTTTTAATCGTCTGATAAGTAGTGTACTTCTTGGTGAAGAAAAGCGCTAGTTCCTTGAGGCTGTTGATCGATCTGGATGGTAGGGTATGGAACCAATCCTTGGCTGCCCCTCGTAAGGTCATGACAAACACCTTGCATATTAGCGCATATCGGCCATGTAGAGAATCATAAAACTTTTGAAGTACTCATGTGGCTCTCGAGATTGGAATCCCATTTGAAGTGTGCGAAAGAAGACGTTGAGAATTGCTTCTGGAGCCGTTTACTCGATTTCGGTGGTGAATGGTGAGGAGTTTACTTGGTTCACCTCTCCTATTCAAGTCTCAAATCCACCATTGACAAGCTTCTCGACATATTGTGCCTGCATGGCTCTGCGGTTCACGTCGGTGTCCTCCATGATTCAGGCGCCATTGGTTTACCTCTTCGTTGTCTCCTAGGAGCAGATTTCTTTGATTGTCCTGCTTGCGCAGCATGTTGGTGGATTGAGCTTGAGAGGGAGCCTCCGCAATTTGTCATCGTGAATCGGCCCCTTGGGACAGAGTAGGTGGGCGTCTTTCCTCTCGTATTTCATGGGGATGATTGTGAGGCTGATCTCCTTGAGGGCCTAGTCTCGAGTGAACTATTTTGTACGGGCCCAAGGGGGGCTTGAACATTGGATCGTGAGCCCAACCTCTCGAGCACATTGACCCTCGCACTTAGCCTCGATCGGAGACTCAATCTGCTCTGAGAGTGGGTCAAGGATGCATGTGATATGCCAATGTGCCTGAACACGCTCCTACCTTTCTCATTGTCTGTTTTAGGGATGGTAATAATACCCTTCGGGTCCCCGGCCCTAACGGGGGAGTTTTTGGGAGAAATCCGCCGGGTACGGGATCCTAGAATTTGCAAAATCCCCGACCGGGGATGGGCCGGGTATGAGATTGTTATCCCCATCCCCGAACTCAGCCCGATTAAGTAAATATATTTATTTATAATTAATATAATATAATATAATAAACAAAATTACCCTAGAGAGTCGCTGTTTGTCGCTCCTTATTCCTTCCTCCTACACGGACTGCTATCTTCTCGAATTCTTTGAGCAAGCGACTGCACTTCAAGTTTCGACTGCACATTAAGTTTGCTGTCAGCAAGGTTCTCTCTCTTTGATAATTTAATATTGTTTACTTTGTCTGATATGCATGCTTTGTTCTGATAAAAGCTGTGCCTTTTTTTATATGCATGCTTTATTCTTTCCCTTTTGAGAGAATAAAAAGAGAAGAATTAGTTCAATAGAAAGAAAAAGAATTAGTTCAACATGTACATATTTTTTTTTCAATATGATATAACAAAAGGAAATCTAACAATGATTAGTTCAATAAAAGCTGTACCTTTTCGATCTTTGGAAACCATGCAAAACCATTGTATGGAGTGTCCTTCAATACCATGCCAAGAGGCAACCTTGCTGGGAATATTTTTTTTGTCATGACTAATTCTTTTCTTGCTGTTTAATATTGTACCTTCCAATTGATGTATCAGCCTTTATAATTTTTTTTTTCCTAGGTGGGTTATGACAATGAAGAGACTGAAGTTCCTGAAACCCAAATTGAGGAGGATAACAACCCTACACCAAATGAAAATGATAGCAATCCTACAGTAATTGAGAATAACAACACGGAAGTCACAAGTTCAACTCAAGCTACTGTGAATAAAAAGAAAGGTAGATCTCCTGCTTAGGAACATCTTGACCATAAGTTGTCTATCTTAACTGTAGATAATTGTTTTACAAATGATTCCATGATTGCGATAGTGTTAGATAAGATTTGCTCCAGTTCACTTATGTTAGATGGACGTTTATTCCACATGCGGTGTTGTGCTCATATTTTGAATTTGGTAGTGAGAGATGGCTTAGAAGTGATTAAAAGGAGTATTGAGAAAATTAGGTACAGTGTTGTATTTTGGCTAGGAACCCAAAAAAGAGAGGAGAAATTTCTTGCAGCAGCCAGGCAGTTGAGAGTTCTAACCTCTAAAATGTCAGAACTTGATTGTAAGACTAGATGAAACTCTAAATATTCCATGCTTAAGACTGCAATGATATAAAAAGATGTTTTTCCTCGTTTGAAGCACCGTGAGCCATTGTACAAAGAAGTATCTAGTGAAAGTGATTGGGCAAAGACAAAGGAGTTTGTTGATAAGTTGGCCATGTTTTATGATGTGACTATTCTTTTTTCAGGGACCAAGTATCCTATGCCAATCTTTACTTTAAGAATATTTGTGCTATTAGATTAGCAATGTATGATTGGCTTAGTTCTGAACAAGAAGAGGTGCAAGCAATGGCATTACATATGCAAACAAAGTTTGAGAAGTATTGGGATACAATGCTTGGTTTGATGGGAGTTGCAAGTATTTTGGATCCAAGGTATAAGATGAAACAAATTGAATTTTAATGCCCTCTAATATATCCAAACAATGCAGCTCAAGAGATTAAGAAATATAAAGATATTCTCTATGACTTGGTCAGGGACTATCACTCAAGATCTCAACAAAGTCAACAAGTGCAATCTGAATCTTTGATTCCTACTTCTTCATCTAGCCCATCTATGCCTAAACTTGATTTGGTAAAGCAATTGGATGTGTTTGTTTCTCACTCCACTACCCATGGGCATGTTAAATCTAAGTTGGATCATTATCTAGAAGAGTCTCTTTTACGTAGGAATGATGATGATGATTTTGATATATTATGTTAGTGGAAATCAAATGGGATCAAATATCGTACTTTGCATGATATTGTTAGAGATATTTTGGCCATTCCTGTATCCACAGTTGCTTCAGAGTCTTGCTTTTGTACTAGTGGAAGGATTATAAGCCATTATCGTAGCCGGCTTCATTAAAAAACAGTTGAGGTATTGATGTGTTCTCGTGATTGGTTATGGAGTGAGATAAGAGGTATTGAAATTTTTTTTTGTGGTTATATTTTTCATATTTAGTAAAACATTTTATTACTGTTTTCTGATTATTTATTTATTTATTTATTTATTTTAGCTTCAAGCTCTAATGAGAGCGAGGCTAGAAGAGTCACCGTTCAAGATGAAGAAGTTGATAATAATGAGGATGAGACAACATTCTTATATTTAATAGCTCTCTTTATTTTTTTTAATGGATTTTTCTTATATTTGCCAGTTTCTCATTTTCTTTTAAATAATTGTAATGTCTTTATCTTATTAATTATTATTATTATTATTTTTTTGTAGGAGTCTACCATTGAAACAGAGAACATCTCTTTATTTATTTTTTTATTAAAGCTATGAATGATGAAGCATAGGAGAGTTCATTGAAATTGTGAAGTTTTATTTGATGACAGAATATTGTTAATATTTCTTTAGGATTGGTTTTCTAATTTAAGACTAGATAAATTTATTGTGCTTACTGAAAAAGTTTCTAAAGATTTGGATTAAGAAATTATTTCAAGTTTTGTGTCCTCCTTTGCCTTGTTGAGTAATTATTTTAACAAAAAATATCTTGTGGTGGTTGTTTTTAAAATTTCACAATGATGTGATTGTGCTTTAGAAAATTATTTTAACAAGAAATATTTTATTAAAAATCGGGGATTGGGGCGGGTATGGGAGGCACTTCCTCGACGGGGATGGGAACGGGATTCCCCGAAAAGCCTAAACTGGGATTGGGGTGGGGATGAGGACAGGGATGGGGAGCGGGGGCAGGGATGGTATTGCCATACCCGGCCCCTAACCGGCCCATTGGCATCCCTAGTTTGTTTGCTCCTACTTGACTCAGTATGCGACCTCTTGAACTGCCTGTGGGTGCGTTCGTCCATCCTTTAGTTGCATCTTGTCCTAATCATCAAAGTAGCACACCACAAAGTAGCACACAAATATTCTATTGATTTTCCTTATTAACACTAAGATTTGTCAATTGTAGCATATGAAAATAAGGGTCTTTCCCGCAGAAGATTGTCTTATCTAACCACTTGAAATGTCACGAAAACTGGGCTGCTGTCCCTACTGACCAGCCACTGAAAAATAAATAATTATTATCCCTACTTACACTTATCTAAAGTCTACGAAATTCTATGCACAGATACTAGACACGTAGAGCTACACTCACACAAATTTTTGGGATTTTTAGAGTTGATTTGCTATATAAATTAAATCGGACAACAACAGGACAGAAACGGATTTTGAATTATAAGAACAGATTATATTTCACAATTAAGAAAATGAGTTATGGGAAGTGCTATCCACCACCAAATAGTCATGCAAACATGTTATGTTTCAATCAGATTCCTTTGATTTCCGGATGAAGATGCTCAAGTTGGCTCAATGTTAGAACTCAACCTATTACTCTTTCTTATGTAGTATGTTAAGAGAATGACGTTTACAACTTAACTTAATCCCTAGCATGCAATCTAGAATGGCGTGTTCAAAGATTTAACAAGTAGAAATCATTAAGAACGAAAAGAGTTTGAGTCATCATAAGGCATCGTAAGTACTGGCGTTGTCTTACTTATCCTAGAAATTGATTCACATGTTAATCGCAACTAACAAGTACTACTCTAGAACATATGTAGGTCCTCATTCAACAAGGGCAGGCATACACATATTCATAGCATTAGAATCCTAAATATGCTTACTAAGTATGCATCCGTAGAAAACACATAAAGAATTCATCAACGAGACAAGTAGTGAAGCAATTTTCATCCTTTCATGATAGAAATTGAAACAAAATGTCATAACACATTTGCAATCATATATGGGGCTTCAAAACAGCCCCTAACTACTAAAAATTTAGTTACACATTATTCTTAAATTAAACCAAAAGAAAGACATGAGTTTGGGAAGGTAAAACCGAAAGAAGAGAATGCCAAGATTTCCTCCTTCCTCCAACATTCCTGCCTTGCCTCTTTCTTTCTTTCTCCAAAGATCGCTCTCCCCCTAAACTTCCCCCACTAATAGCTATTTATTGATGACAATAAGTGAGAGAAAATGGTAAAACAATTGTAACTCTTTGGGTGGCCTTTAAGCCAATTACTCCCACCTAATCCCCATCTTTAATTCCATTTCCTCAGATATTTGAATAGGTTTCCGCTGGCTTGTTCTTGGCTGCATCCGTTTTGGCTGTTAGGTTTATTGGGTTTATTGCTTTCATTGCAGTTACAAACTGCTCAGCCTCTTGTGAACCTTTCAGTGTTAAAACGACCATCACTTCTTCTAGAAAAATGATATGAACAATCCACGAAATGCTCCAGAGAATAGACATCTGTAGCTTTCCAATATATGACACGTTCTCTAATTCATTCTGAGCTGTTCGCAACTTGCTTCCAAAGTCAGCTCATCTGCACAGGCAGTTTTGACGAATTTGTGACTTAAAATCCCACTTGTGCTATTTTTCTTTTCTTTGCTTGATAGATCCTACAAAACACAAAAACAAAGTAAATAGCTCAAAAATATAAGGAACTAACTAAGAAAATACAAGTGAATTTGATGTAAAATATATATAAATATGAGCTTGTCACCAAGTTGTGGTGACAACCTTAGATGAGCCAATCTTGGAGTTGGAGGCTCATTTGAGTGGAGCGTTTGAGGCAAACAACTCCAAGGCCAAATCCAGTGGGCCAACGAAGGGGTTGGATGACGGACCATCAAAGGTTGAGAAATCTAGGAAGGTTCAGTTGAAGGCCAAGCCTCTAGTCCTCAAGAATCAAGTAGCGACCAAGGTGGTATCACATCTAAGGTCGATGAGAAAAAAGAGAATGACCATGAAATGGTCGGGAATGTTAGGGGTAAACCCCAGTGAGAGAAGACAAGCCAAAGCCAGAAGAAAAGGCTAAGGCTATGGCCGATGTTAAGGCCATAGAAGCTTCAGAAAATCTAGAAGGCATTTTGGCTGACGATGAAGAACTTTATGGGGAAGATGAAGAGTACAGTGATGAGGAGTATTTCGAAGAACTTACAGAAGAAGTTATGGAGCAACTTGCTAAAGAACACAAGGAAGAGATGGCCAAGTTTGAAAATGAACTAAAAGTGGGCAAGGCCAAGGTGAAGTTTGGGGACTTCGATGAAGTTGAGGCCATGGTCATCACACTTCCGTTATTTTTCAAAGCTCAATAAGGTCAACCAAATTCCATGGATGGGGATGTGTTCGATGAAATCGAATCCATGGTTCAGATGGGAGAACCAAAGGAAATCAAAGTGATTCGGGAAATCCTGAACGTAGAGATGGCTCACTCTCAAATCTTGGTGCCAAATTTAGAGAAGAAAATGTCGGAGAAGGTGTGCTACGAAATGCCCACTAAGAAGATGACTTCCCATCTTAAACCTCTATACGTGTGTGCTCATTGTGATGGGATTCTAGTGAGCAAAGTTCTAGTCGACATAGGAGCCATGGTGAACATCCTCCCAGCCTCAGTGATGAAAAAATTGAAGAAGAGTTCAGACGATTTAATCCCTACCGAGACAACGGTCAGTGGCTTTGTGGGAGATATCACAAGATCGAAGGGGATAATCCCACTCCAAGTTAGAGTAGGAGGAAAGGTCAGGGTGACAACCTTCTTCGTGGTAGAAACAACGGCTCATTTTAGTGCGTTGTTGGGCCGAGATTGGATCCACGAAAGTATGTGTGTCCCTTCCTCGCTTCATCAGACTCTACAATTTTGGCATAAGGATGGGAGTGTGGAACTAGTTCAGGCCGACTCACGGCTTTTCATGGCTTCAGCCAATGCGGTGGAGGCCAGATTCTACGAGGATGATCTTAGTCCTTTTTATTTCACTGGGTCAGATAAGAACGGCTGACCTACGGGAGTCTCGACCCAAAAATTGATATACTTGGGGCCACACGATGCCCAAGCAGATGGTGAGCACCCCACGATGGCTGATTTCTTCTCTCTCAATGAGTGATACAACCATTGAGGAAGAGAAGAGGGCCGTAGTGGAAGACACTTTGAGACGGCTATATGGTTTTTGGGCCGAGAGAGTGGCCGAACATGGGTCCACCGCTCATTTGGTGGAATTCCTCTACGAAGGTCCTGAAGATGATGCACTTGAACTCGAGGAGGTCGAGTTGGCACCAACTGAGATGGACGATTCAAAGGTGAAAGTCCAAGATCCGCTATTGGAGATCAACCTAGGAACGGAAGACAACCATCGGCCGATCTACATTAGTGGCCTAATGGAGCAGGAGCTTAGGACCAAGATGGAAGAGCTTTTGAGCGAGTTCAAGGATTGCTTTGCTTGGGATTACACAGAGATGCCTGGATTGAGTCATGACTTGGTCCAGCATCGCTTACCAACAACGGAGGATTTCAAGCCCTTCAACCAGCCACCTCATCGAATGTCGACTGAAGTAGAATTACATGTTAAGGAAGAAATTGTAAGGCTTGTTAAAGCCAAATTTATTAGGCCAGCTAGGTATGAAGAATGGCTTTCAAATATTGTACTTGTAAAGAAAAAGACGGGAGCAATAAGAATTTGTGTTGATTTTCGTAATCTCAATCTTGCAACTCTTAAAGATGAATACCCTATGCCTATGGTTGACCTCATAGTTGATGGGGCAGCCAAGCATGAGATCTTATTCTTCATGGATGGGCACTCAGGCTATAATCAAATTTTCATAGCCGAGGATGTCCACAAGACATCCTTTAAATGTCCCGGTTCTATTGGAACCTTTGAGTATGTGGTGATGCCATTCGGCCTCAAGAATGCTAGGGCCACATATCAACGAGCGATGAATGCTATCTTCCACGACATGATCGGTCGAAACTTGGAAGTTTACATCGATGATGTAGTTGTGAAGTTGGTCTGTCCTTGCAAGTGCACAAGATTGATGTAGTATAGCGTTTGACAAGTCCAAGTATCGTTCCCACAAGGATTCCAAATTAATCTAATATTCAAATACCTAAATTAAATCTAACTGATACGCAAGTAAATTTGTAGAGATTGTTGTTGTGAAAGTTTATGAAACAAACAATGAAATTAATAAAAGCAATTGAGAATAAAAAGGTTAAATTTTAAGGTTGAAAAACAATGATGAAGGTCTAGGGTTTCAGAATCAACCACAAGCAATCCAATTTAGATTTCAATGCATTCAAAAGATTCTTTTGATTCTTTAGATGATAATTCCCGTATCTAAGTCCTTTTCAGGCACTCAGACCATAGTTTTCCTTAAGTGTAAGATTCTTTTCTAGTTCAGACAAAGATCATATATCCAATCCTACAATCTATCCTGGTTAAGGCATAAATTTAACAAGTTGAATTCATTATGTTCTAGAAAATGAGAGAACCAAGCAAACCATTATTCTTCGTCAAGCAATAATGTAATTCACCACACTTAATCACAAGAAGCTAATTGAATTATATTGCGAGTTCTGCCTCAAATTCATCTTCCAAGTTACTCATGTTCAAAGAAAACATAATTGGAAAACTAGAAAACATAAAATAAAACTTATGGATTGTGACGATGCTTGAGAACTTGATGATGGCAGCGACTGTTTTACTCTCCTTCAAATTCCAGCATAAGAGAACCCTATTTTCTGGTCTTCTTTAAATAAGGAACAAATCCTCTTTTGACTTGGTAACTATGCTTTCTTAGTTTGGCTTCAATTGTCTTTGATGAGTTGACATCCAAAATCCTACTAAATATAGGATCAGACTTCAGAAAATAACTCCACATCCTTATAGACACTTTCCAAATGCAATTTACATAAATTAAACTCCAAGGATTGGACTTCAAATGGATTATTTTGCAAAACTCGCAGAACACATTCTGCCCGAACTATCTGTACTAAAACGGCCACAACTCTTTCCACCCATGTCCAAATCACAAACCGTAAAATTCTACATAAACTAACATCCGTATCTTTCCAACGATATAAGGCTCAACATCTGGTTTGCTATGTGGAAGTACAGTATATTCTGTCAAGTTGACTGTTCTGCACAGCACATTCTGCTCCTAGGATTTCACACTATATTTCAATCCCAAAATTGCTCCTTTTGCTTGCTTTTCCATCTTTACTATTCAAACCTAGTAAAACATAAAAATTAGTAAAAATGGACTAAAATCACTCAAGAACATGGCAAGAATATAGGAGAAAGATAATAAAAATATACAAAATAATGGTTATATCAGAAGTCGGAGTCAAGGCCAGGTCACTTAATTGATCTTCGGTCGACTTTCGAGAGAATACGAAAACATCAATTAAAGATGAATCCAAAGAAGTGTGCCTTCGGGGTTTCAGCTGAAAACTTCCTAGGATTCTTGGTGCACCAAAAGGGGATCGAATAGACAAGAACAAAGCTAAGGCCATCATTGATGCACCACCCTCAAAAAATAAGAAAGGGTTGCCAAGCTTACTAGGCCAAATAAATTTCCTTAGGAGGTTTATAGCCAATTCAGCCGGGAAGGTTGAACCTTTCTCATCTTTGCTAAAACTCAAAGATGAAGAGAAATTTAGATGGGATAAATTCCACCAAAAGGCTTTCGATTCTACTAAGGAATATCTGACAAAACCACCTGTGCTCATCCCAACAAAACTAGGACGACCTTTGAAGCTTTATATCTCGGCCTCAGAAAATTCCATCGGAAGGCTTTTGGCTCAAGACAACGATGACAAGAAGGAGCAAGCGGTGTAGTACCTTAGCCGGATTCTAATGGCCATTGAAAGGAAATATTCACTGATTGAAAAACTTTGCTTGGCTTTATATTTCACCGCGACCAAATTAAGGCACTACATGTTGCCTTCCACGGTTCATACAATTGCCAAGACTGATCTAACAAAATACATGCTTACTCAGCCAATCATTAGAGGTCGAATAGGAAAATGGACGATGGCCTTGGCTGAGTTTACCTTTCGTTACGTGCCACAATTGGCCGTCAAGGGGCAAGCTTTGGCTAATTTCATGGCCGCTCACCCTTGCATCGAAATAGAAGACATGGACTATTTTTTGATCAACACGTTGAGTCTATTTCCGTGGCATCTCTATTTCAACAGATCACAAACTTCAAACATGGGTGGAGTTGGCATCATCATAGAATCACCCTAAGGTTTCCAAACTCGCTATTCATTCCAATTGGACTTTGATTGGTCCAACAATCAGGCTGAGTATGAGGCTTTGATCATCGGGTTGGAGATCGTGAGAGAACTCGGAATAAACAATGTCGTGATTTTTGGGGATTCAATGTTGGTTTTGAAACAACTATCTGGGGATTACAAGGTGACCAACCAAGCCTTTCTCGGCTACCATGCTTTGGCCAGCCAAATGATCGAGGATTTGGATGAAGTGATACTTACTCACCTACCAAGGGATCATAATTCTCAGGCCAACGTCATGGCCCAACTAGCCTCAGGAGTTCATATCTCCGAAGGGCTATCTGAAGAACTTTTCAAGGTAGAGAAACGATCTCTTTCTTTCATTTTTGAAAAAGGGATTTCACCGGAAGTCATGGTGCTAACTGTAACGCCGGATGATTGGAGCCATGAAATCGTATCATATCTGAAAGCCCCAAATAGGCCACATAGCCAACAAGTTCGGGGGAGGGCTCGATATTACGTGATAAGGGATGAGATACTCTTCCACATAGGCTCTAACGACTTACTCATGAAGTGTTTGGCCAAGAAAGAACAACTTCTAGCCATGAGTGAAGTCCATGAAGGCATATGCGGAGCTCATCAAGCCGTCATCAAGATGAGATGGATTTTGAGGAGACATGGCTATTATTGGCCAACTATTCTCAAAGATTTTATCGAATATGCCAAGGGGTGCCAAGATTGTCAAAGGCATGGTCTGGTTCAACATGTTCCGGCTGAACCTATGAATCCTATTATAAAGGCGTGACCTTTCAAAGGTTGGGCAATGGATGTGATCGGTCAAATTCACCCAGAGTCATCCAAAGGCCACAAGTACATCTTGGTGGCCACCGACTTCTTCATGAAGTGGGTGGAGGCCGTCCTGCTAAAGAAAGTAACTCAAGCCGAGGTGTTAGAATTCATCGAGAAGACTATCATCCACCGATTTGGCCTACCCGAATCTATCATGACTGATCGAGGAACAACTTTTATGGGGAGGCTGTCTAAGTAGCCGCAAGAAATTGGGGAGTTAGAATGGTTCAATCCACTCCATACAATCCTCAATCGAATGGCCAAGCTGAGGCCAGCAATAAAGTTATAAAGGGAATTTTGGGAAAAATGATTGAGAATAATCCCAAAGAATGGCATTCCCTCATTTCTAATACTCTATGGGCATATAGGACCTCACGAAGGTCTGGTATCGGAATGACACCATTCACACTCACATATGGTCATGATGCTGTTCTTCCCCTCGAGATATCTGTGAGATCATTGAGGGTGGCCCGTCATGGCAAGTGGAGTAAGGATGAGTACAACCAAGCCATGGCGCAAGAGTTGGATGATCTTGACGAAGTGAGGTTAGATGCCTTGGACAAGCTTAAGGCACAAGAGGAAACGGTGGCCCGAGCATACGCCAAAAGAACTAATGCCAAAAGTTTCAAAGTTGGGGATTTGGTGTGGAAGACCATCCTTCCGATTGGATCTACGGATCCTAAGTTTGGCAAGTGGTCTCCGACTTGGGAAGGCCCATTCCTCATCCTCCAAATTTTACGAAAAGGAGCCTATAAGCTGAGTGATCGAAATGGGTGAGTCCATGATGCACCAATCAATGACCGATTTCTAAAGAAATATTACCCTACGGCTTGGGAGATGGTGGAGAAGTAATCTACCAGAACATTTGAGTTTGGTAGGGTTAGGTTTTTACATGAATAAGATGTTTGAAGTAAAGTAAAAAAAAAAAAAAAAAAAAAGAATAACCAGAGCAACATCCTATATATAGATATCTCAGATAAGTTCTCTACAAAATAGGCCAAGTAATGACCAAAATATCCAATGAACTAAACAAAAGCTAGCTCTATCATATATGACGACAACAAAAGGTAAGTCTAGCTGGATACCAAAAAAAAAAAAGGCCAACTAATGGCCTAATACATATCTAAACATCAGGAAACAAAGCTACGAAGTGCAGTCCTGAAGCTCTTACATACGCCTCTCCAGCAGATACGGCAGATGTGATGGGTAGCTTCCTCGCCTCAAATGACTTAACTACAACTGAGTCCTGGTGAAGCTGAGCCTCAAGAGGCCCATAACTTCGAATATCCCTGGAGACCTCGGCGAGAATGGCAGCCTTCCTTTCCTAAAGTTGCCAGATCTACTCATCAATACTCTCAACCTCATGCTGCTTCTTACTGCCAAGCTCGACCTTTTGCCTAATAATGGCACTCGTCAAAGCAATCTGCCGCTCTAAGGCTTCACCTACCCTTAGCTCATCTCAAAGGGAAGGATGCTGGGAAATCAATCTTGCCACCTCTCTGAAGAGATGCATGATCGTACGTATCGTAGTTTGGTCAGGAAAATAGCCGGAGTTCACCAATGCCTCAATAACGGCTTTAACCTTGTCTCTCTCATCCTAGTCGGCCAAGGATATGCAATCTCGATCTTTGTAGGATCGAAGTAGGACCTCAGCTACAGGATCTGGAAGCACCCCGGCCACAGTGGAAGAAGTGGCATGACGAGTGGAAGCCTCCGCAGTAGTGGCGAAGCATCCCTCTGATCGAGATAAGCAAAGATGTCGCCAGGGGCCTGCCAATTAGATTGTATGAATATCAGAAGTTCCAAATTATGGAAAAATGAATAAAATAGATTGATAAGTGATGCTTACATGGCCCAGAAGTGATTGAATAAGGTCATCTTGGTCTGTCGATAGTGGTTGCTCACTGCCACTCTTAACTAAAGCTCCAGCTATACATGCCTGAACGGATGAGAGATCGGGCATAATAGGTTCTCCAACCTAGCATGAGATCAAATAAGTTGGGATAATATTTAAACATTGAAAAGCAAGATGTCAACATATACCTCAAGTTGCTGATCTGTCAGAATAGGTATGGACACATCTGGTGACGATTGAGGGATCTATGATGACTGCTCATCGCTAGTGTGACTGGGATGGCCGGAAGTATACCACTAGCATTGGCCATCTGATTGGCCGAAATGGTCTAATGATCCACAACATTCACCAAAGTGAGGAAATGTAAATTTTTGAAAAGCTTTGAGGAAATGTAAATTTTTGAAAAGCTTTGGAATATGTAAAAATCATGAAGTGTGTAGGAGTACCTGAAGAGTTCGAACATCTGTGGAATGGACGGTTGGGTCTTGGGGATCTGAGGAGTGATATGGAAAAAATTTGAACTTCCTCTCTAACTGTCGTTGGATCAACCGAGGTGGTCTCAAAACTAAAAGAAACTACCTAAAATGGTTCAAAGTTTAATAATGGGACCGGGGGCAAGTTATCATATATAAAACCTCGATGGAGTTAAGATTCCAAGATTACCTAATGATCTAGAATGTGGGACGGGCCATCAATGACTCCGCGATCGACCTCGCAATTTCCTGATGGCTGGGTGACTTGTTGAGGCTCGGCCATGACAACATCTAGATTGGTGGAAGGGTTGACACCGATAACCTCCATCTGAATTTGCCAAACAAAATTTATATAAATAAATAAATAAATAAAAAATAAAAAATCTAAGTATGGAAATTAGACCGAGATGAGCCAAAGAAGCTTATCTTAACTTCAGCCTCAGAAGTAGCGGTCTGTCCACCAACTTCAGTATCAAATATGAGATTTCGAAATTCCTACATTTAAACCACAAGTTAAGAAAATACTAGGAATAAAGTGGGAAATATAGTGAAAATGAAACTTATCGGAATGGCCGAAGAAGAAACGGCTGAGTGAGTGGCCATGGTCAAGTGAGTGGGATTGGGTTGCTCTACTATCCTACTCGAGCCTATAAGGCCAAAGTCTTATTATTATTTAAAAAAAAAAAACCCGAATCATACCTGGGGGCAATGGGTTCCTTGGGATCTTTCTCGGTCGAGCAAGGATGATGTCATTGGCTGGTGGAATCTCAACATCGTAGCTAGTGGAGTTACGATCCTCCCCAACATCTGGAAGAAAACATCGGAAATATTAGCTTCTAAAAAATCCAAGATTAAATGGGAAATGGCCATAAGTCCAACAAAAGTTGGCTTACCTTGGGTGGGGGGAAGTGGCCTCTTCTCACCCTGACTATGACTAGAGTCGACACTCGCCTCTTTTGTGGCTATAAGAGGTGAAGATGTGGGAAGACTAATAAGACTAGCATATAAAATATAAAGCGATGACTAAAAGTTTACCTTGCTTAAAATTGTAATAAGTGGAAGAGCAAGCGCAACCCCGGAAGATCCTCTCCATATGGACCTCAGAAGGTTGGGAAAACCAAGTGGCTGATATTTTCCCCTACCAAGCCTTGAATGATTCGGTGAAGCCAAATTTGGGGTCGCGGGTCTGAAAGTTAAAAACTTTGACCAGCTCATGATTAAAGTTCACCACGGAATTCACCTAGCTTGCTTTCTTAAAAGATACTCTCCATGAGGAAAAATAGTTGTGGGAGTCAACCATGGGAGATGGAACACCTTGAATAAAATCCATCTGACAACCAACGACAGTAGGATAGTAAACCTCGTAGCCACAAGGGTAATGGTTCCTTTTGTTCAATGCAAGGCCATAAGGAAGATCTCGACTGATTAAGATACTTGCCTAAAGTTCTCGTCGTTCTTCCTTGGTCTCCAGTGTGGGGATGCTGGCAAGGTCCAAGGCCAAATAATCTGGGTAACGATGATCGAAGCGCATGGATAAGTCACTAGGTGACCTCTGTGAATATCTATAGAAAAATCAAAAGCAGTCCTCGACATGGTGTTTAGGCAAGGGGAGGCTAGCAATTGATTTTCCTAGAAGTGAGTCACCCCGGAATGTGACGTTGGCTGGACCCAATTCCGAGAAGTAAACTTGGAGCCATAGCTGAAAAACCAAATCGGGCCTGAAGGGTTGCATGACATGGGTTTAGGCAAAACAATATCATGAAGGCATCTGTAAAGGTAGGCAATATGGGACCCAAGGCCACTGCTTGGCCATCTGCAAGAGATTCAGCCAAAGGTTGGACTTCCTTGGCGACTTGGCTGGATTTTGAGCAAGTCAAGAATTTGCATAGCCACACTTGAAGAAAGGCTACATGCTCTGTGTAAGATACACCATTTGTTGAACCTATCGGAGCTCCAGCGGATGACCTGGTGTAGCCAAAGTGGGTCTTGATCCAGTTGTTGAAATTCTTGTTGGGCTTGTCATAGTCCGGCTTCAAAAGGGGTCCCGGAAGGTCGGCCGTTGAATAAATCACACCGTGCGGACGAAGGCCGGCGATAGAGGCCAGATCAAGTAAGAGTGGGGGTCATCATCCCAAATCGTAATCTCATGCAGTTAACGGAGGATGACCAAAAACATAAGCCTGCAATGATGAGTGAGCAATCACAAGGAAAGTCCCCGGAGGTGCAAAGAGCCAAGACATCATAGATCCCATTTTTTTTGCCAAGAAGTCTTCAGTTTTGGTTCCAAAGCTTTGTACCAATCATACCAACTTTTCTTAGGATCAACGTCGGCCTCTGGGTTGGGTTTCCTAGCTTTGGACTTCTTCTTAGCCACATAGTCAACCTCAGAAGTTTTGCATGGCCAACCTTTGAAAGGTCGAAGAGCTTCCCAAGTTGATTCCAATCGAACTCCATGGTAAGGCGGAGGATCATCACTTTGTTCGGCCCAAATCCTCACCACTTCATCTGGAGGTTGAAGTGGGTAGAAAGGGCCAAGAACGTATCTTGGTACATCACCTTGTAATTTGATGGCGTAGGATTCCTTAGGTTGTTGTTCACTTTCAGCCATGACCTTCTTCAACTTGGCCAAGTGAGAGATGATGGACTTAAACTTTGGATCCATCCTACAAACACAAATATTGTTTGAATTAGGAAAAATATAGTGGCAAAAAAGCAAAAATTTGCCAAGAACATGAAGAACATTCAAACTTTCAAAAGTTTAAAAAATGAGCTTCCAATGGCCACCATTCATCAAAATCACAACAATATCAACCGGAAAAGAGTTCAACATACTTGAAAACTCGCAAAATAACGGATTTGGTGGTAATTTGAATGGTTCTTTGGCCTATCAAGCATTGAATCTTGGAAGCAAAGTTTAGGTTTGGTGGGAGAAAGTTTTCTAAGAGCAATGGCAATGGAGTTTTGAGTATGGAGAAATGTTTGGAGCCAAATTGGTATTTATAATGCCTAGGTTTTCTAACGGGTATGAAGTTCAAAGGTCTCTCGAGAATTGATTAGGGTATCTCCTTAAATATCAATTTAACTCAAACACCATAAATTGCTACAGTGAAGCATGAAGTTGAAACATTCGGAGAAAACTAAAAGTTGTGAGAATTTTGATTCACTTACCCTTTCACCAATTGAAGGCCAAGGAATCAAGGGGGCAATGTTTGGATGTGGTCACCAAATTCAAGCTAAGCCAAGTGGTCTCAATTCCAAACCAAGTCAAGTGGAAACCCAAAGGCCTAGCCAAAACAAAGATATTGTTATTTATAATAGCAATAGTCAAATAATAAATAAATAGAATGGCAAGAGCCACAAGCTTGGCTTGGGGCCAGCCAAGGGGTTTAAGAGAATGAAGAATTCTCACCACCAAAAATAAGTTGGAGTTTAGGTTTTCTTCAATAACAATGGCAACTGGAATAGTAAAAAGGAAAGTGAGTTATTGAGCTCAGATTTTTTATCAAAATCGTTTATGTTCTTAATGAAATGCGAGATTACCTGTTCGCTGGTTTGTTGAATCTGCTGTTTGATTAACCCCTTCATGGGCACAACAACTGGGTCTCAAACCCTTGGATGATAGCAAGAAGGCCAAAGTTAACCCCCACGTTGAGATTTGTTTTTGAGTTGAAAAGTTGGCCCCACGTTAATATTTGTTTTGTGAGTTGAAAAGTTAGCTAGTCAAATAGCCAACCTGTTGCTGATCAGATTGCAAGTTTCAATGACATTTTGAAACAATTGGTTATATATATAATTATATATATATATATATATATATATTATAAACCAATTCCCATAAAAAGTTGGCTGTATATATATGATATCATATCTATATATGATAGACCAATTGACGTTTTTGACTTGGCTGGGAGGATGGCTTTTAAAAAGGTAGTTGTAAGGATGGCCAAATAGGTGGCTGAAACCAAGTCAAGATCTTGGCTTCCCAAGTCATTGAGTTGGCTGGAGAATATGGAAGTCTTGGCTGAACAGATGGTTTGGACATGAGAGAACCCATGTGGGTTTACCTTGGTATTCTCAAACTTGGTTCAAATTGGCATAGGTATTAAAAGGCTGTGAGCAATGTACATGTTGCATATTATACTTTGTATATGTATGTGATAATATAGTAAATTAAAGGCCTATGGCTTGGGAGGTTGGGGATAAAAATAGAAGGCCAACTAAGTGGCCTACGAACTCCCTTTCTCTATCTAAATATATTTATATATGACAATATTGGCATCTTAACATATAATTATTTATATATATATACATATATATTAATACTGAAAACTAAGAAGTCATGTAGACCTTAGCCAAGTTTCTTGGATGGACTCATTGGAATTCCAAGTCACCCAACATCGGTGGATTATGTTCAATCAAAATTAGAGACCCCAGAACCCACAACGTCTCACCAGATGTTAAGTCCAAGACCTTGGAGGTCCAAGCCCGACCCACGGAAGTAGGCCCAAAACCTCCGGATGTTTTGGTACATGTGGCGAGATCCATCAAAGGAAAGCAATCAAAGAGAGTGATGTCAATCTGGAACGTCCCTAAGGAGGAGAGAATCAATTGATCAGATTTGCAATCCGATGATCTCGTTCGAATCAATTCCACGAATTTAGGAAGCTACACAAGGAAAGATTTTGAATGAAGTTGACCTTTGGCCATTTAATGGCCAGCCCATGGGCTGGCGAATGGCCCTATATAAACTACATCAGACAAAGAGCAAAGGACCCCAACATCATACACAAAAACCTACTTTTTGTCTTTCAATTTTCTATCCCTAGACCAGGTTTTCATTTTCCAAGTAAGTAGACTAGATCAGTTCTTCACTTTCGTTAGTGTAAGTTTAATTTCTTGTATTTTCCATTACGTTGTCTTAAGACTCAATTTTATCGCTTTATTTTTAATTGTTACCGAATTTTCTTTAAGCTTAATTTAATTTCAAATTGCTTTATTTTATTGCCTTTATCATTTATATTGTTCTTATTTCGTTCTTCGTTTAATTTAAGTTTATCTATTGCTTTGATTTACTTTATCGCACTTCAATTCTTGTTCTTAAGTTTAATAGCATATTTTAATTTAATTTGCATCACTATCATTAAAAATCTCAAAAATATTAAAATACCTATACGAAACCTAACCATCCTCGACTCTGAGGAAGTGAAAGAACCTAGGCCAAGAGGAGGTTCCTTGCTTGGCCGATCAATCGGCTAGTTAGAAGTCAGAAGCGCGAACACAACAGTCCAACCTTTTCCATTCAAGCCAGTTAGTGGCTTGGTGGTGGCACGCCTACGCATTCTAAAAGAAGAAGGACCAAAAATTCCTTCAATCAGCCTACCCGGCCGAAAAGAGGGAAAAAGTTACAAGCAACAAAAGGACATAGATTATTTTGATACCTTTGCTCCGGTAACAAGGATTGCCTCAATTAGAGTCTTGATTGCTTTAGCGTCCATCTACAATCTTGTTATTCATCAAATGGATGTAAAAAGTGCTTTCTTAAATGGTGAATTGGAAGAAGAGATCTTTATGGATCAACCGGAAGGCCATGTTGTTGGAGGTAAGGAGTGCAAGGTATGCAAACTTGTAAAATCATTGTATGGTCTGAAACAGGCTCCCAAGCAGTGGCATGGAAAGTTTGACAAAGTGCTACTTTCTAATGGGTTTCTGATCGATGATGCAGATAAGTGTTTATATTGTAAATCTACTGGTAACTCTTGTGTAATTATCTACTTATATGTTGACGATATGCTCATTATGGGAACTAATCTTGAGATTGTTACAGAGACCAAATCTTTTTTAGCATCAAATTTTGATATGAAGGACATGGGTATAGCTGATGTGATTCTTGGGATCAAAATTACAAGATATTCTGATGGCATTTGTCTATCTTAAGAACATTACATTGAGAAGATTTTGAGGAAATTTGGATACTATGATTGTAAGCCTCTTTCTACACCTTATGATGCAAATACCCAATTGAAGAAAAACAAAGGTGAAAGTGTATCGCAGTATGAATATGCTCAAATCATTGGTAGTTTGATGTGCTTGATGAACTGCACCCGACCTGATATTGCTTATGTAGTTGGGAGGTTGAGCCGATACACTCAAAGTCCAAATAAGGAACATTGGACTGCCATATCAAGAGTATTGAAATATTTGAGAGGCACAATGAACTTTGGATTGAAATATAGTGGATTTCTCGCCATACTTGAAGGATATAGTGATGCTAATTGGATATCTGATTCGGATGAGATGAAATCCACAAGTGGGTATGTGTTTACAATTGGTGGAGGTGTAGTGTCTTGTAAATCTTCTAAACAAACGTGCATAGCTCAATCTACTATGGAATCAGAGTTCATCGCCTTAGAAAAAGCAGGTACAGAGGCTGAGTGGCTTAGAAACCTCTTAGTAGATATCCCTTTATGGAAGAGACCAGCTCCATTTTGTGTCTATGCATTGTGATAGCTAGGCTGCAATAGCCCGAGCTCAGAACAAAACTTATAATGGGAAAAACAGGCATATACACCTAAAACATAACATTGTGAGGCAGCTGCTTGAGACAGGGGTGATATCCCTAGAATTTGTTTGGTCAGAGATGAACTTGGCTGATTCTCTAACAAAACCACTATGTCAAAATCTAGTGAGTAATACATCGAGGGGGATGGGACTTATGTCTATATGAACAGTCAACAGTGATGGTAACCCAACCTATGTGAAGGGAGATCCCAACAAGTTACTGGGTGATTGGGTGTGCACTATCAATATATATTCTTGAGAGTCCCTCCCTATGGTGTAGATAATGCAATACTGCAACGCTTAAGGTTGAACTTATGATCTTAATGAATACCATAGCCCTTATGGGTGGGGTGCTTGATTGTAGTGCACTCTTGATGGATTCACCTATATGAGTGTGGAAGTGGGGCCGCTTCCTATGAGAGTTTAGACATGCTCTCTAGAGCACTCATGAATATCCAGGTAGGGCGCATGGCCTATTCACACCAACCTACTCGAACAAACTTGAATCAGAAATTTAATGTGGGGACTTAGTCCTCTGATTCACATACATAAATCTTGGTTCATAGAAAATTTATTTTCACCAAATTTCTGTGGATCATGACTATCTTTCCTAAGGCTGGTTTATAGTCCAAAAGACACCAGTCCTAATGCATTGAATTTCACTTTTCCTTGGGACTCTCCATATTTTGAAATATGTGGGGGATTGTTAGTTTTTATTTATTTATCTTAATGAGTATTTCAAAATATGTTTTAATACCAAATATTTTAAAATTCAAAATCAACTTTAATGTTTGCACGTTAGCTAATTTGATTTAATTGCTTTCTTCAATTTGAATCTTTATTCTGATTGCTTGATATATAACGTTTAATTGGTTTAATTGTGGAAAATCCTGTAGACCCACTCAAATATCATTTACTTGTTTGTTTGTTCTAGGCATTAAATTATGTTGGCTATCTTTGTTTTTAACGTAGACTTTGCCTTCAATTTATTTGATTCCTGCAGGGAAAGCTTTTGCTTATATAATCACTTCGATTTGCTGAAGGTATTGATTACATAACCGCTTGTGTTTATATATATTTAATTGGTCTATTGGTATCAGTATTCAATTTCTAAACTCTGCCACCATTATTTATCAAACGGCAAAATTTTGTCTTTAATGGCCAACATCTCTTTGGGGTCAGCAATTTCTATATATATAGCCTTGGCTATTTTGGCTTAACAGTTATCTCAATTCGAGCATTTTTCTCTCAATTTATGTCCTCCCACATTATTTCCATTCCTCACAATTTTCATACAATTTTATTGTGTTAATTTTATTTTACGTCCAAGGGAAACATTCAAGTGTTCATCTGATCCAAGTATTGCGAGTGTACGTTTACAAGGATCAAAGGTTGTTGTATCCTAGAGGGTAGGACGTCATACCCTACTACACCGAGATATTATCTCAGAGGGGCAGATCTACTCTTAAGGACAGTGACTTACACTCCTCAACCTACTGTTCGTGATCAAAGGAGAGCATCCACAACCAAGATTCTCCAACAAAATGACGACTGCAACTGTGGTAGAAGCCATGATGCTGCTAAGGTTATGGGTCACGGTGTCAAAGGCGGAGAGCGGCAGCTGCCGTGGTGTCGTGGAGACTTGGATCCATCGCGGATTACGTCGTCATGGCGATCTTGCTTCTCGTACGCTTGCTTCCAACCATGGTTATTTGGAAGCCTTCGGTTAAGTCATGAATAGAAGTAAGGGTAAGCGTTGACAATAACTCGTGCTCTCAATGAAAGCACCAAATGTTTGTGCGAATTTCTTATGGGAGAATATTCTCTTGTACATCCTTCACCCTTTGAGCTTCCTTCTCTATCTTCCTTGATTCCTGTAAAATCAAACTGGATTAAAAGACCACACCCAGGAGGTGTTGGCCAAAAGCCCTTCGATGCCTAAGTTAGTTCGATTGAATCCTAGAGGAACAATAGCTAAAAAAGGCTACAGAGTTTTCTCTATGGGGAGAACCGGGTGGTCGGAGCCGTTTGTGGTGGCACTTTGCCATGTGGGAGAGATGAGAGTGGTGAGGCCGGCGACTAGGGATGTCGTCGGCTAGGAGAAGGAGAGAGTTTTTTGGTTTTTTTTGGTAGGGTTTCGGGATTGAATTTCAGATTACCTTGTGTGTTGTATGTAGCCATGTATTTCTAGGTCTCTATCCATCTAAGGTTTTTCAAAGAATATCGACTTATTTGGAAGAAATATATTCTTTCCCCAAAATGTAAAGATTGAGTCAATTATGTTGAAAACTAAAGCTTGAGTAATTGAAACAATAATTGGAAAAGTGCGTCTTACTTATCAAAGCTCTAAAGCTGGGCTTATATAGCCTTACAAAGAAACTGAAAGCAGGAACTTAAGCAGCAAACCAAGCCCATGTCTAATATCTAGACTGATGGAATTCCCCTAGAAACTAGGATAACAAATAAACAAACACTACCTCACGTCCCTAACACCTAGGGATTATTAACAACTAACTTGACTAATTCAACTAAAACATAAATACTTGAAAAATCCTAACACTTTCCCTTAAACTGAATATCATACAAACATTCAGTTTACATCATAACTTGAACAAACCCCAAGGAGACCACGCAGCTTCTCAAATGTCTTAAGCTTCAAGGGCTTTGTTAGTATATCTGCAATTTGATTCTGACTTTGGCAATGAATGAATTCAACAACACCTTTTGTGAGATCACGAAGAAAATCAAACCTGATATCGATATGCTTACTTCTTCCATGTAATATTGGATTTCTTGAGAGTTTGATAGTAGAGATGTTGTCGCAATGAATCAAAGTAGGACTTTGTTGAACATACCCCAATTCTTCAAGTAATCTTCTTAACCACACAGCTTGACATGCACAGGAAGCAACTGCAATAAACTCAGCTTCAGTTGTGGACAACGTGACCACCTGCTGCTTCTTTGAAGACCAAGAAATTGCCCCAGAACTAAGCACGAAAACTTGACCTGAAGTGCTTTTTCTGTCATCGAAGTCCCCAACAAAATCACTGACATTGTAGCCAACTAGCCCCCTGCTTTTACCTCTTTTATAAAGAACACCAAAATCTGCAGTTCCCTTCAAATAACGAGCATCTTGGAAGTGAAGTATAGTTGGAGCTTCCATGAATCGACTAAGGAGACTAATAACATACATCATATCAGGCCTAGTAGCTGATAAGTACATCAGACTACCTACAATCTGCTTGTAGTATGTGCTGTCAATTCTTTCTCCTGCAAAATCTTTTGTGAGTTTGAAGCCTGGGACAATTGGATTATGAACAGGATTGCAATCAAGCATTTGAATCCTTTCAAGGATCTCTTGTGCATATTTCTTTTGTCCAATGAAGACTCCATTAGACGTTTGTTTGACCTCAATACCAAGAAAGTAACACATTCTTCCCAAATCACTCATATCAAATTCATTCATCATGGATTTTTTGAACTCAAGAAACATATCATCGTTATTTCCAGTGAAAATCAAATCATCCACATATAAAAAAACCACCAGAATTTTACCTCCCTTCTCGATTTTGATGAACAAAGTCTGTTCATAAGGACACTTTTGAAAACCAGCCTTGGAGAAATAGGATTCTATACGACTGTACCAAGCTTGTGGTGCTTGTTTCAGTCCATATAGAGCTTTCTTCAATCTGTATACTTTCTGTTCATTCCCCTTCTGTATATAACTTGGAGGTTGATCAATAAAAACTTATTCATTCAACTCACCATGCAAAAAGGCAAATTTCACTTCTAACTGAAATATTTTCCAAGAATTCTGAGCAGCCAATGACACCACCAAGAGAATGGTATCTAGTCTTGTAACTGGTGCAAAAGTCTCAGCATAATCAATTCCATATTCTTGTGTATATCCCTTAGCCACCAAACACGCCTTGTATTTGTCAACTTCACCTTTTTCATTTAACTTTGTTTTGTATATCCACTTGACCCCAACTGTTTCTCACCCTTAGGCAAGTCTATTAATTCCCATGTCCCATTCTTCTCAATGGATTTGATCTCAACATCCATAGCCTTTCTCCATATGCCTGTTTTGAAAGCATCATAGAAGGAAATGGGATCATTATCTGCAAAAAAGGCAAGGTGTGCAAGGGCTTCATCATCTGATAGTTCATCACCACTGACATAATCCATTAATCTTGTTGGCTTCCTTGTTGGTCTTTTGGGGCGTTGAGATGGCTGAGCATCAGTGTGTTGAGATGCTGAACTTAGTGGTTGTGTTGCGGTTGAACTGATTGGCAGTGAACTTGGTGGCTGGGCTGCAAAGGGACTGGGTTGTTGTGCTTGAAATGGACAAGGAGTTTGTTCTTCAGTGAGATGAACATCCCTGGGCTGCTCACTCGCTTCTGTGTCTTCTTCAAAATCAGTCAAAGATTCTGGCTGATTGGTACTACTCCAATCCCACATCTTGCTCTCATCAAACTGCACATCGCGACTAATAATTATCTTCTTAGTCACAGGATTGTAAAGCCTGAAAGCTTTGGACTCCTCACTGACTCCAAGAAAAATTCACTTCACGCTTTTGTCATCTAGCTTTGTTCTTGTTTCATTTGGTATATGTGCATAACCTATGCACCGAAAAACTTTAAAATAACCAACTGATGTTTTATGAGTAGACCATGCTTCTTCTGGAGTCATATCCTTGACCGCAAATGTGGGACTTCGATTTAATAAATGTACACTCCAATTTGTAGCTTCAGGCCAAAAATTCTTTGGGAGACCTATCCTTGCCATCATACTTCGCACCATATTTAGGATAGTGCGATTCTTCCTCTCTGATACGCCATTTTGCTGTGGCGTGTATGATGTAGTAAGTTGTCTCTGAATTCCATTTTCCTCACAAAACTTTACAAAGTCATTAGAATTGAATTCTCCACCATGGTATGTACGAAGACTTTTGATAAAGTATCCTATCATCTTCTCTACTCTGGCCTTAAATCTCTTGCCACTGTTTGAAGCTGGATTGATAGGTCTTCACAAATATGAGTGAATTAGTTACAGGACTTGTTCTGCTCTCCATGCTTGCGTGTTTGGGAAAGAATCACGATGTTGTTTACCCACTGTGCACTCTTAACATATTTGAGATGGACAATGAATTTGAGGAAGGCCTTTTACCATATTCTTCTGTTGAAGGGTCTTTAGACCGTTGACATTGAAATGCCCATAGCGAAAATGCCACAACCAAGTAGTGTCTTGCACTCTTGTTGAGAAATAGCTTGCAATGCTCTTGTGTGTATACAATGGAAACATACGATTTTGTGTCATTTTGACTTCAGTAACTAAGCCTCTTGCTGGGTGTTGAACCTGATAGTAGCCTGCTTGAATAATGATTGTGTGCCCATTTTCTTGCATTTCTCCCATGCTAATAAGATTGTTCTTCAGAGTTGGAACATAGAAGACATTAACAATCTTATACACAGTATTCTCATCAATATGTACTTGAATATTTCCTTTGCCCATCACAGATATGCTTGAATTATCACCTAGCTTCACATGCTCTCTAAAATCTTCATTTAAATTAGAGAATAGAGATTTGTTACCACTTATATGATTGCTACATCCAGAATCCAGGTACCAAATATCGGGTTTTGGGTTCTTCTCCTCAATGTAAGCCATCAGTACTTCTTCTGATTCGGCTAATTTGATTGTTCTTCCTTTCGGGCAGATTATGGGCATTCATACTAATAATGACCATATCTATGGCAACGGTAGCATTCAACATTTGACTTGTCCCACGTTCCTTCATGTTCAATTGTCTGGTTTTCATGCCAGCGTCCTCTCCCATGTCTGCAACCTCTTCCATGACCTCAGCCTCTTCCGCGGCTGTTCCATGTGGATGAATTTCCATGACTATTGTCATCACCTAGTGAGACCTTCAATAATTTCTCTTAAACAACCTGACTAATCATTCGTTGTTCATGAACGAGTAGAAAGCTCTGTAGTTCATCAATGGAAAGTTCAATAACATCTTTGGATTCTTCAATTGAACATACAACATAAGCAAACTTGGAGATCATTGAACTGAGGATTTTCTCGACAATGATTACATCTTCCATTTGTTCTCCATTGATACGCATCTTGTTTGCAATTGTCAGCATTCATTCAAAATAGTCTGTAACAAACTCGCCTTCCTTCATGGTAAGAATCTCAAACTCTCTGTGGAGAGCTTGTAGCTAGGCTCGTTTCACACGAGTTGTCCCTTGATACTTTTGGTTCAGAGAATCCCAAATATCCTTTGTTGTATCCTTCTTGAGGATGGTCTCTAGAGTGACATGATCAATGGCTTGAAACTAGAAATTTTTGGCTTTCAAGTCTTTGACCTTCTGATCTGCCAATGCCTTCCTTTGTGCCTCAGTGAGAATAGTTTCTGCAGCAGGTTTGGTGATGCCATTCTCCCCCAAAGTCCAGTACTCTCTGGACTGCAAGAAATTTTCCATAAGCAAACCCCAGTGATCATAGTGTCCATCTAACCTTAGGATTGCTGGTTGTACAAAACCAGTGTTGTCACTCGCCATGGTGATCTTACTGCTGCAAGATGCAAGCTACTGCTTCTTTTTTACTCAGGCACCAATGGGGGCTCTAATACCAATTGTTGAAAACTAAAGCTTGAGTAATTGAAACAATAATTGGAAAAGTGCGTCTTACTTATCAAAGCTCTAAAGCTAGGCTTATATAGCCTTACAAAGAAACTTAAGCAGCAAACCAAACCCACGTCTAATATCTAGACTGATGGGATTCCCCTAGAAACTAGGATAACAAATAAACAAACGCTTCCTCACGTCCCTAACACGTAGGGATTATTAACAACTAACACTACTACAAAAATCGAAATAGACGACGGGAAACCACCGTCGGGTAGAAGGTTTTCCAACCATCGTGAAATCGACCGCCATCTTTTGTACTAACAACAACGACGGTTAATAACCGACATTGTTAAGGAATTCAACGTCCATATTTATTACTAACCGACGTGTAATTACTATATAATTAGCCTAAAATGAAATCTTTGACAACATTAGACGACAGTTTTATGAAAACTGTGAGGTCTAAAGGCTGTTATATGTCAAGATCAAAAGAAGAACCGACATACAAATAATTATTCATGTCTCTAAATGAAGGAAAAAAGACTTGGATAAGCTAGAAACCGTCATGGTTAATTTTTACTACGTTAAAAAAAAAAAAACCAACGTGTGAACCATAAACGACGACGTACACACAAACCAAATGACGTTTAAAAAGTATTACATGTCATTTGTCTTTTATTAACCGCCGTAAAATAACATAACCACGTCTTGCACTAGGCATCACCAGTGCTTATGTATTTATCCAGGTCGCGAACTATAATACAAATTGTTGTGTTAACTAGTTTCCATGTTTGTGTTTTGCGAGACTCGTCGTTTAAATCGTATAAAGAAGGCCTTTTGACAGAGTTAGACGTCACTTGTTCTCAATAACCGACGTCTAAAATATTTAAAATGACAGAATATCACTCAATATCAACGTACAAAATTCACTCCCACGTCGGTTTATGTCAAAGGCTGAGGTTATAAATACTATTGAAGGCGTGGATAGGAACATAACCGACGTGGATTATAGATTCAACGTCCGTTTCTTTAAAATAAAGGACGTGGTTAATTACTTCACTACGTCTAGAGATCCACTTGCTTGACGTTGTAATTACTTACCATGTCGGTTTTTATTACATAATGACATGGTTGCCCTTTTAAAAGTCGCTTGTTTGACCTGCCGTGACATATGTATGCGGGGAGACGTCAGTTGTTTTAGACTAGCCAACGTGCAGAACATCTGTCACGACAGTTAATGGAACTAAACGGCCTTTATTTTGAGCTTTAGACGACGGTGTATTTTAAGCAAACCGTCTTGATTTCTTTTTCAGATGTCTGTTTTTTGTTTTACGGTTTGTTGCCTTTTTGAAACCCAATGTTGTTTTTATCTTAGACGTCTGTGTTTCCAATTTTTTCCCTGACCGTCGTACTTTACAACTTTAACCCAGCTTTTTTAATTTTTGATTTGTCATGCCTAAAGCCTGCATAATGAAAATGTGATAAGAATTAAAATATTGTACATAATTATTAATTAATGTCATACAATTAACTGAATAACTAAGGTCATACATTACAACAATCAATCAATCCATATATCTTCACATCCATCTCTAATATTTTCATTCCCAAACTCACCCACTAGGTCATCAAATGTGGCAACATTTGGTATCCCTCTTGTAAATGGCTCACACTCAATTCTAGTATCACCTAGCACATCATCACTAATAACATCATTATATTCTCTATTAGGCATTAATAACACTACTAACCAACCACGATGCATTGGGTCGTCAACATAAAATACTTGTTTGACTTGAGAAGCCATAACAAATTGGTCATTCCTATGTCCAATTTTACTCAGATCTACAAGGGTAAATCCAAGTTTGTCGATTACAAGACCCAAAGTGTTATCTCTCCAATCACACCTTAAGACTGGGATTCTAAACTTTTGGTAGTCAAAGTCCCAAATTTCTTGAATAACACCATAAAAACCCATATTGGAGACAATAGGGTTTTTATCCTTGGCACTAGCAACTTGCATAGTATGTGCAAGTAAATAAACTCCACTATTTTGGACAGTTCGCACATCATCTTGTGCCTTGGTGTTAAATTTAACACCATTAATAAGATCGCTCCTATATAATGGCACTACCATGCTTGGACCAGCTGCTAGCCACCTTAAATTTTCTGATACGCCATTATGCTCTTCCCCATTAAGTTCGCTTTGAACCTACAAATTAATCATATATACCTTAATTCAATCTAACATATATAATGGAAGAAAATTAAAAGTTGAATATGCATGTCATTCAATAACATACATATACCTTAAAGTGGAGCCATTGAATGAAAGTGCTATTGTGCTTATCTTGCAGCCACTTTGTTCTCTTTCTAAATTTTGGATAAGTAGTCTTGATGTGGATCATATGTTCCCTACATTCACACAAAAAAATCAAGCATTATGATTCCTTATATATAAGATAAACATAAAGAATAATAATAAACTGCAAGAAAAACATGCTTACAGAGAAAAACAAACTGCAAGAAAAACAACGACGGTTAGGTAAAATATAGATGTAAAATGAAAGTTCAGACGACGGAAAAAAAAAATAGAACCGTCATGCTAATATACAGAAACGTGGATGTGTTAATACAACGTGGTCATTAACTTCAAATTACGGTAATTAAATAAAACCGTCGTCGTATTATAAATTCATAAAAATACCGCCCAGGTTTCTCTCTCCCAGTTCGTTTCAAGTTAGACAAAGGTTTTTTCTTTCAAACGTCGTATTTATTAACACACCACGTCGGTTATTATGAACATCCGTGCTATTGAAATAGCACGAATTTAATTACCGTCGTGGTGTGTCAACAAAAACATCAAATTTGAGAAAAACCCGTCGTCCTCACATGACCTGTGAGTGTGAACATTGAAAGATTTGGCATTTTCAAACCTGAGTCTTGTTTCAAACATCAGTGAGACTCGTTCTTTAAATAAAAAAATTCAAATGAAGAAAAAAACGGAGTGAGAAAGTTTTCAAACCTTTGGCTTGCAAAGAAAGTTTCCTTCGGAATCAAATTTTGGAGATGAAGACAAGGAAGAACGTAGAAGTTGAGAGGGAAACTAAGAATCAGAAATGCAGCTTTTCAGAAATGAGAGGGAAACGAAAGAAAACTGAAAATTTTAGAGAGAACGTAAAAGTTTAGGTCAAGTGACCAAAAAGTTTATATAGTGTCCCAAAGATAAATACAACGACGGTGGTCATAAAAACCGCCCTAGTATGTTGTTACCACGACATTAAAATAATATAAATCGAAATGGTTAGTAAAAAGCCCTTTGACTTTATGTATTCCGAAAACGACGTGGTTAGTTGGGCTCTACACGTCAAAAGTTTACTTTTGAATAAGTGATTTTATAAGTTCCCACGTCGTTTTTTTATATGAAACCGACGTGGTTTTCTAAAACCTCATTGCCTTTAGTTAAGCACCGACGTTGTTTGTGTGTGTATCTGATTCACAAACATACATACATCACCAACGTTCAAAAAAAATTCTCTCTGAATGCAAATATGTAGCTGCTGTCGTCAAATTTTAGAGGGAAATTTTTGGATGTTGATGTCTGTGTATTTGTGTCTCAATTGAGACACAAATACACATACATCATCAATCTCTAAAATATTGTCTCTCTGAATGCAAATATGTGGCTGCCATCGTCAAATTTTAGAGGCAATTGCTTGGATGTTGATGTGTGTGTGCGTTTGTGTATCTGAAAGACACAAACACACACACATCATCAACTTCCAAAAAATTGCCTTTCTAAATGTAAATTTGTGGTTGCCGTCGTCAAATTTTAGAGGTAAATTTTTAGATGTTGATGTGTATGTGCCTTTGTATATGTCATCAACCTCTAAAATATTGTCTTTCTCTGGTCCGATTATGATGAGGAACAGAGTTCCATATGGTAAGATTTCTTAACTCTTGGGATCTCAGATCTGATTTTGATGACTGTTTTCTATATAAACCGTCGTGGTTATTCTCAATTCTTGTCATTAAGTCGATCTACAGACGAGGATAACAAAATCCAAGAAATAAAAAACTTTAAAAAAAAATTACTATTAAGACGACGGTTTAGATATAAGGTCGGACGTATAAAGTGAATAAATACGACGGTAATTTTAACTTCATGACGTATCTCTTGGATCTCGGAAAAATCTATTCTGTTGGCGGTTTTCTATATAAACCGTCATGGTTATTCTCAATTCTTGTCATTATGTTGGTCTACCGTCGTAGGATACCAAAATCAAAGAAATAATTAGTAAAAAATAATGTAATTCAGACGACCATTTAGGTATAAGGGTAGACGTATAAAGTAAATAAATACGACGTAATTTTCACTTCACGACGTGGTAAATTTTATTATACGGCGTTAATTGAACAAACCAACGTGGTTAGAGTTAAAGATACTGTCGTAGTATGGTACAAGAAATAAGTTGATAAATTTATTTCTGCCGTCGTTTTACATTTATTTAAGACGGCAGTATTTTGTAATTTACCGCCGTGGATTCTTTTGAAATTATACAACGAGGGATACAAAAACTTGGTCGTCGGAGTAAAAACGGCGGCTGTTTCTTTAAACAATCATCTTTACTTTCTACGTCGGTTTATTCATACCTTCTGCCGTTGTTTGTGGGCTCAGATTTTACTATGGGGAAAACCTTTTTCAATAAGACGTCGCTTTTTAAATTAGGTGTGTCATTTTTTAAAAACAACCATTGGAATCCCCATTTTTTAGATGTTTAAGTTAATTTTACACGGCGGTTTTATAAAACCCACGTCTTTTCAAACACAACGACGGTTTTATGTTAAACCGTTGTTTTTTTTTGGTCATCTTTTTCACTTTTTGTAGTAGTGTAACTTGACCAATTCAACTAAAACATAAATACTTGAAAATCCTAACAAATTGATGATAATATCCTAGGATCAAATCACTAATTGATGATAATATCCCAAAATGAGATAATATCCTAAATTGATGATATTATCTTTTAAATAAAGATAATATCCCTATTTTTAGTATCAATTAATTGGCCAAACAAATGGGTTCAATTAATTGACTTAGGATATATTCTTCTTGTCCATATGACACCTTGTGATTAGAAGCTGAATTATTTGCTCCCACACTTGTCCTTTGGTTAAACTGAATAATTTGAAAATATTATGGTTTCTACAGCGACTCGGTCTCCTGCTTTCACGTTTTCGGCTCACCGACCTTCAGAGAGTCTAGGTGTCATGAAAGATGGCCCTTCTAAACGTTTATGTTTTGAGCATTTTGCGCCTCCTGAAGGGGATGATGGTGGCATGGATCAGTCTAATCAAATCCCTTCCATGCCAGATGTCAATTTCAAAGATAACACTACTACAAAAAAGGAAAACCACGACGGGTATTCACCGTCGTGTATTCTGTTTTCAAATCGTCGTGGAATCCACCGACATCTTTTCCATAACAAAACCACGACGGTGAATAACCGTCGTTGTTAAACCAAAAAACGTCATCAAAAAATAAAAACCGACGTCTTTGTGCTGCAAAAAGACATAAAAAATAGTCGAGGATGAGAATAGACGACCAACTCCAACAAAAAAAACGTCGTTAAAAAGGAAACAGATGACAAATATAAATACGACGTCTTTACAATCATAATAGACGACGTTATTGACACCTACTACGTCACAACATTTCCCATAACCGTCGTAAAATAAATTTTCCACTTCGATTTTTTATGAATTATGACGTGGAAATAGATGTCAGGTTCATTAATTACGACGTATGTATTTACTTAGACGACGTTTAAATGAATAAACAACGTCGGTTCCAAATAAATGAGAGCCGTATTACAGAATTTATACGTCATATTTTGAAAATAAACGACGTGGAAAAAATGATGGGGTCATTAATTACGACACAGTAATTTATAAGGACGATGTTGTCGTTATATACAACGTCGGTACCATGAAAAAGACCGTCGTGTTTAATAATTTATACGTCTTCATTAAAAAAATTAACGTCGTCTAATTCATCTTAACGTCGACGAATTTAATGGACTTCAAATACCGTCGTGAATTCATCCTTTTCCACTTCGTTTATTAAAGAACTTACGACGTGGTAAATTCATGACGACGTCGTCTTTTGTAACGTTCAGGTTAAAATTCTCATCTTTTAGACGTCGGTATTATGGGATTGGAGTCGTGTTATTTTGAATTACATGGCGGTTCTTTATGCTTGTCCGACGTGTTATCCTGGATTACTGTTTCACAATAGCGTCGTGGTTCTTCATTGTTACTTTGCTTTAAGACGTCGGTAAATATATTGCGGTCGTTGAATGCTCCAAAACGTCGTTATTTATTAGAACAGACGTCGTTTTATTACATTTTTATCAAAACCGTCGTGTTTTGTAATCTGGAACCAGTAATTTTTGTTCTGATTGTTTTGTGGCCAAAACCTGTATAATGAAAGTGAAGAAATCACATTACAATATATTACAAAATTAATGTCATACACTGCCAATTAAAAGCATCATTCAACCCATATATCTTCACACCCATCTCGAATATTTTGACTCCCTAACTCAACCACCACTTCATCAAATGTGTCAACATTTGGCATCCCCTAGTAAATGGCTCACACTCAATTCTCACATCACCTAAGACATCATCACCAATAACATCATTATATTCTCTATTAGGCATTGATAACACTACCGACCAACCACGATGCATCGGGTCGTCAACAAAAAATACTTGTTTGACTTGAGAAGCCAAAACAAATTGGTCATTCCTATGTCCAATTTTACTCAAATCTACAAGGGTAAATCCAAGTTCGTCCACTACAAGACCAGAAGTATTATCAATCCAATCACACCTAAAGACTGGGATTGTAAACTTTTGGTAGTCAAGGTCCCAAATTTCTTGAATGACATCATAGAAACCCATATTTGAGAGAATTGGGTTTTTATCCTTGGCACTAGCAACTTGCATAGTATGTGCAAGTAAATAAACTCCACTATTTTGAGTTGTCCGCACATCATCTTGTGCCTTGATGTTGAATTTAATACCTTTAATGAGATAGCTCCTATATAATGGCACTGCCATGTTTGGACCATTGCTAGCCACCTTAAATTTTCTGATACGCCATGATTGTCTTCCTCATTAAGTTCACTTTGAACCTGCAAATTAATCATATAACTTCATTCAATCTAACATACTAAGAAGAAAATTAAAAGTCCAATATGTTATTCAATAACATATACCTTGAAGCGTAGCCATTGAATGAAAGTGCTATTGTGCTTATCCTGCAGCCACTTTGTTCTCTTTCTAAATTTTGGATAAGTGGTCTGGATGTGAATCATATGTTGCCTACATGACACACAAAATTCAAGTATTACGGTCCCAAACATATAAGATAAACATAAGAAATAATTTAAAATGGAAACTTAAAGAATAAAACTCATACGTACTCGATATAAGGTAGGACTTCCTCCGTATTCTCCAAGACATATAGATGTGCTTGGTTCAACAGTCCCGATCAACTACGCTCACTGTGCAACCTGATAATGGCTTTGAAACTCCCATCTTTTGGCTTGAAGGCACTCCAACTGTACTAACATCAGATAAATGCTCAAGTACAAAACTCTACAGCTTCTTCACTATATACCGCTCAAGCAATGCAACCTTCGGGACGAGTACGATTCTGAACATACCCCTTTAGCACTTTCATATATCTTTCAAACGGGTACATCCATCTAAAATATACTGGCCCACACAGCGAACTTCTCGACAAGATGTACTACTAGATGAACCATGATATCAAAGAATGAAGGGGGAAAGTACTTCTCAAGCAAACACAAAGTAACTACTACATCTTCTTCCAACTTATCTAGCTTGGAAACATCAACAGTCTTTGCACATATAGCATTGAAGAAGAAGCACAAACGAGTTATTGCATACCTTGCAGGCTTCTCCAAAACAGAACGAATTGCCACAAGGAGCAATTGTTGCATTAAGGTATGACAATCATGTGATTTAAGGCCAAGAAGTCTTGAATCTTGTAAAGATACAAGATTTTTTATATTTGAAGAATAACCTTCAGGGACCTTCATACCATAGAAAGAATTGCAAACCTCTCTCTTCTCTGCTCTTGACAAATTCCAAGGCCCGGGAGGCAAACGAGTACGTCTTTCTCCATACTCGGGTTGCAAATCAGTTTTGACCCCCATGTTCAATAAATCTAATCGAGCAGCAATCCCATCTTTATTTTTTCCAGGATCTCCAGCAATGTACCAATGATACTATCGCAAACATTCTTCTCAATGTGCATAACATCTAGGACATGCCTCACAGGAAGGTATTTCCAATACTCGAGATCAAAGAATATTGATTTCTTCTTCCAACAAACTCTGTCACCATCTTCAACCATATGCAGCACTTCTTCTCCGGTTAATGGCTCAGGAGGCGTGCCATATTCAGGTTTCCCATTAAAAGCTGCACGTTGCCTCCTATATGGATGATTGATCGGTAACCATTTTCTATGCCCAATGTAACAAATTTTGTGGCCATTTTTCAACCTGTGACTAGGTGTATCATCGCCGCATATTGGACAAGCTTTATATCCTTTAACAACACAACCAGATAAGTTTCCATAGGCGGGGAAATCATTAATTGTCCACATTAATGCAGCTCTGAGTGTAAAGTATTCTCCATTATGTGCATCATACACTCCTCCAATCCCATCCCACAAAGATTTTAAATCATCAATCAAAGGCTCCAAGTAGACGTCTATATCATTTCCGGGCTGTTTAGGACCGGAAATCAATAAGGTCAACATCATGAACTTTCGTTTCATGCACAGCCATGGAGGGAGATTATATGTAACTAAGATAACTGGCCAGCAACTATATCTACTACTTAGAGAACTGTGGGGATTGAATCCATCAGATGACAGAGCCAATCTCAAGTTTCTCGGCTCATTACCAAACTCGGGCCATTTATCATCAAGAAGTTTCCAAGACGGGGAATCCGCTGGATGAGACATATAACCGTCAATTGATTTTCTAGCAGCATGCCAAGTCAAACTCTTAGCAGTCTCATGTGATCGAAACATCCTTTTAAACCTTGGAATTGGAGGAAAATACCACACCACCTTCACTGGCACACCCTCTTTCAAGATTGAATCTTTGCCTTCCTTCCACCTTGAGATACCACAATTAGGACAATGAGTTAAATCCTCATACTCCTTCCTATACAAGATGCAATCATTGGGGCATGCGTGCATTTTCTCATAACTCAGCCCCAATGCACACAAAGTCTTTTTTGCCTCATACATAGAGGCCGGTATTGTATTTCCTTCTGGAAGCAAATCGCCTTGAAGTATCAATAATTCTGTAAAACAGCCATCACTCATCCCATATTTTGCCTTCAAATTATACAACTTCACTAATGCCGATAACTTCGTGTACTTTCTACAACCAGGGTACAATGGTTGATCTCCATCCCCAATCACATTGGCAAACTCATAAGGATCAGATCCAAAATCACCAAAATCATTATCATCCATCTCTATTTCTTCAGACACAAAACTGTACCTACTATGGTCATCATCTTCTTCAACATTTCTACTAGCATTAGTAGTGCTGTTCCCAAGGTTCTCCGTGAAATGTCCAATTCTTATAGCTTTGGTCAACTCCATTAAAGTATAAGTGATCCCTTATAATTCCAACCCCAAACAATTTCAAATTAACACATTTAACACATGGACAACGGATATGTGTGGTAGTTAGAAGATTTTCTACAGAAAAGTTCAAAAATGCTTCCACCCCTAACTCATATGCCTTTGATCTTCTATCCGAGTGCATCCATGACTTATCCATCTCCGACACTATACCCTATTATATATAATAAAGTGAAAAGGAAAGCAATGACCATCACTATAGCAGATTATATAAAGTCTAATAGCAAGTAATATACAACATAGACGACGGTTTTTAAACAAAAACAGACGTATTTGACATTTATAGACGACGGATTTTACGTCGTCTAATTATAACCACGACGGTAGTTACATAACACCGTCGTGTATAAGTAATAACAACGACGGTTTAAAGTAAAAACCGTCGTTGTATGCCTGAAAACGCGTCGTTAAACAGTTTATTTTCAAGATCCGAAAACCCTATTAACAACACAACATAGACATGAAACCAAGCAAGAAACTAACATATACGTGAAACCAACATATACTAAGCATGAAAACAATAAATCCATTCCCAATTCAACATAACAGAGAGTGATTAAAAGATCCGACAAAATGAAATCCATTCCCAATTCAACATAACAGAGAGTGATCAAGAAAACATTAAACAGAAAATCCATGAACCCTTTAACAACATTATTAACAGATCGCAAAACATATACCTAAAACCCTTTAACAAAACAACGTAATATATCATTCAATGAATTTACAAGGGGAAGAGAGGGTTTGTACTTACAGGTTGGCAGAGCTCACAGATTATGACCAAATTGGATTTGACACAGCCTGGCCCAACTTTGAATTAGAGATGAAGTGAGAGAGCGAAATGTTATGTTGCGCGAAATCTAACAATTTTAGGGTTCAGGGTTAGAAGTATAAAAATAAGAGCCAAATCTGAAAATTTTAGGTCCCGCGAATATTTTAAGAAACCGCGCTTTTTAAAACATCGACCGAAAAAACACGCGTCGTTAAAATTTAACATTAAACATGACGCTAATTACATTAAGGACGTCGTGGTAAAATATGTACCACGCAAAATCAAAAGAGGCGTTAAAACTATGAAAAACCACGGCGGGGTTAATTAACTACCGACGTTGTAAACAATAATAAACGACTCACGTGTAAACAACCCGTCGTTTAAAAGAGAAACGACGTCGGATTTTTCACTATACGATGTAAACTCCATATTCCACGACTCAATCACCGTTGTTAAAAGTAATACCCTAAACTTTAAAACCCTAAATTATATATTTGTAAAATTTAATTTTATAAAATTGTTTATGGTTTTACATCCTAAGAAATAACAAACATAAACCCTAAACCCCAAAAATTATACTTTAACCATAAACCTAATAAATAACAACCCTAATCCCCAAACCCTAGACCCTAAACCATCAAACTATGTAAGTGATGCTATGACTCATCAAAACAATTTTATTTAGGTTGGACATTTTAATCTTTTATTACACAAACTGCATTTTTTTGGGTTTTAGGGGGAAGAAAATATATCAATGACTTCATAGGAGTTGAAGTTGAATTTTTTGAATTTATTTTAAATTTATTTTTAAAATTTTGAATTAAAAATAATAAAATATTCTTATGTCAACAACAAACCACGGCGAGGTTAATTAACTACCGACGTTGTAAACAATAACAAACGACTCACGTGTAAACAAAACGTCGTTTAAAAGAGAAACGACGTCGGATTTTTCTCCATACGACGTAAACTCCATATTCCACGACTCAATCACCGTCGTTAAAAGTAATACCCTAAACTTTAAAACCCTAAATTATATATTTGTAAAATTTAATTTTATAAAATTGTTTATGGTTTTACATCCTAAGAAATAACAAACATAAACCCTAAACCCCAAAATTATACTTTAACCATAAACCCTAATAAATAACAACCCTAATCCCCAAACCCTAGACCCTAAACCATCAAACTATGTAAGTGATGCTATGACTCATCAAAACAATTTTATTTAGGTTGGACATTTTAATCTTTTATTACACAAACTGCATTTTTTTGGGTTTTAGGGGGAAGAAAATATATCAATGACTTCATAGGAGTTGAAGTTGAATTTTTTGAATTTATTTTAAATTTATTTTTAAAATTTTGAATTAAAAATAATAAAATATTCTTATGTCAACAACAAACCACGACGTTGTAAATAATAATAAACGACTCACATGTAAAAAGACGTCGTTGAAAAGAGAAACCATGGCGGATGTTTCACCATCAGACGTAAAATACATATTCAACGACCTAATCACCGTCGTTATAAGGTATTAACCTAAACCCTAATAAACGACTTACTTGTTCAAAAGCACGTCGTTTAAAAGCGAAACCATGGCGAAATTGTCATCAAAACGACGTCTTATGTACGCCCCATCACGTCTAAATATCATTTTACGTCGGTTTTTACATAATTATGTCGTTGGAAAGTTATTACACGTCGGTTACGCAATTTGTTTTTTCTTTTATAATATGAAAACCTCAACAAATTTTCAGGGAAAAAAAGGATGTATATTATAAACAAAATTTGGACATTATATATTATAGAAAAAATTATATATTATATAAAAATATCAAGTGTTCCAACAATCATCTAATCCATATGAAGGCAAACAAACTCTGCCCATTCTTTCCTGACTTCATCAATGGCTGCTTGGGGGTATGGCGCTTGATCTTTTCCCTTGGCAAACTGCAATCCATAAACAATGATTATTAAGCTTTACAAAAAGAAATTCAGAGACAGACGACGTTGTTTTATCATAACCGACGTAGTATATCGATTCAACGACGGTAATTTTAAATGACCGTCGTTGATAATACAAAAAACCACAAAAAATGTTTCTGAAAATTTTATTCTTACCTTCTTCTCAAACTCCAAGGAAGGATCCATGATGATGTCCCTCATGAAGCGCATCACATAATACCCGCATTCGACACTGCTTTGGGTTGCTTTGGTGTGCCTGGCGAGTTTTCAGATTGGTGCTTTACGGCCTGGTCGCCTATGTGGGAATTATAAATTTTTAAAGCACATTCACGATGTTTTGCCCTCCTCATCAACCACACGATTTCCAGCGTAAGGTCCAGAAAATAGACGGTTTCCCTCTTTGCCCTCACAATCAGCAAGACCCAATGACGGCTGCACAAAAATAAAATAAAAAACGACGGTTAATATAAAAACCGACGTATTATATAGTTTCACACGACGTAATAACTTAATCATCGACGTTATTATAAATTTATCACGACGATAATTAACTACCGACGTGGTTAGTTGTTTCAAACGACTCAATAAATAAATAACCGACGTGGTTAGATGTTTCAAACGACACAGAATTAGTTAAACAGTTTTATAAGTGGTCAATTAGTGAAAATCATACAAACAAAATCCTTTTAAGGAGACTAACCCTGGATTGTAAGGCATCATGAAAATCTGTTCACCATCTGTTTTTGAAGTCGATTGGCTACAATTCGTGATCATCGATTAGTGACCCAGCGTTGGCACTAACTTGAGCAGGGTCGATAAAGCCAACCATGCTGCACATATTTGCGTCTCTCAAAACATCATATAAGCACCTAAATATATAAAACAAACGACGGTTATTTATACACAAACGACGTATTATACAATTTCACACGACGAAATGAAATAGAAACAGACGTGATAACTAATTTATCACGACGGTAGAAAAAGAACGACGTTTTTAGTGGTTTAAAACGACGTAATAATTAAACAACCGACGTCTTATGATATAATGTTTGATATTTGATTATGACAAACCTCATATATACTGCAACCACAGTAGCCCCAATTTCTTCCATGCCTGCAAACTGTGTAATATCTTCATGCAAGACGAAGGTACTTGAGTGCACCAAACACCTCCTTCTCAATGTTGAAGGTCATGATCTTCTCCTGAGGCTTTAGTGTCGTTTCCACATAACGACAAAGGGACTGTAAGGAAGATGGCACCTCCACATTCGAATAATCAACTACTTCAGTACCCTGTTTAAAGAAATAAAGCAAAATAAAATGACGTGGTAATTCATTAAAAACGACGGTTTAAATTAAAAAACGTCGTCTTATTATAATTTAAACGACGATAATTAAATACCGTCGTTTTATATAACTATAGACGTCGTAGAAAATAAATTCCGACGTCTAATGTGAAAACAAACGACGGTTTAAAGAAAAATATCGACGTCTGAAATGTGAAAAACAAATTAAAAAGGCAAAGTTATGAGAATATACCTCCTCGTCATGCTTTTCTTCTTCTTGTTCTTCTTCTTTCTTCTCTTCATCATTTGTTTCTTCCTTTTGTCCTTCATCTTTTTTCTCTTGTTTTTCTTCCTTCTTCCCTTCATCTTTGTTTTCTCCTTTCTTCTCTTCATCTTGATTATCTAAAGCCCCAGATTTCTGTTTTAAATAATAAAGAAATATATATATAAGACAGATTGTACAGAGAGTAAAAAATTAAACCAAAACGTCGTGGTAAGGCATAACCTAAGACGGTATGTAAGAATTATGGACGTCTTAAAATTATTAAACGATGGTAAATAATAAACGTCGTGGTAATTGTATATTACGTCGTTAAGGACTAAAACCGTCGTCTAAAAACCACAAAGTACGACGTCTAGTGGCGTGTAAAACAAGTAAACTAAATACGACGTGATATTTAAATAAAAACGACGGGTTATTTATAAAATCGTCGTGGTATGGTTTTAAAACGACGGGTTTATTCATAATAACGACGTCTAATGTAAAAAAAAAACAGAGAATTCAAAGTTCAGTTATGTTACCGTTTCTTCCTGCTGCTCCCCATTTTTGGCAGTATCATCCTCTAAATGTTGGGATCTCCCTTCAGCCCCAGAACAGCTAGCTTTATCAGACATTGGATTTATGGGGCTTTGCTGTAGACCTTGGTTTTGAGAGGGGCTAGTTTTCGGTTTAAGCATGCTTGGATCAAAATTGGGGATGAGGTGGGAAAGCTGACTTAGTAAATGTTCCCTCTCAGCCTCTACTAATTGTTTGGTTCTAGCTTCCATCTTCTTAGTCTCCTCTTGAAGGACAAGTCTTACACTTTCCTTCAATTGATCAGCAAACTTTACCCTCTGTGGTCTAGGTAAATTGAAGAATTGCCTAGGGGAAATCCCAGCACCTACCCCTCTTACTCTCCCTGGATGCTCGGGACCCAAAGCCAAGGTCAAGACATCATTACTGCGATTACACTCGGACTGCCTTCAGCCACTTGTTTTTGCAATTCATCCTAAAACAAAGACATACAAAAAAGTCAGCATAAGAAAACACACGACGGTTATTTATAAACAAACGACGCAGTATATAATTTCACACGACGCACCAAAATAGAACTCGGACGTTATAATATATTTATAACGGACGTTAATTAAAACCGCGTGGTTAGATGTTTAAAACGACGCAATAAATAAACCACCGACGTCTTTTTCTGTAATTACAGAAAACGAGTTGTGATTCCGATTTAGATCTTTCACGGACGTTTTGAAAACATTTCGACGTAGTAATAACATTAAAACGACGAAAAAATTAACCACCGACGTCTTATCTATACTTACGAAAACGAGTTGTGATTCCAGTTTTAGATCTTTCACGACGTTTTTTAAAATATTTCGACGTAGTAAAATCATTGACACGACGAAAAAATATAACATTAGACGTAATAAGAATTATATATACACAGTTTAATAAAAATTTAAAACAGAGTGTGTAGGCTTACAATTAATTTTGCTTTCTCTGCCACCTTTGGATCTGGGATGTTACCATGTTTGTCCTGTCTAGCTTTCTTCCATAAGGTAGATCGATCAATTTCTACCCAGGCATGGTTTCCTCCAATTGATCCTCCAAACCAGCATATCCTTTTCGAGACAATCGATGATTGTACTCAAGTTTCTCCCTAATCTGTGCATGTTGAGAATGCACAGACTCAAATTCTTTGGATAACCTTGAAGCTACAAAGGCATCCCATTCCTTTCTCTATGAATTTATATACTTCAGGGGGTTGGCTTAATTTCTCCCTCTCCTTGATGTATGGAAGGATATAATGCCTTGTCAGTGTAGACTTGAAATCCTTCCATTTCTTGGCAGCAGAAGATAACACCGAGGTCTTGCCCCCTTGACCTACCACAAAAGCCATGTCAACGGCTTCCCAAATCTGCTCCTTTATATCATTGGGGATTTCAGCCCATTTCTTGTCCACAAGTGGGACTCTGGAGCGTGCCAACACACCAATGTAGGACTGCATCTCAGTATGTGCAGGGCCACATCCTTTCCCCCTTTTATTGTACTCAACAACTGGCTTGATTTTCTGCAATTTTCTCTTCACAACACGAGGCATTGTGCTCATACCTCGACCTGACTTTGAATCCTCAGAAATTGTTGTCGGGCTGCTTGGTTCTGTCTCAGCAGATGAAACAAACTTCATCTTCTTCAAGGGCTTGTCTTGAGGAGTTTCCATTCCAAGCTCCTTACCTCCATTTTTTGGAGCCAGAGTACTTACTTTGGTCTTGAGAAACCATGGTTACAGAATAAACAAACCTGCAAGTGAAAATATTTCGGGAAAAAATTAGAACACAAACGACGGTTATTTATAAACTACGACGTATGATAAGATTTTACACGACGTAATAACATAACATCAGACGTAATAAATGTTTAAAGAAGAAACAATACAAATGTTTAAACAACGACGAAACAATATTAAATAAGACGTAAAAAGAACTTATTACGGCGATATTTACACGACGTCGTGATATTCATATTAACACGACGTAAATATTAATATACCGTCGTGTTATGGATATTCACACGACGTGAATAATAAGCTACCGTCGTATTTATAAGAAACCAAAAACATTTTTCTTTCTCTGTGAATGTTTGATTGCAGGTTTAATTTCTCTGAAACATGGTTTTTGTTTTTCCTAATTTGATAAAATAGAAAGAAAAAAAGCTTTGGCATCTTTTTATAGACGACGGTATCTTAAAACAACGTCGTGGTATGAACATTCACACGGCGTCAATAATAAGATACCGTCGTCTATATAAGATACCAAACCCTACTTTCTTTCTCTCTGTATTTTATCAAATTAGGAAAAACGAAAACCATGGTTCAGAGAAATCAAACCTGCAACTAAACAAGCAAATAAAAATTTGACATCTGTTTAAAAACAACTTAGATCAATTTTAAGACGACGCTAGGACGACTGACGAACCGTCGTGGTCTACATATTTAACCACGCAAATACAAAGCTACCGTCGTCTTATTTAGTTGAATTAGTTGTGTTCAAAGTTGAAACTTTCCCTCTCTTTCTGTGTATTTTATCAAACTTGAAAGAGTAAAAATGATTTTCGCCAGAAAAAAGGTAAAAAGATTTTCAAAACAAAAACAGTATGAGCATGCAAAATAGCAACAAAAATAGCAACAAAAACAGAGAAATGAAAGCTTACCTTTTGCGTGCAATGAAAGCTTTCTCTCGGATTTTGGTGTTTAAGTTCAGAGGCGACGACTTAAGACAAGAGGAAGACGATGAGATACTACAAAGTGCTCGACAAGGAAAAAGACGAAAAGTTTTCTCTGGGAGATTGAAATTTTTTCTCGGGTTTGAAACAGTGCATGTGTAAGTCAGGTAGACGAAAAGTTGTATATGTATACAAACCGTTTCATAGTAATAAGACGGCGGTTTACATATAACGACGACGTATTAATAGACAAACTACGACGTTAATTTGAACTTATGACGTGGTACATAATACGACAGTAGTGTTGTAGGTACCGCCGTAGTAAACTCCTAAATAAAAGTCGATAACTCAATATCTCGCGTCATGGTAGAAATATTTAACACGACGGTTATTTTAAAGTTACGACGTTTATTTTCATAATATACGTCGTTTTATTGTAATATACCGACGTGGATAACACTAAACTAAAACGACGTATTATTTTTTCACGACGTGGATTCGTTTTACACGTCGTTATGTGTAATATAACCGACGTGGATTTTATTTTTTTATTATAAATATAATTTTTTTCTCCTTTTTCTTATAGTTTATTTTTCAAAAACAGTGCCTTATACATATAGTTTTTTTTCCCGAGGAAATTAATGTTCTAGAATTTATAAAGTTTCTTTTCTAGGTGACTGATTTAAATCAAATAAAAATATAAAACAACGACTGTTTTTGTTATACCGTCGTTGTTTCTTGTCGTCTTAAGTAAGAAGAAAACGACGTAATGTATTTGTTACCGACGAGGATTATTTTTGTTAAACGTCGTTATGTGTAATATAACCGACGTGGATTTGGTTTTTTAATTATAAATAGGGTTTTTTTCCACGGGTTCTTTCAGTTTAAGTATTCGATTAGGGTTTCAACTTCTTCTCACCTCATCTCTGATTGCAAATCTGATTGCAAATCACCAATTTTCAATAAATTGTCTCGCTGATTGCAAATCTGTGGCTGCCGTCGTGAAGTTTTAGGAGGCAATTGTTTGGATGTGAATGTTCACTTCCAAAAAATTGTCTCTCGATTGCAAATCTGAGGCTGCCGTCGTCAAATTTCAGATGCAATTTTTTGGATGTTAATGTGTATGTGCGTTTGTGTATCTCAAAGACACAAATACACATACATCATTAACCTCTAAAATATTGTCTTCTGGTAAGATGATGATGAGCAACAGAGTTCCATCTTGTAAGATTTCCTAACCCTTGTGATCTCAGAATAATCTGATTATGTCGGCGGTTTTCTATATAAACCGTCGTGGTTATTTCAATTCTTGTCGTTAAGTAGATCTACCGACGTAGGATAACAAAATCCAAGAAATAAATTGTTAAAAACAATTCTTATTCAGACGACGGTTTAAATATAATGTATGACGTATAAAGTGGACAAATACGACGTTAAATTATATAATACGTCGTTATATGAAAACCCCAACTTGGTAAGAATTAAAGATGTCGTCGTAGAAATACGAGAAAGACGTCGTTATATTTACCTTTGCCGTAGTTGTACATTAATTTAATACGGCGGTATTTTGTATTTTACCGCCGTGGATTTATTTGTAATTATACGGCGCCTTATACGAAAACTTGGTCGTGTTAATTTCGGGTAAAAACGACGGCTTTTTTTGAAACCGTCGTCTTTACTTTCTACGTCGGTCGGTTCATAACTTCCGCCGTTATTTGTTGGCTTCGATTTTACCTCTTGAAAATCCTATTTCAATAAGACGTCGGTTTTTAAATTAAGTACGTCGTGTTTTATGAACAGCCATTTGAAACTCCATTTTTTAATTGTCTAATGTGTTATTTCACGGCGGTTTTATAAAACCGTCGTCTTTTAAAAAACAACGACGGTTTTCACTTAGACCGTCGTGTTTTTCTGGTCGTCTTTTTCACTTTTTGTTGTAGTGTAAGTTACTAAGCTCTTCTTGTTATGAATATACTAAGGCCCTGTTTGGTTCACAGAATGAATTTGAGGGGAAATCATTTCCCATGTCATTTCCCAAGGGATGGGAAATGGAAGATTCCTTTCCCACATTTGGTAATGCTGGGAAAGTAATCGGGAGATATCACTTTATTTCCTTCCCATGTTTGTTTTGAGTAGGAATGGAAAACAAAGTTTGAATAAATTTTCAATTATACCCGTATTAAATCAAATAAGAAAAGAATGCATTTAATGATATATTGTAATTCTAAATTGTTAATGGGGAGAAAATGGTCATGAAAAATATTTATTTAATATTGGCTCATTTTCCCAAACTTTCCCATAAAGAGGGAAAACAAAACCCAAGTTGGGAGGATGGCTTCACTCTCCCCCTATTTTCCCATGGGTCAGGAAACGATTTCCCATGCCTGGACTTACCAAACATGGGAAAGTCTTCTTTCCCATGAACCAAACGGGGCCTAAAGGAATAGAGAAGGATGGTTTTTGCATTGAATCCAGTGACTGACTGTAAGCCTACACCTTTTGAAGTTTTTTTTTTTTTTTAATTTTTTTTATCAAGTGGATAGGATAAAACCTATATTGAAGCAATTCCCTATCCGATTCATAGTTGACTTGATTTAGAGTTAAATTACATAGTGCTGAAGTTATTTTAAGTTCATTTAATTTCGGGCCAAATTCTTTCTCATGTTCTAATAGTGGCGCATTATAACACAAATTATCCTTCAACTAACAATTAAAATCAGAGAAATAGAAATTGATCAAACCTTTAGGTAAATAGAAGGATCAACAAAGCGCAAGCACACGAGGAGATGTAATAAAAGGATGCTGCAAATTAATGACTCCTCGTGATAATGACAAAGAGAACAAGAAGGGTCCCTAGAACGATGCCTTCTTACTCTCTGTACATTAGTTAAGATCTTCTTTTACATAATGAGCCAAATGAACACTTTAACACGAGGAGGGATCTTCAATTTCCAAATAAAATTCCAGGGAGAACAAGTGACTTCATTAAAACTAGCAGATAGCTCATAGGCAAACTTCACAGAAAAAACTCCATTTGAAGTGGATCCCTAGATACAAGTATCATGTAAATTCCCTTCAAAATCAACATGAATACTAATGATCTTCTTAATGGCTTCAGGAAGAAAAGCCTGCAGGAGCTTCTCAATATTCCAACCACTCCTAGAAAAATAATTAGACACAACAGTTTCAATTATGTCAAATTGATCAGATAAGGGAAAATTAGTATCCACCAAAGGAACATCACCAATCCGTATATCATCCCAGAATTTGACTCTAGTATCATCTCCCACTCTCCACTTCATACCATTATTCAAAATGTCAGCTCCAAACATCAACCTTTTCCAAGTGCTAGAAGCCAGAGTACAATTATCATCATAATCATCAAAGCAATAACTACCCCTCAAGTACTCTTTCCTTAGCATAGCAATCCAGAGACCAAAATCCCCAGCAACAATTCTCCAACTAGCTTTAAATAACATGGCTTGATTCATAAGAGAAGCCTTTTTAATACCCAAACCTCCCAATCGTTTAGGCAAACAAACTATATCCCACTTGACTAAATGAGCTTTATGATGGTTCTCACTACTTTCCCAAAGAAATCTTTTAGAAGACTTGTCAAGCTCTTCACAAACAACTTGAGGAAGCTTAGCCGCCTGCATAGTATAGAGAGGAATAGAAGAAGCAATAGACTGGATTAAATGATTCTTCCAACCATAGAAAGCAGTTGACTTTTCCAAGAAGAAAGTTTAGCCTGAACTTTTACAAGAACCGCCCTATACGTAGCCTTAGTAAACCTCCCTTGAACAAAAAGGACTCCAAGATATTTCCCCATATTAGCATATCTGGTAGCACCACAAATCAACTCAATTTGATCAACAAGCTCAGATTTAGTATTGCAGATATGTACAACAAAGATTTCTCAAAATTAACTTACTGTTTGGAAAGCTCACAAAACTGTTCAAGAGAATTCTTCATCACCATCGCTTGCTGTACAGAAGCCTTAGCAAAGAGAATCAAGTCATCAACAAAGAAAAGATGCGAAATTAAAGGACCAAACCTCGTTGTCCTAACAGCTTTCCAATCCTTGTTTAACACCCTAGCAGCAATAATGTGACTAAGTTTTTCCATACATAAAACAAAGAGATAAAGGGATAGAGGGTCATCTTGTCTAACACCTCTTTGAGGTTTGAAACTCTCAGTAAGCTCCCCATTCATAATGATTTTGTAAGTGACACTCTAACACAGCTCATAATAAGTTCAAGAGAAATATCCCCAATACCAATTTCTGCAAGAGTTTGCTCAATGAAAGACCATTTCAATCTGTCATAAGCCGCCTTAGACAGGTTCATTTTCCAAGCTATATACCCATTTTTACCTCTAGGTCTATGGAATCTATACAAAACCTCTTGAGCAATGAAAATATAATCTGAAATTTGTCTTCCAGGAACGAAACTAACCTGGTTGGGGCTAACAAGCTTACCCATAAGGGGTCTGATCCTTCCAACAATAATCTTAGAAACAACTTTGTGAAAGGTGTTACATGGACTAATTGGACGAAACTGCAACATGCTCTGAGGATTAGTGATTTTAGGAACCAGAGTAATAAGAGTACTATTCAGAAACTCTGGAACGGAACCATTAGAAAAATACTTAAACAACAAAACTTCAATATCTTTTTTACAATGATACCAACAATTATGCAAAAAAATAGCAGAAAAGCCATGAGGACCAGGAGCTTGGTAAGGTCCAACAGAAAAAAGAGCATGTTGCACCTCATTTCCAGTCACCTCCTTATGGATACTAGGCAAATCAGCCTCAGGAGTTTGGGGAAAAAGAGAAGGTAAAGGAGTGCTAATAATATCAACAGAACCATCCAAAAAAAGACGATTAAAATACTCAACATCAAAGGCTTTCAAACCCTCTTTACTAGAGATCCAATCCTCATTATTATCTTTTAGCCTTTCAATTATATTCCTTCTTCTTCTTACAAGAGTAGTAATGTGAAAGAACTTGGTGTTTCTATCCCCACTTTGAAAGAACTTGGTGTCCAATTTATTAGAAACAGAGTCTTCTAAATTCTTCCTAATGAACTCAGCAAATAAACAACATTTAAGCTACATTGCCTCAAGTCTGAAAGGCTTAAGCTCAAATGAAGAAATCTTATCAGAAACAAGGCTAATCAAAAGAGGACTATGATCAAAACATCTTCTAGGTAAATGCATCACAGAAGCTTCTGGAAATAAAACCCTCCACTTCTTCTGGGCATATACCACCAAAGAAGCCTCTGACATCAGAAATATCAGCTTTAAGGAAGCCAAGTTCAGAAATGACTTTCCTAGTTCTACTGGAGCTAATTCTAGGCTCCAAAATAACCAACATATCCAACTTATGTCTATATTTAAGATTTTGCATAGCAAGTAAGGATCTTTTATTACATGCCCCTCTAATATTTCAACAATCAATCATCATGATGGAATGGAAAATATTAGGATAGGGCAAAAAACCTAATCATAATTGGTAGACAAAGGCCCCATAAAATTGAGACCTTAAGCCTTACCATCCTCTATATAGCAAGCAGACACATCATCAATCAAAGCTTCACCAACACCAGAATCTAACTGCAAACTCTCAGAATCCCTCAAGTCCTGAGTTTCCATATCCTGATCAGCAACTCTAGAATCCCTAGAAGTAATATTTGGAGCATAAGGCTTAGGAATGAAAAAAGAATCATTACTAAGAGCATCAACCTCCCCACTTTCGAAAACTCCATCAGCAAAGCCAGTGACAGAGTCCCTATGTTTAATCGAAGCTTGCTCTAGCTCAGCCACAGAAGTTGTGGTGGGATCATTTGGAAAATTCTCAGAGCTAGACCTCAAAACAATAGAAGGCCTAGAAGAAAATTTAGTTGAAATATCATACAAAACTTTCCTTGGCCTACCAATCTTTTTCTTGCCTTTATTAGGAGGAGTTAGTTCATTCCAACACCAATATCTTGCCTTTGAATAGCCTTCCCATTAATTGGCAGCAGATGATCCAAAGTCCCAAAAACATGCTCTTGTCCACCATCAAAACATTCGTTCTCTAAGATATTAAATCTAGAACCAGATGAATCATAAATCTCAGCCGCAAAATTAACCCCTTTAACAACTTTCTTCTTATCTTTCTGAGGCAAATAATTTTCGTAATCAATAACCTTCTCTTGTCTCTTATGGACCACCTCATGGGTAACACTCTTTCCTTTATCTTCACTATAGCAATAGTCCCATTTTTAAAATTCTTCTTCCAAACTTTTCTAGTAGGAACAACATTCCAGATACCAAAACCAGCCTTATCCCCAGTGGGATCAATTGGGCCTTGTTGATTACCATCAAGCGTCATTTCACTTAACTTCTCCACTTGATGAGAACGCATCTCTTCTTCAATATCCCTAGTCATATCCATATCAGTCTCATTGTCCTTATGGATAGGGTTAGCGAAAGGACAATACTCTTTATTGTGACCAACTCTGCAGCAACTAAAGAAAATCATAGGGAGATTTTCATATTCCACTCTCACACGAGTACCTTCAACAACTAGATAAGGGATGAGAGGCTTATTCAGATCAATTTCAACACATACCCTTGCAAACGTACCTCTCATCTGACCTATAGTATGAACATCCACCTTATAGGTTGAGCCAATCAAATCCCCAATACACTTAATAATCTCATAATTGAAAAATTCAACTCCCATACTAGATAATCTCACCCAAACAGTAAGGCGAGAAATATGATCCTCTGCTGCACAAAAATTAGGTCTCCGCTTTTGAATAGCAACATACTACCATGCTACTACCCAAGGGCCCCCAGTTAACACATACAACAAATCCTCCTCAAGAACAAAATGAAGAACCCATTATCTAAATCAAGTAATTGCATTGGTCCCTTAAGGTTCCAACGTTGCTTCAAATGTGCAAAAACAAAATTATAGGGATGAGTCTTCCTTACAAATTTGATAATCGAAGAATTCCTCCAAGGTCTATAGATCTTATTCTTAACATGTTTAGAAAAATGAATCGAATTACCATATGGAGAATCCTCAACTTCATAATCACCAGATTCAATGGAGAAACCATCTTTCTCTATTCCTTTAGTATATTAAAAACTAGAAGAGCTCAGTCACTTATCTTTGAAACTGACCTCTGGCATGGAAGCGATTTGATCAAGTTGATCCATGCCACCATCATAGCATTCAAGAAGCTTGAAATCCTCAGAACGGAAATGTAACCATCTTTCAGGACAACTAGACTCCTCGAAAGCGGTGAGACCCACACCGTCGAAACAATCTGATCTGATAAAGGTGGGCAAGAGTACACAGAAGAAAGAGAAACGCGTAGAGCGAGTTCAAACGCACTCATTCGTTTCTTTCTAAGGCAACCAGCCTACTTCACTCCCCCTTTGTGTGCAATTTAGGGGCTCAAAGTGACAACATAAATGAAGTGCGAGAGTAAGAATTTGACCTGAAATTAAATGAAGATCTTAACTAATGTGCAGAGAGTAAGAAGGAACTAAGGAACTGGCTCATTACTCAAAAGAAGATCTTAACTAATGTGCAGAGAGTAAGAAGGCATCTTTCTAGGGACCCTTCTTGTTCTCTTTGTCATTATCATGTGGAGTAATTGCAGCATCTTTTCAGTATATATCCTTGTGTGCTTGCGCTTTGTTGATCCTTCTATTTACTTGAAGGTTTGATCAATATCTATTTCTCTGATTTTAATTGTTGGTTGAAGGATAATTTGTGTTATAATGCGCCACTATTAAATGAACTTAAAATAACACCACCATGTAATCTAACCTCTAAATCAAGTCATTGCGAATCGAATAGGGAATTGCCTCAATATAGGTTTTTTCCTATGCAATTGATAAAATAAAAAAAATACTTCAAAAGATTTTATAGAGCAAAGGAAACAATTATTTAATTAAATAGAATTTGAATACAAAAGAAAATAGCAAGATGAACAGAAAACAATGCAAAAATCCAAGTTGAATCCTCAATAAAGAACAAAATTTTAAAACCATAACTAGTCTTAAACAAGCCTGTAGAAGAAAAAAGGGTGTGGGAACGGGGGTGGGGGCGTGAAGTAGACTTAGAGTCAAAGTTAACAACTTCCAAAAATTACACAGTTTTGGTTCTTTTTCTATTGTTTTCAAGTCCAACATTGAGGTTAAACTTAACATGTTCGAAGTATCACACGATTACAAAAGATCTACAAAGAAAAAAATGGGGTCCCTCTCTCACGTGAGGAGAGTAAATGTTAGGGTTAGGGTTTTCTTCCTCTGGTGCCAGCTCTCATATGCTCATGCTCGTGCTTTCCTTCTTCTCTTCCGTGTGCTAAGTCTGATTGAAGGCACTTGGGTTCTTGATATCTTTGAGTGGTCTCAATTGTTGGTACTCATGGGGGCATTGGTGTTTGGTGGGGATGAGGTTCGGAATCCCAAAAGTTTCCTCTAATAAGGCATTTGTGTTTCTGTTTTAACCCAATGGTGTAGGATTCTGTTCTATGACGTGATCTGTCATGTTTTACGAACGTTGAGGTTGTTGGGTAACAACTATGTACCCATCTCTATGGTTGTGATGGGGATTGCGGACGCTGGTGAGGGCCAATGAAGACTTTGTGCTAACAATGCTTCTGATATGGCAAAGGAGACCAGCATTGAGGGGTCTCCAAGGTCTCCCTGATATTTACTTGGGAATGTTCATGGGCTTGGCATCCGATGAACGTTCCTTCTATGAAGATCTTTTTCCGGAAATTTGTTCAGGCTAAGAGGCCAATTTTGGTTGAATCTATTTGATACCCACAGTACAATTTCTAGCTCTATACAAATGACTATGATGCTTTTTTTAAATCATAGGAGACCTTCTTTGACAGTTCCTCGCATAGTGATGGGATGTGCTTCAAGGGCTTTGTGGTTGGTGTTTGGTTGGATATGTTTTATCTCTATAGTGCGTTTTGAATCTGTACAAAGGACTATGATGCTTTCTCTAGATCATAGGTAGCCTTCTTTAACAGTATTAGCAGAGAGTGTTGGGATTTGTTTTCAGGGTTTCTGGGTAGGTTCTATGTTCTATTTGTTTCACATAAGCTGTTTGATTTATCTGTTTAGTCATTAGAATGGGTGGTACTTTTTCCCACCTCGAGTATTCCTTTCAACGGGAAGGTTTTAACGAAGCTGCCTTTTATCATGCCAATTTCTTCTCATGTATTGTTTCTTATGCATTTAATGAAACATCATATTTTCTATAAAATAAAAAAAATTCGCATAATTGCATTTTCAATTAAATTCGCACATTGCCAAACAATACCTTATTCTTATATGAGGTATTTATCATTACAATTTACAAACGGGACACATTGATAGAAAGAAAAAGGGAGAGGGAGTAATGTCATATATTAGGGGTGTGAGATAATTGTTGTGTAGCGTCCCACTAATGGGCCATAATCCAACCAATTGAATTTTGACATATATATTAGTAATTAATTAAAAAAATTATTTTTTAAACTTCTGTTCGGTAAATGGTTTACGAAGAATAACCTTATTTTAAGAACCTTCGGATCGGTACTAATAATTATTTGAGTTAACGTCAAAAGATCCCTTGAAAGGTTTGAGGTCATTCTCAATATAGGTTTTCGAGTTTAAATTTCATCATTTTACACCCAATGCTTTTTAAATCTAACCAACTTAAGCATTCCATTAAGTTAATCGTTTGGTCAGACATTAACTGATGATGTGTTCATTGTGGGACCCACAAATTCTTAAAAAAATCAATTATATAATATAATAAAATAACACTAAAAAAAACAACAAAAAACCTATCTCTTCTCCCCTCTCTTTGCGTCCCATTCTCTTCCTAGCTCTCCCACCCCATCCCCCTCTCCCCTCCCCTCCCCTCCGATGAATCCAGCCACTTGTACCTCCTCTCCAAGCACAGCTCCGCCATCTACTGCTCGTCTGTCCTCGCTGAAACCAAGTCCATCACTCCTCTCGTTCCGTTCCGCCGCAGCACCACCCAATCCTCTTCCTCATCCCCACCCCACCTCAATGGATTGATATTTTCATTGCATGGGTGCAATGGATATCGAATGTTTTGGGCAAAGAGTGAGATGAGTATGGTGTTTTGATGAACAGGGTGGCCATGGAGGCCATTGAAGATTTGAACTAAGGCCTATTCTTTTTTGTCCCTGACTCTACTCAAAGTTCAAAGTATCAGAATTTTGATTTTGATTTTTGTAAAACGAAGTAGCAGATTTGATTCAGGGCTGGAAATCTAGGCGTCAAAACTACCCTTCTCTAGAGGAGATTTGATTTTGGAATGAGGGAAAACTGCATAGTTCTCAGGCAGATATTTAGGTGAAGCAAAAGAATTGGTATTTGACTAAGAATCTGCGGTTTTAATCCTCATTCCAAGTCCAAAAAGAATGTTCTTACTCTCTGATGAACGACGGACTTTCCCATAAAACTTCACATCATCATCAAGAGAATCTATTATGCTTAAGCCTACTTTACTACTACCCCAGCTCCTCTGCGACCCATCATTGTTGGACCTTAGGGACCTAAAGGGGTTGTCCAAATTTGAAAACACCCTAAAATCTAGAGGAGAAGTTGGGCTCATAACTGAATCAGAATCTGTTAAACCCTTACAACTCAACCCCACAAACATACCAGGAACACCGAAAAAGAGTTGCTTTTGGGATTGTGTCCCAAGACATCAGACCCAGCATCAACAATTGGCAAATGACCCGTTTGGTGTTGATCCTTCAATTGACTCGCTTCTCTTCCTCAAAGATTATCTCAACTGTCCCCCTTTTGGGAACTAAAAGCCCCCTTTTCCTCAAGTATTATCTCAATTGTCCCCTATATCAAATTTGAAAGCCCTAGGATTATCCACTCTCTGTCCCTCGCAACTTCTCCAAAATTTCACAAAATCAAAACTATAACCTTTCGCAACCTTTTCAATCCAAAATTTGAGAGAGGGCGCAGTAGTAGATGGCTAAGTGCGCTTGAGAAGAGGTGCAGTGGCTGGACATGTCGAGGGTGAGGGGGAATGGGGTGGGAGAGCTGGGATGAGAAGGGGACGGAGAGAGAGAGGAACGAAGAGAGGGATATTTGTTTTTTAAAGTTTTTATTATTTTTTTATTTTAATGTTATTTTATTATATTATTTAATTGATTTTTTATTTTTAAAATTTTTTAAAGAGATTTGTGGGTCCCACAATAGATACGTTATCAGTTAATGTCTGACCAAACAATCAACTTAACGGAAGACTTAAGTTGGTCATATTTGAAAATCACGGAGTGTAAAATAATGAAATTGTAACCTGATGACCCATATTGAAAATGACTCCAAACCTTCAGGGGGTCTTTTGATGTTAGTCCTAATTATTTTAAGATTTAGTCCAATTTCCATTCGCTTAAATGCTAAAATAGTGTGTTTTTGCCCGTTCACGAATTTAGTCCCTATGTTTTCAATTTGTCCAATGTAGTCCATGTGTTTAGCATTGTTAGCCACTGTCACCCATTTCATTAAAATTGTGTTAAATAAACATGATAATTGTTTTTTACTTCTCTTTTGAAAACATATAAACTTGTTTGAAATTAATTTAAAAACATACTAAAACTTCATTAGAACTAAAACATAGCATTAGAAATGTTGACGCAGAAAAATGGTTTGACACTTTACCGCGCAACTTAGTGATGTTGGGCCTTCAGTATGCACTGGGTCTCGGTAGGGCGTTTGGTCTGCAAGATAACAAATGCTCGGTAAGACCTAGGGCACCGATATGGTACCGGCCGAAGGCTCTCCGATACTTAAGTAAGTACAGATTAAGATTGAACTATAGATCAATAGGCAGTATGCCGTAAGTTCTAGTTGATTACCTCCTAGTTGGGATAGTTATCCCCTTTTATAGGCCTTGGGAGGTGTGCAAGTTGTTTAGAATTTCGATGTGGGACTGTGGACTCCAATTGTAGGACTACCACGTGCCCCTGGGGGTGGAGTTGCCCTAATCGTGCGATCGGTAGGAACGGAACTGTAGCTAGGTGCCGAAGGCTTCCATAGCTCCAATTTGGTCCACGTGTCCGATGCTTATTGGCTGTTCATTTTTGGTATAAACAGGAGTCCCCCAAGTTTTCTTGCGAGAGTTCTAAAAAGGGGACTTGAAATTGTCTTCGGCAGAAATGTTGTCCTACCTTTCGGTAACCCAGCAGATGGAGGCTCAATTTTGGCCCTTCCGTTCATGTTCATTCGAGGTTGACATCGGGAAATCGAAGGTCGCGTCAAGTTGACGTGTGAATAGACGATTGGGCACTTCGTCTTCGCGTGCCTCGCATGCCGTCAGCCCCTATAGGATGAGCGACACGTGGCGAGGGCAATTATGATGCGCGGCGACACGCGCCGCTTGGTTTTTTGAGGTGTACCGTTGCGAACCCTCTCTCTAAAAATAGGGTAACTCCGAGAGGAAATCACTTTGCGCTTGTGAGAAGCGAGAGCTCTGTTAAGGCGATTTTCGACGTGGGCTAACGGTAACCCAGAGATTTTCGGCGTTGCGAACGGTAAGAAAAGCGATTTCCGTCAAAGCGATTAGTATCGAATTCGTCGTCCTCGCCCGAGCTTGATTTAAGGTACCGTTCGGCATCCTCAATTTGCTCTCTTCCTTAACTATTGTTACGTCCTTCCTTAGTTCGAACTAGACTGACCATAAGGTTCCGTTCGGTAGTCTAGTCGCCATAGGTAGTGATGTAAGGATCGGTAAGCTAGTATCTGGCATGAGCCTTAGTTTCCTTTTTCCTTGTTTTTGTAGATGTCTGATAGAGAGTCATTTTCGAGCGTGAACTGATGTGTTCGGTGGGAGTCATCGATGGTCTCTTTGACTCCGGCAAAGCAAGAGGCCCTAATGCCGGGACGGTAGCGACAACGATGTTGAGATACTCGATGAAGGCCCCAGCCCGTTCCTTCGCATGGCATCGGGAATGGGCTGATGACGCACCGTACCGTTGTCTATTGTTTATAGCGACGGTCGCCATGTTGGTCTAGTCATGCCTGGGGAGACGAGCGCTGGTCGCGAGTCTAAGACCTCCACTTCCGGCCGTGGAGAATCAGCCGCTGAACCATCCTCTCGGTGAGGGTATCGTAGTATATCCAAGTAACCCTAGGGTACTTATGAGGGTGCCGAAGATGCACTTATTCGGCGTTGACTATCTTGGGTCGAACAAGATTACTGAGCGGGAGATTGCCAAGTATCGGGCGGAATACCGTATCCCGAGTCGGTACGAATGAGGATTCCGGGCCCTACCGAATCCTCGCCAAGCGAAGGAAGTTGAGGTGGTTTTTCACCGACGCCCTTCATCGCAAGGAGTGAGGCTTCACCGCACCGCCATTCAGAGGATCTTGACACAGATCGGCTATACTCCCGGCCAATTCAACCCCAACAGGTGGCGCTAATGGGAGTGATCACACCTTCGCCATGGCCGGCGAGGGAGGCCCCTCCTATGAGCAGCTCGACTGTATAGCATCACCAAGTTAAAGAGTGCCGATCACGGTGGATGGGAATAGGTGAACTGTCTCGGGAGCTACCGAGCGGTCACTTTGTGAGCGCGGTGCGACTTCTCGAAGTCATGGAGGAATCGGCGGTGCTCCTTTCGGAGATTGGGAATCGCCAGACACCGTCCGCTTCCGATCCCTACGACTTTCCGGATAGCCAGACGATGACATGTCATTGGGTACGTTCGCCCTAATACCTCTGCTGAGACGACCGCTTCCTTTTGTTGCTTTTCATGTAGGAAAATCAAGCAGCCGATCCCTACACAAGCGTAGATTCGGTAAGTGGAGAGGGTGAGGTGCAAGGTCCCTGCCGAGAAGAGGGTGTACCCACAGTTCCTTTTCACCGACAATCTCGTCCAAACACAGCTAGTCGATCCTGCCGAGAGTAAGTGTACTTGGTTCAACTTGTTTATTGCCACAATGCGAGTTCTTACCCATCCTGATTTTGTAGTGATCGAAGAAATGAGGGCTGTCGAGGAAAAGAGGATGAACGAGTCATCTAAGCGGCGCCTTATGCTTGGCCTCCAAGGGAAAAAGAAGAGCCGGAAGCCGGAAGTGGTATCGGCGTCCTCGGGAGGGGTCGACCAAGACCAAACCATTGCCTAGCGCCTTCGCTCACTCAACGCTAGCTCGGCGCAGTCGGAGCGACAGCGGCCGGTCCGCCTCTTGGCCAAGCTGTGCCTACCGAGGGCACCTCCTCCAAAGCGGCCGTAGCGCCCAATCACCGCCGATCCGATGCCAATCCGCCCCAAAGTGCGCGGCGGTGATCGAGCTCGTGCCATCTTTGCTGCCGAAGACGATGAGGCGCTGCCGAACCCGTCACTTTGGCTTATCCATCGAAGACGGTACAATTTAGAACCACATGATCCTCGGTGTGCAAATGGAGCTGTCCAAGATTGAGGACCTGCCAAGAAGCTCCTTCGGGAGGAGGCTGGCCGTGCCTTCCATCTTCAAGCTTTGGCGCTAACCATTCTCGCTTATTTTACCGCTTGCTTACACCTTGTCTAACGTTTTCCTTTGTTTCCTGTGCTTCAATGGACATGTGGTCAGGCGCTGCGAGCCATCAATACCGCCAAAAGGCGAAGAAGGCTTATAAAGACGGCCGGGCCAGGTTGTCGAGGTGGCAAGGCTATCCAAGCTCACACAAATTTGGCGAAGGACATGCAGGTGCCGAACGGAAGGTCAAGGTTTATGAAGCCAAGTTTTGGTGTCGGCATCCCGAGTCGGCGTAGCTAACGGCAAGGGAGGCTCTAGAGGCAAAGGAGGCGGTACAGGTGGCCTTTGAGGAGTCGGAGCGGGCCAAGGCTTCGGAAGATCGAGGCTGCAGTCCAGAGGCGATCCGGGGTACCGTCGCCGACCGAGTTCTCTACCTTGCCGGACAAGGAGGTGGGCTCGGAAATGACGGATCTGCTCTACCGTTTCAAGCGGTACAACCTCGAAAAAAGCTCAACCTCAACTTTATTGCAGATCATCCCCTCTTCAAGGCATAATCAAGAGATGATAGAGGACTACAAGGGTAGGATGCCCTGAAAAGAGTCCTGCTGAGGAGGCCACTGCCGATGCCGAGGAGGCCGCCACTTGACAGAAAACTTCCATCAAGCACAGAATGTTAATCTTCTCCAAAAGCTTCTTCTCATTTTCAACTAAAGCTGGTTGAGCTCTAAGAGATGATAGAAGAGTACGAAGGGGAGGACGCTTCGGAAGAACCCGTTGTCCCTGGTGTCGAGGAGAAGACTGCCACTTGAGCCTTGTTTAAGTTTTATTTCATGTAACTGCAGTCAGGCAATATTTTGTAAACACCTTGATGCCGAGGGCATATTTTAATTCGAGCAGGTTTTATTTTCTAATTTGATTGTCCAAGTAGTTTCACTTTCGGCATGTTTCTACTTTAACTCGTCTTAGGAACTTTTTAAATGTCGAAGGCTAGATAAAAGTTAATCAATCGTAGGCCAATAACAAGCTAACTTCCAAGCGCAACCTGAATCGGCAGGAATTTGATTTAACTACCGAAGGCTAGTAACAGAATAACTGTGAAGTGTACCTTTAAAGTGCCGAGGGCTAAATAAGGTGATCTTCCAATCGTTAATAGGCTTAGTAAAAATCAAGTTAACCTTTTATCGGTAGGAAAGAATACCGTGGTACCTTAATTGCCGAAGGCTAATAAAAGGATTTAAAAATGTAGTATACTGCGACCGATGGTCTCTACCACATCTTTTAAATTAACACACTGAAGGTTGTGAATATATGCCATAGGCCTTTTCATTAATGATTGCTGAAGGCAAAGATACATTTGGAGTTCGTTTTACAATTAAAAACCTGTCGTAGGCTAAGGAACTCGATCGCCAAGGCGTGAGTAGGAATAAGTCGAAGGCTTTCTGAACTACATTTTCATCCTGCCGTAGGCTAGGTGACTTTATTTAAAATAATATTTTAAATGCTCTACGTTCCAAGGATGACCGAGGGTCTGCAAGATAACAAACGCTCAGTAAGACCTAGGGCACCGGTGTGGTATCGGCCGAAGGCTCTCCGATGCTTAAGTAAGTACGGATTAAGATTGAACTATAGATCAATAGGCAATATGCCGTAAGTTCTAGTTGATTACCTCCTAGTTGGGATAGTTATCCCCTTTTATAGGCCTTGGGAGGCGTGCAAGTTGTTTAGAATTTCGATGTGGGACTGTGGACTCCAATTGTGGGATCGCCACGCGTGCCCTGGGGTGAAGTTGCCCTAATCATGCGATCGGTAGGAACAGAACTGTAGCTAGGTGCCGAAGGCTTCCATAGCTCCAATTTGGTCCACGTGTCCGATGCTGATTGGTTGTTCATTTTTGGTATAAACAAGGAAAAAGAAAAAGAAAAAGAGGATGGGCGTGCTCGGGAGGAGGGGCTGCTCAGTGTGGGGCGAGGGAGAGTGGGATTGCAACCGCGTGGAGACAAATGGCCAGGGAATGGTTGGGTTGGGGAAGATCTTGCTCGGAGATGGTCGAGAGTTAAGGATTGTTCTTTAGAGAGAGACAGAGAGAGAGAAGGGTAGCGTAGGGGTGGAGTGGGTGGATTAGAGTTCAGAGGTGGCTCTGGCTTGGGGCTTTTGGGTGTGGGTGGGGAAAGTAGCTGGGGAGAAGGGTAGAAGAGAGGGGTGTTGTGGTTGAGATCCTTCGGTTTTTAATTTCTTTTAGTCTTTAAATTTTATTTTTATTTCTTAATTATTTATTTGTTAAATTGAATTCAAATATTTATAATTCTTTATTAATATCTTAACAGTAGTTTAACGAATTGAATCACATTAGCTAACACAATAAACATGAGCTAAAACACCTGGAGCATTTTAACATGTCATGATTTTCCATAATTTTTTATTGGATTAACATCAAAAACCCCTTCAAGGTTTGGGGTCATTCTCAATATGGGCTATGGAATTTGAATTTCATCAATTTACATCCCCAACGTTTTTAAATTTGACCAATTTAAACCTTTCATTAAGTTGACCATTTAGTCAGACGTTAACTGATGACGTGACCTATCTACTAATCAATCCCAAAAAAAAAAAAAAATTAAAAAGAAACATTATATATATATATATAAAGGTTAATAAAAAAAAGGGAGTTTCACTAAAACACCCAAAATGGAGATTGAAATTATAAAAAACTCAAGCACTATTTAAACATATAAACACACCCAAAACTCATCATTACACACACTCAAAACTCATTTATAAACACACCCCAAAAGTTGATTTTGGGGTTGATTTTAGGTGTGTTTTATGCTTAAATAGTGTGTTTTTTATAAATACAAATTGGGTTTATTTATAAATTTGTATTAAAAAAAACCCAGCGCCTTCACCACTCCCACCCCCTCTCACTCCAACCCTAGCCCCTTTCCTCCTCCGCATCAGCGCCGGCGACATCGACACCGTCTACCTCTGCACCCTAAGAGGCATCGGTTCCAATCCTACCCATCGGGATCGCGAGAAGAACCTTAAAAAAAAACCCAGCCTCTTCCCTACCCAACAACCCAGCGGCCCCACCACCACCCCCCTCTCGCACCGGTTCCAGTCCCGCCCATCAGGATTGAAGGTGTTCGTCTTCCTTGTGCTTTTAGGCCATGAAATTCATAGACAAGAAAGGCTCTAGCGTAGAATCAGAAGGCCCACAGAGCCAAGATCGAAATTTTTGAATATTCCTCCATTTTTCTCAGATATTGAATTGCATAATTTTCTTTTTATTTGATTTTTAATTTTCAAAAAAAGAATAAAATCCAAATTTAACTAGGACCTCTATTTCCATGTTTTATACTGCGGAAGTTCTGGTGGTTTGGAATACCTCCACATGCTGGGAATCATCTACATGGACCTAAAACTTGAGAACGTGCTGAATTGAGGGGGGTTTGTTCCACCAGTGAAGAAAGGAGCTGGCTTGAGACTGTCATTGGGTATATTTCTGGTTTTTTCATGGCTTTTGGTTGTGCAGAGAAAGAGAGAGGGGGCTGTGGTTAGTGCGGGAAGCGGTGGGGAACTGGCGGGGGGTGAGGAGCTGGGTTGTTGGGAGGGAAGGGGCTGGGTTTTTCAAGCTTTTTTAATTTTTTAATTTTATGTTATTTTATATGTATATTTTTTTTTTAATTGGTTAATAGGTGAATCCCACAATGAACACGTTATCAATTAACGTCTGACCAAACGGTCAATTTAACGAAAGATTTAAATTGGTTAGATTTGAAAACATTGGGATGTAAATTGATGAAATTCAAATTCCGAGGCCCACATTGAGAATTTGAGGGGGTCTTTTGATGTTAATCCTTTTTTATTTTTGGCATCATAATGGCCTACTAATTCTACCAAAACTAAATTTGAATTAGGTATCAGATACCTTTCCCTAAAAAATGTCTCAAAATAGAATGATCAAAAGTAGCAACAATGAAAATTCATATGTCCGGATTACCCGGTCAAAGCTATTCGATATTTGTATTTGCTTTTAGCGTCTGTAGATTTTGTACAGGGATACATCAAAGCATGGAACACACTAAGAGCTACCTAGAGCTCTTCACACATAAATAGGTTGTTATTCTGCTTACAGGCCAGCATTGAGAAAATGAAATTCCAAATGCGCAAAATATATATCATTTAAATACAAAGAGGACTGCTATGGTCAGTCACCCAACAATACAAACACTCACATGCATGATGATCCTTGCACTGGAGTTTCCATGTAAAACATGTCAATCCCGCAATCTTATTATCAGAAGATGTAGTCGGGCACTTGGAGGGGGAACTGCGCCACTGCAACATCAAATGGGCCACCCTTTGGCTCCCTCAAACTAAAACCAACAGAAACAAAGATGTAACTAACTAGCAAATGTTAATCATGATATCAGTTCAATAATCCCTTACAACACATTCGAATGGGAATTGAATATTTATGTCCATGGTTGTTACAAGAAAATTATATGCAAACAGTCATAATTTGTATATTCATATAGAGCTGAAATCAAAGTTCAGAATACACAAAAATCAAGTTGGTGAAATATCAGCCAAGTAGAAACATTCTTCAACATAACTACTTTGATATGGTGGAAGATGCATCTTTGTAGCCCCTACTAACATAACACAAACTCCTAGCTTTCAGGGCTTTGATTCAACTATCCTCTCCTGCTCCTATTACTCATCTAACTACCCCATTTCATGTCCCAAACTACGCTTCTAAGCAAATCAAGCTCAAAGGTGTTGTTTTGGTTTTTTTTTTTCCATGAATTATACGCAATGCTCTTTCTAAGGTTCATCACGCGTTAAAGCAATTTCTTTGAAATTCTACATTCTAAGCAAAGTTCTCACTTATCCGAACCTTCTTCAACCAGCAAGTCAACAGGCTCAGTATGGCTCAACTAAGATCCCAGTCATATGCAAGGTCAAAATCTGAACTAAAAGCTTGAACACATATCTACTTAGTTCAGGTGCTTGACACTGAAGAAGTAAAAAGTTAGGAGGGAAAGAAAATCATACAGTATTTTATCTCTTCTCAATGAAAAAAGCCTAAAAAAGCAGATCGAAGATGCAGAAGCCCTAGAATTTTTAGTACATGTGGATAAAACATAAAGAACTGAAACATTTTCTGCAAACCCTCTTTGCTCCAAGGTCAGTACATAACCACAGTAAAATGTTTCGACCAAAAAAAAAATCACAGTAAAATGCTTTTCAATCAACACTTTGCAGACCAGATAATTTTTCAGGAGAAAATTATTATATGCATAATGTATTCAGGTCGAGTACCTGCCAGGGATAAAAGCAAAAGAACCTTCAATAGAACCGGAAGAAAATGGTAGAGGTGTGCAACTCTCATAAACAAATTCGCTGTCACCTGGATGCAAAAGTGGGTACTGCAAACACGAAAGTATAAGATTTATAACAGAAATTTAGCCACCTTCAATGCATAGTTTAATTACAAGCATAAGTTTATCTTCAATATCTTTTTTTCATTTTTCAAACACTTGTCTATAAATAGGTTAGGTGAAACAGTACTTTTTCTGTTTGAGAAGAAACAAAAAATTTATTAATAAAATGTCAAAAACTGCAATCGGGCAGGGAACATGGAGTCGACTCTGAAATTACACTAGTGAAAAAACACAATTTAATCTACCTAAACTACACATAAAGGAAAAGAATCAGGCTCCCAAACTTAAAACCACGATCAAAGTCTTAAATATTGGTCTTTACGGAAACAATGGAGATCCAGAAATCCGGAAATATCAATAACATATCGATATTGGTAAAAATTGAAAAAAAAAAACAATGGAATTTGTGAGAAAGCTATGGAAACTTTGAGATATGTTTATTTGATCAATTATCTACTAATTTGATAAAAGAAATTGATAAAACTTAGTTGCATGGTGGGCTTGTGTTACTGAGATTGAATGTGAGACAAGGCTGACAGGCAATGTTACTTAGAAGGTTCACTAGTTACTACAGTTTAACTAAAACACATCAATTTCATTTATAATGATTTGTTACAATTGTTTGTTATTCATATATTTCATGGTGAATTAATAACAGTATTATTTAAACCAATTAAGTAGTTAACAATAATAAAATAAAATAAATAAAGAGAAATAAGAAACAGATATGGAGAATGCCGAATTCAAGATTTGCAAAAAAAATACAAAAAGATTAAGTAATTGAGAATAATAAAGTTACTTTAAGCTTTAGGAGATTTGTGGGTAGGTCATTTTTCTATGGAATAAGAGATAATTTCATTAAAAAATCTGACAAAAAATTGAGAACGAGAGGAGCTTACAATTATACAATATTTATAAGAGTGGAGGTGAGTAAATAGTTGGTGGGATCAGATGTTATAAATTATAGCTTACCTTAATAGAAGTCAACCTTTTCTTTCATTACGAATGTACGATAAATTTTCGAGAGAAGTTAACCAAATCAAACGTTCAAACAACTGGAAATATCACCCCAACAATTGCGCAGAAAAAAAAAAGGAAAATATTGATGAAAAAAATCGAAAACAATACGATAAAGTGCAGTATCCTGCCAAAATATCAGGATGTGAGAGAAACGAAATATCGGCCACAACATTATCAATATTTAAGACCATGACAATGATACATCAACTGATAGCTTTACAGTTCAATAAGAAGGAAGACAACCTGAACTCTACAGTGACCGAAGCCCAAAGGGCAGACCAAAAACTAATTTGACCCCAGAAGCTCACCCTCCCCCGACTAATCCTCAGAAAACCTTCTATTTGACTCCATCCATATGACCCAAAACAGAAGAAGACCTTGAGAAATATATTTCCATGGACTTCAACTTGAATCCCCTCAATAAGGGTTTAGCATCCCAACCATTCGTAGCAACTCCATACTTACTCCAAATCAAGCTTACACCACAAAGACTTGGCTTCCAAAGGGTATCTCCACAACCACTTCCCAGGCAAGGCTTTATTCTCTCCACTAAATTGCCCACACCTATGCCCCCATCTTGTTGCTTCTATTCTAGCCACCATGCTATCTTTCTTTCTGTACTATCTACCCAACCACAAGATATTTCTCATCAATCTTTCTAGACTCTTTGCCGCTGCAATAGGAATTTTGAACAAGGACTAATAATAAATTGGATGCAACACACTTGAATTAAAAGTGAATCTGCCAGCTCGTCATTTTTTTTCATATTTTCCTTCAAATAGCAGTGTCCTTGTTAATTCGCTCTATGTTAGTGACTTAATTAATTTCTTGAGGATATATGGGAGGAATCTGATTTCTCAGAGTATTACCAGGTTCATAAGCAAACAAGTTCTCAAGTACTATTATTCATAAAAAGGAATGTAGATGGATTTTTAAAAAGTTAGGTCTCACGATAAGACTAGCACACTTCAGGCAAGTAAACTATATGGACTAAGCAGGTCATTAGACTAGTAGCTCTAACACATAACATCAGACGATTTGTTTTCTTGAAACAAAAGCATCAGAAGATTGTTATAAACTATAATTGAAATACGTTCTAGGGTCATGTATTTGGAAAAATAATAATAAATCCATCCATTTAAAGATAATGATAAATCACTTGTGATCTGCTAAAAAAAAGAAATAAGGGTGTCAATTAAGATTCTGTAAAAAATATATATATATTTAAAAACATTGGACAACGGAAGTAATTGACCAAGTGAAATTGTACCTGTCCTACAACAGCTTCTGCATTAACATCACCTACCACGACATCTTTAGCACGGATGATCCAGTGCCTACAATGCAGTTGGCAAGAGCTGAATGTCATTCCATTGATGATGCATCCTTCAGGAAGAAGGGACATGCGGATTGAATACGCAAACAAATACTTTTCAGAAGTATGTTGGAGGTTAGCCAGTTCCGGGACAAACACAGCAGAAGCACGAACCTAAGATAGAATTCAAATAAGAATAAATTTATATAACAGAAAAGTGTAAGTAGTCATTATAATTGCATTCAGAATTAATGTCAAATATATCATTATAGAGAACAGGATTTTTGTAAGAATAATGGACAGGCCAATAGAGCATTAGAACAATAAATATAACTGTAATTTTTCATAGTAATGTTCAAAAACTTAATAGTTTCTCATACATTGCAGGTGGGGGGATGCTGCCAGTAAAAAAAGTATTTTATCCAGCCTGCCTGAAGCTCATGTCTGACACTTGAGATGCCTAAGATTTTTTAATATGTGGAAACTAGTGGGCCCTGTTTCAACAACATAGACACTACCTGCTTATTTCTCAAGACAAGAGGTAACGAGGAATTAAATATGGGTTTGCTGACTTGAACTGAGACATGGTCACAAACTACGAGCAGTTAATTCTCGATGCCAGTGCCCATTTGACAAAGTTAAATTTGTTCATTCCAATATACATCAAATGCCACATATACTTGCAATATTTGCTTGTTTTCTAGTAGGCCCAAGAGAAAGGAACCAAAAGAAAATTATTATGCAAAGAATTGCACATGCACATGTTCAAACACACACAATTGCCTACCTTTACACCATTTGTTATCGCAGTGGAACAGAGAGGGGATTCTTCTGGAAATTGACTGATGCTTCTGAAATTTTCTTCTTGACGAAGTTTAATAATGCCATTTTCTAAACGACGGCCGTGTTCTTCTAACCAAAGCAGCATTGCATCCTGCTGTTGATCAACACTGCAATCATGAACTGAACTAATCAACGCATTTGGTACACAAGGAAGCATTTCCCCATCAGCTCGAAGATTTCTGGTACCAACATAGAGTTGACCACTTGTACAGTTCAGGAAAAACTTCTTAATATATGTAAAAGATGCAGCCACAACAACACACTTCGATCTGACAGAAAAACCCTGTTTGCGTGTTATCTCCTCTGTTTCTGAGATGACCTGACGTAAAGGCAACAAATACACATTTATCAAGAGGTCATAAAATGAATAACCACCTATGATGCCCAATGGACAGCCAACCCCGCTATTTTGAAAATGTTTGTCCTCAAAATCTTGACCATCATGAAAACGATAGAGGATCCTCGTTGGGAGAGGAAGTTTCACTTTCAAGATTTTCTCCAACTCTTGAATATCAGCTTCTGATGCACCCTTGTTCAGTGTAGACTCAGCCTCTGGAAAATTAATAGTCAACCAGTTTCTAAGTTTGTCCCAACATTTTTTGACTCGCTTCACAAGCGACCAAGGATACATACTAAAAGCTTCACGCCATAATTGGTAACTTTCCTGGAGAGAGCAGGTGTGTTAGTACAGAGATAATATCCTTTTAACACATATCAAATATATAACCAACTAAAAAAGGCCTCAATTCTAGTTACTTCAAGGATGAAACATTAAACCACCATTTCCACAAAGCTCCATGAGTGTTAGACAATCACTAGACCCCAAACGAATAAGCTGTTAGGGAATGAGTCAACTGTGTGTATCTAGCATGCCTCCTCTAGCCCCATTGTGTACGTGGAGAGTTAAATGCAGACAAAGAGAGACATACAAGTGCATCCCCATGGTGCACCTTGAAAACCAGTGAAGGAGTTCGGGAATGGAGATTGGAGGTTTTGAATCCAGGACCTCTGCAGAGTAAAGCTTTGATACCATGACAACCAATAGACCCCAAAAGATAAGCTGTTAGGTAATGGGCCAACAATTTATCAAGCTAACAACAAGGGCTAGATTTCTTGGAAATTAAAAACATCTCTCACACCATGCGACGAGGACCAAATATGAATCTATAACACAACTTAAATGAAAAAATAGACACAGAAGTTGACTGTGTGAAGTGCATAAAGATATAATTGCACATATATAGACCAGTAGATAGTACTTATCATCACTCAAGGGGCCCATTATAATTAGCCCATAAATGCCTAAGAAATAATGCTGCTTAAATAGTATTGACACTTTAGACTCAAGAAGCAAGTTCGAACGCGCAACAAAACCAAAAGTACCATAAGTCTGGAGTATTTTAACTAGACCCCATAAATTACAAGGTTATAATTTCATAGGATAATTGCCCAGACCACTCCTTGGAATTTAAGTCTTTTACCCAAATTACCAATCAACCAATCAGTCATGTTGATATGCAGTCTGTGCAAAAGTTTATGATGAATTTCCTAACACATATCCACAAATGAAATCAATCTAAAAACAAAAGAGAAAGACTTTGGAATCTTTTAACAACATTGCAGTCAAATGAGGACCCCATGAAACCGACCCAGAACCCAAAATACATAAATAGGCACTAACTCACCAGCCAGACTGAAAATTCTGTAAGTTTCCTAGTTGCCCATTATCACAAACTCGGGAAATTTGACGCCAAATAAAAATTCAATTCAAAGGCAACAAATTTGAAAAGAAATACATGGTTTGTCTTTAAGTGGTAAGAATTTGATGGGAATACCTTGAAAGAAGGGATGAGGTTGCCATGAGGGTCGAGGGGTTGCGAAAGGTCGAGGTCTCGAGCACAGAAATGGGACCAAAGAGACTCTTCAGAGGCCGAAGCTCTGAGTTTCTTGCTCACGCAGGCTGCTCTTGCTGAGTTTTCGGCTTCTAACTTGCTTAGGATTGTGTGTAGCGCTAGATCACCCACTGCCTCCAAACCCATCATCTCTTGCTTAGGCTTGCGAGAGGTGTACTGCTACTTACGCTCTCCAAGGCAATGTCAGAATGTTCTATAGCGACATTTGTTTTTGGGTACACTCGGCCGAACCGACCAAATAAATTTGGGTGCATTTAATTGACATTTTAAAGAATTATTTTGGAACAAATAAGTCTTGTGGTTGTGGTATTTAATTAAGATTTTCAAATAATTTAAACAAGTTTTATGGTATTCTCAATTAGGATTTTAGAGCGTTTAAAAAGATTTTGTTTAAGTGCCAGCGTTCATAGCACTTGATGGAACTTTAGAATTCGTATAGAACTTGATAGACTTTCAAAAGACTTCGATATAATTTTTTAATAAACTTTCTTAAGATTTGTATGGCTTTTATTCCGAACTTTGAATATGGATATGTTTACACATTGGCCTCTTATGTAGACAGTATATTTCATTTTAGGGAAATAGCTTAAAATACCTCTCATTTTATAATTTTTTGTTAAAATACCACCATTCCCCAAAATTTTTAAAACTACCACCTATAAATACATCTTTATTGTAAACTGATTGCACCCATATCACAATTTCATAATTCTCTCTAAACTCTCTTATCTCTGTGGTTTTGTTTGCAATTTATGTGATATAGATATATTTCATTTCCTGCACTGGGAATCTATTAGTGGACTTAGTGAAGCATACAGCTTTCTTAAGATTTCTCAATTTAGTTTTGACTTAGTTTCGTTTAAATAAGTTCTACAACAATTCTACTTTTTGGCTTAGCATTATGTTGTTATTGGAATTTGGAACCTCATACTGTTTACAAAGGGTTAAAATATACTTTACCCACATGACCATTTCTTTTGCTGGGGAGTTCCTGCAAAATGCAGAGAAGCTTATAAGGATGGGCCTGCACCCAAGTGAGATCATAAGTGGGTACAATAAAGCCAGAAAAAAGCTTTGCCAATGATTTGCTAATCAGTTACTGATTTGGGTTATTAGAATTCTTCTGTTATGATTATTTACTCGCTTGTTGGAATATTGTAGACGATCGAAATCCTAGATGAACTGGTAAGCCACATATCCACTATGAAAGGTTTCTTATCTTTCTTTTTCAGTCAATGGTTGGTTTCAAGAGGATAACAGAGTCACAATGCCAACCTTTTTATTTTTTATTTGTTTTACAAATAGTATTGATGGTTTGCATAGATTTTTACGAATTATAGCATTCGGGAATAAGTGAGGATTTCTTTGGATAACTGATAAATAGTAGCTTGGAAACATCTCGACTTCAAACATTTTGGGTATTTAATGAACTTTAGATAGTTCTGTTTCATTAATTTATTGAAATCCATATGTTTCAGTTGGCCAGGAAGTTGTTTCGTATGAGATATAGGTATCAATCTTCTTTCTGGGGTTGTTTGTTGCAGGTTCTTTGCTCTCAAGTATGCTGCAGATGCTGCCTGCACTGTTTTGTGTGTATGACAATTGACTATTTGCGCTTGTATTGCAGGCTAGGGATCTTTTGTTCCATTTTAGTAACAATTTTGTTTAGGAGAAAAAGCAACATATTGTAGTTCATGCTTTGGAATTGCCACTTTTCTGTTACGATGGACATGTGGTATGCCCTTGTTGGGTAGGTTTGGATTGAAACCATGGTCGAGTGCTTGAGCCATGTTTAGTGAGAAGCTTGAATGGATTTTCTTTTATGTTGTATTTGGCCCTTCTCTTTTCAAGCATGCCAAAAATCATCTTGGTTTTGTAATATGTGGTTTGTGCCCAAATTACCGTGGATCTTGCATTTTTGTACCCAATATTTGATAGTTGCCTTCTTTTAAACGAAGATTCATTGAGGGAGAGAATTACTTTCCTTTTGAATATGAATCGATGTGCAACTCCAACTATCATTTGAAAGGTCAACATCAATTCATGCTAATATAAGGATGGATAACAATTGTCGTGTCCGTGAGATTTGAATTAAGGATTACTTTAAACAAAGTGGAGACTGGTATTATACCAAATGGCCATTGACATACAATATAATAGCAATAGTTGGCCAATATACATCACTATATAGGCAATATTAGAGCAATATAACCACAATACGATAGCACTAGTATTACAATATACATGCTATAGGGTGGCGATATGCATACACTATCTACACAATAAAAAGGCAATAGTAAGGCAATAGGCATACAATAGAATGACAATATTACGTTAATCTACATACAATAAACACACATCCATTACAGACTATATTTCACACGCAAAATAAATCGCCACCGAACCGTAACAATATACTATCCCGCGAAGGGAAAAGGAAGGCAACAAAAGATCCATGTACTCGGGTGAGAAGAATTGAAGTAGCACTCACCCTTACTAGAGGTCCATCAAAAGATCCATGTCTTTGTCCTTCCTCCTCGTTGCATGCACAAGGCTATGATGAGCCATTCCTTCTGCACCCATATTGAGCACCTCCCAGACACTAGCTACATCAATGTCACTCCAATTGTAGTCTGGTGAGATGACCGAAGCATAATCTCTGAAGATTTCGAAGCCGTTGTTGAAACATTCAACCATTTCATGGTTATATTCTTCAGATTGTGTGAATTTTTCGACAGCATATTTCTTTGTCTCTTCCAATTTTAACTTCAGGGACTCTAACTCTTTGCTTCGACTTTTTGCTTTTAGAGTTTGCTTCACTTCTCCAACATATGCTTTGTTCAACTTGTTGCCCAAGTTTCCCATAACTTGGTCATGAATATCACATTTAGTCTCCCACCAATCTGTTGCCTTAGACAAATATTGGAGGTCGTGCTTGACGGCTGAGATTTTTTCAAGCGGATCATTGCTCTCAGCCTCACTTCCAGATGAAGTGGGATCGTGATTGGGAGTCAGAGGTGGAGATGGGAATGGCACATGCCACAGCTGGTCCCCCTAGTAATTGACATGGTCGTTTGGAGGGCGTACATCAGACATCATTAAGTATTGTAGGGGAAAATTCACAGCTGTCGACTGCAACAAAACAAAGAAAGGTACATTCAGTCTCCAGTTGTAAACAACAATATGCCTATTGTAGCGGAGAATGTTTGCCTTTGAGAAACAGTACTTACCTTTCCTGTTAAGAAGGTGGCTATGCTGCACTTACATATAGAAAGCTGAAGTTATATGTAGGAACGTATATGAAGACTTTATTGGGTATTTAGTTGGTCATTCAATTGATGGGATTGCAAACTACAACATTTACTCCTTGGCTGTAATTTACAGCAGTAAGCATTACATTAACAACAATAAAATTGGCTTACAAACGAATTTACAGCAAACCTTAAGGGGAAATTGGAAAATAGCAAAAGTGCAAACTTGTAAAATAGGAAATAGAACAAAAGGAAAATTGGAAAAATTGGAAAATTAGAAATACAAAAAAATGGAAACTTGGAAATTTGGAAAATTGCAAAATTGCAAAATTGGAAAATTGAAAAATTGGAAATAGGAAGAAAGGAAAATTGGAAATAGGAAATTAGGAAATAGGATAAAGGACACTTGGAAAATAGGAAAATTGGAAATAGGAAAAAAAAAATATGACGCTTGGCAAAATTGGGAAATTGGAAAATTGGATATTTGGATAATTGGAAAATTAGGCAACTTAGAAAATAGGAAAATTGGAAAATACGAAATAGGAAAAAAAAGGATACTTTGAAAAGAGGAAAATTGGATTATAGGAAAATTGGAATTTGGAAATTTGGGTAATTGGAAAATTGGAAAATTGGAAATTGAACAAAAGGAAACTTGGAAAATAGGAAAAAAAGGAAACTCCGAAAACAGGAAAAATGGAAAAAAGGAAGAAAGGAAAAAAGGAAAAATGGAAAATTCGATATAGGAAATAGGAAAAATGGACACTTGGAAAATAAGCAAATTCGCAAATTGGAAAATGGGAAAATTGGCCTCATTGTATTAGTGGGCTCCACCGCTATTAGAGAGGTGGTACAATTGTGGTATGAAAAATGTGGTAATCCTAGCATTACTCAATTGAAAAATAGGAAATAATGCAACTTGGAAAATAGCAAAATTGGAAATAGAACAAAAGGAAAGTTAGCAAATTGGAAAATTGGAAAATTGGAAAAAGGGAAAAAAGGAAACTTAGAAAATAGGCCAATTGGAAAAAAGAAAATTGGACAATAGAAAAATTGAAAATTGCAAAAAACCTGAAAATTGGATAATTGAAAATAGGAAACAGGGACACATGGAAAATAGGAAAATTGGAAACAAATTGAAATTGTGGAAATGGGAAATAAGACAATTACCATATTGGACAATTTTAATTACTTTCTCAATTACGCAAAGTAGGCAAATTTTTTTAAATTAGATAATGGCAAAATAGGAACATTGAAAAATTGGAAAACTGGAAATAGAACAAAAGGAAACTTGGGAAATTGCAAAATAGGAAATAGGAAAAAATAGGCAAAAATAATGAAAAATTGGATAATTGGATAATTGGATAATTGAAAAAAAGGACACATGGAAAATCGGAAAATAGGAAAATATGAATAATGGAAAAATGGAAACAAATTGAGATTGCTGAAATAACAAATAAGACAATAACCATATTGGTCAATTTGAATTAGTTGGTGAATTAGGCAAATAGGCAAATCCCTTATTTGTATTACATAATGGGAAAATTACCAAATTCAGAACATCCAAATTAGAAATATATTACAAAAAGGCATAAAGTCAACTAGGTAATAACTCCCGCCCAATACTATCCCGCCCAAGACTCCTGCCAATCCCTCCCGCCAATTACTCCCCCTAATCCCTCTCGCCAATAACTCTCTCAGTTACTCCACGTCATTAAAACCTGCCTATATTAATCAACCCAGCTGTTTGAAATGAAAACTTCCATCACATTAACTCCTGCTTGCAGCCATTACCTTCCCTACTGATTTCACTCACATCGCATTTAGTCCCCCTTGTTTCCAATTAAGTCCTACACCAGCCTACAATAAATATCGAAGACTATGGACCATAACCTCACACCAAACCCAACGCTTTCAATTATTGAAGGAGGGGAGACTGAAATAGAAGCCAAGTCACCCAATTCACTCACTGCAGACTTGGTCCATGGCATGCAGCAATGTCGAGGCAATACCATGTTTTGAAAAAATCTCCATGCAGACATAGTTTCAAAAATTGTGGTGGGCCAAGCTAGATAGGGTGTCATAAAAAAGCGCACAATTCGCTCTCGTTATCATGCCTGCATGCATCTCCTACATATAAAGGCAATGAAAGGAAAAATTGAAATTGCCCCTGCCACTGCAATTATGGTATTCAAGGAATCAGAAGAAATGGCCAAGTTGAAGCAACAACAAGTGGAAAGCGGATTCGAACTATTTCGTAAGTTTGCAAAAATAGTGGATCCGGCAGGAAATTGGGGCAACATCACTGTGCCCGGAGTCATGAATTTCATGATTCACCGTCGCCGCACTTGAAGAGTATGCAACTTCGAATTTGTCAACAGTAGGGAAATGGAACTATGAAACCCCAAATCTTTTTGTATTATGTAACGATGGGGTGGGCTGTTGTTGTATTATGTAAGTTTGGAAATTGGATTTTATGGAATGATGATGCCTCTTTTTGTATTTGTGCATATACAGTTTATCATGTCCAATTCAGTGGCGATATAGCAGCAATAACTATACAATAAACATGCGTATAATGGCAATATTATATCAATAAGAGCACAATAGAGTTACAATATGATCCTAAACGTACTGCATCAGAATGTTTTGTATATTAGTTTGGTCCAAAAAAATACAAATAAATAATAAACAAAAAAGTAATTACAAACTGGAAAAAGGATGAAGTATACATCCCTTAAAAGACATATGGCCTACATTACAGACCTTCAAAATGAACTCTATATATATATATATATATATTATGCATGCCTTGTAGCCATCACATTCCCCCCAAAATTACAGAAACATGACACCCTAAAACCTCATGCTCCTTCCTCTTTCAACCCTTAAATTATCCATTGGATGCCCAATACTAGATGACTGCTTGGGGGGTGGGATACCCTGCAACTCCATAATAGAATTCGTAGGGGAGAGTGGTTTCGGGAAGACGCAGCTTTGTCTCCAACTTACGGTATGAGCTCAACTCCCACCCTCACATGGCGGACTAGGGGGCTCATCCGTCTACATATTCATAGAATTCAGCTTCCCATTTCGTCGATTGCAACAACTAGGCAACCTTTATCATACATCATACCCCAACTTAATAAGGTTGGAGCCATTGGAAGACATATATGTTCATGGCGTTCATGATGCTCAACAACTCATCCATGTTCTTGGAGACATAGAAGCATTTATTGTCATTGATCACACCCGCCTACCTGTGAAACTCATTGTCATTGATTCTATTGCTACGTTGTTCCGATCACAGTATCAGACAACACTGGCAGATTTGAAAGGAGGTCTAAAATGTTCTTCAACATATCCGGGACATTGAAGGGTTTAGCACATAAGTTTGGGTTGGTGGTGGTTGTCACCAACCAAGTGGTGGATTTTATTGGGCCACATGATGGAGTGAATGAGGTGAGGTTGGGAAACTTGGAGTCCCTGGACATATCAGGCAGACGGGTGAGTTCGGCTTTGGGACTGGCTTGGGCACATTGCATACATTCAAGAGTGTTCTTGGCAAGACATGAGCGATCTATTGGGGTTAACATTCGTAATGCTCCTTCAACAACTATATGTAGTGAAACACATATGACATTTCACCTTGTATTTGCCCCACATCTGGCCCATGCATCGGCTGAATTTGTAATCAGAAAAGAAGGTATAGTCGGAGTATCACGGTAACTGTGTAATAAAGGAATCCTAAGCACTTTAATGTTTCGGATCCTTTTGGAATTACATTACAGGGCCTTTAAGTTCGCACTCACAATTTACATTGCAATGGCAATACCAGTACAATATAATAGCAATCTGGAAGCAATACAACATGCTGTAGCAATGCAACCCAAATTATGCAAAATTAAAATAATTCCCATTCAACATAACACGAAACCCACCACAAATAAAAGTAAAGTTTACATGACCTACAAAAGCAACACAAATCATATTGTCTAAGATACATTGCGCAATGGAATATTGTTTTTACAGGTGCTTTTATTGTGGCCTGCGGAACCGCACCTTGAGCACTTTCTTGTAATAGTGCCCTCTCTTTGCGATGGAATTCTTATCATCTTTCGTTTGCCTGGCATGACCCTTGCCATGGGAGGTAGCAGAACTCGACTTCGAACATCTTCAGAATATCCCACATTCTGTGAGGCTATACTGGGTAGATGCTATCCGAATAAGCATCCATCCAGGTTTTCCGAGTGTAATACCGAGAAGCCTTTGAGTATACATTTACGTTCAAGAAACGGCAAACTGCAACTACATGCTTGCAAGGTAGCTGCTCAAGCTGAAACTTTCTACAACTACAACTGTTGTTCGTCAAATCTAAGGCTGTCCATATCACTGTCCAAAACATTAAACTATGCGTTATTTACTTTAACGACATTCATCCTTACAGCATCCTCCAACCTATTCCTCAACTTCTTCTCTCCAAAATTGGGGCACAATGTTGCTGTGCAATTCAAAGCCAACTCACGACGTTCGGTGAACCATTTCACAAGGAGATTAATAATTTCCCTTATCAAATGAACCACCGGCAGAATCCTTGAAAACCTAAGGACTGAGTTGATTGACTCAGCAATATTTGTTGTCATTACATTATAGCGGCGTTCATCCATGTGAGCTCTAGACCACTTATGTAACCCTACCTGTTCAAGATGTTGAGCAACATGTTCCTTTCGCTTGATCTTGCGAAAATGACAATCAAATTCAGCAATGGAATAAGATTTCGCAGCCTGCTCAAAGTGCATAAGTATTTGATCACGCTTTTTCAACCTGCAAGTGCGTTTCATGTTCCCCTTCATATGATAAAAGCATATGCCATGTTGCGCAGTTGGAAAAACTTTGTTCCACACATTCTCTATGCTAACATTGCGATCAGAAATAATAACAAGATTGGGACACTCACCAATGGCTTCATAAAGTTTAGTGAAAAACCAATGCCATGATGCATCCGTCTCCAAATCCCCGATCCCAAAAGCAAGAGGATATATATTTCGATTACCATCGAATACATTTGCTACAAACATAATGCCCTTGTACGGATTTTAAATGAGTGGCATCCACGGCTATCACTGGGCGCATGGAAGAACGAAACCCTCTAATACATGCGCCAACCGCCATAAATAAATACACAAAGTGATTGTTCTCATCAGTTTGGATGTGTATTTTTATGCCGGGATTCATATGCTCCAATTCATAGCAATAAGCCGGAAGGATATAATATGCCTCCTCCGCTGATCCTCTAATGGATAATAGAGCTAACTCCCTTGCTTTCCAAGCTTTCGAATAATGGATGGTGAAACCAAAGTTGTGTTTCGCATTCATAGTCCTATTCTTCCCACTTATGTACATGTAGTTAATTTTGTAAATTCTAATTTTTTTGGAGTTGGTGAACAGTCAAGTGACTTATCAGCATTCATTTTGTATGTACAACATTTTTTTTTCTTTCCAAGTGGCATATGATCCACCACCCACGCACACCCCCCTCCTCCTTTCTCCTCTTTCAGCATTCATTTTGTATATACAACATTTTTTTTTCTTTCCAAGTGGCATATGGTCCACCACCCACCCACCCCTCTCCCCCCCAAAAAAAACTATTTTTTTACAACTACTTTTTCACCATTTTTTCCACCATTTTCTGAACATCTAGTGTTTTAATCTCATGCTAATCTGTTTATTGCTATGATCTATTGCAAGATGTTTTATTTTTGGGAAATGCACGTACATACTCACAAACTAGAAATCTTAATCAAGAATGCTCACTTTGCAAATATTAACCACAAATACTCACTTCCTCATGTGAAAGTACTAAACTACCCTTCATATGAATAGATATTATATTGACCATGTATCCTTCTCTGAAACCCAATTCCTCCCAACTCTTCCTTCCTCTCTCGCAGTCCTCTGTCGTCCCCATCGCACATCTAGAACGGCGAATCAATTCATAGCATTATAGCACATTTGGAAGAAAGGCATAACGCAAGAAGATCGTTTTCAAAATTTCTAGAGAATGGTAATGACAATATTCTCTCTTCTCAATCCCTAGTTTTCTTGTTTTTCTTTTTATGTACTTTTATTTCATTATTTTGTCAAAATAAGTAATTTAGGTTTGCACAATTAAGTCGTTAGGGTTCCTAATATTAGAACTCATATTCAACTCAAAACTTTTGCATTTGTTGTCTTTAGATTTGTTCATAACTCTGTGATAATTTTTTTTTTCCAACGAGTTACATAATTAGTAAGCCACCACATGACCCACCCAACTACAGAGATTGATCACCAATTGCCAGTAATTAATCGGGTTTCAGTTGCTGGCATTCTTTATTTGTGAATATTGGTCCTTTTTCTAGAGAACTTTGATAGTTTTGTGTTGATTCCCACAGTATCATGGGTCCAATGTTATATCCTTCTACCCGGTATGTAAGTCTTAATTTGTGTCTTTGTGTCTTGATTCTAAATGCTACAAAATTATAATAAAGTTTGGACATATTGGTTGTTGATGGACTTTGCTGAGTTGATTTTTGCAAAAATAGTTGTGAGTAATGTCCAATTATAAATAATGAAATTTGCGAAGTTTTTTTATGAAGCTTCCAAATTATATTGTCCAATTTCTAAATAATGATCAACTTTCGTTGATGAAGTTTCCAAATAATGTCCAATAATATTGTAGTTGGTCATTCCCTTAATAGATTATACACATCATACTTGATAGTAACCGATCTTTAGGAATTTTTATGCACTTTCTATTTTCATTTTGTAGGTTATCTAGGTGAGTGTAGAGCTAAAGTTGCAGAGCTATCAAATTTGGTCGTCTAGTAAGTGATTAATGTCTAGGATATTACGAATTCCCATAGTTTCATAGTCATCGATGACAATTGATACGGAAAACTATATTGTGATTCTCAATTTTCATTTGCTTGAGTTGGTTTTATGGATGTGGCAAGTTAACTTCCTACGATATAGAAACCAAGGGGTGTACAATGCACATAGTATGAAGTTTGAATGGTTTGATTGTGTTTGCAGTAGGAATTTCATATGTAAGAGGGCATGAATGTCTTGTGAGAAGAACTGTAATTTATGTAGGAAGCTTTGGTCATACAATACCAAATGTTATAAACTAAATTATTCCAATTACAAATGTGAGAGAGTCACCGACTTTAACTTGTTAATGTTTATACTTATACTTTTCTCAATCTTGAGTTTTGTTGTCATACTTTGGTGAATAAAAAGCAATTGGGAATGTTGCAGAAACAGGGAGTGGGGAACTACACATGCGAGTGAATATCACCTTCATAACACAGCTCATCACTTGGAGGTTCGAGATTGGACAGAAGCTACTGGTTTCTACACGGTTAGAAGATGGCTTTGAGAAATGAAGATGCGCCACCAGTTTTGTTCCACCACATAATCATTGTTGTAATAGGAGTGGAATTGGATATTAGTTGTGCTTTGATGTGATCAGCTATTCCTTATTTATTAGTTGTGGTTTCATGAATTAGTAATCATGAAACTAGAGTGGATAGAAAAACTGCATATGTATATGTTTAGCTAGTAAGTAGCCTAGCAATATAAACTCAAGTTTATGTATTGCGTTGTTATTGCCCTTTATTGCTTTCTTATTGTCCCTCTATTGCTGTCTTAACTCTTTTTTCACCTCTGTCTTGACAACTATAAAGTTGAAGTTGGACTATCAGGTTTATGTATTACCTTCTTGTTGCCCTTATATTGCCTCCCTATTGCTCCTCTATTGTTGTCTTGGCACCTTGTTTTTCACCTCTCTTTGCAATTATAGAGTTGAAATTGGACTGTCAGGTTTACGTATTGCCTTCTTATTGCCCTTTTATTGGTTCTTATTGCTCCTCTATTGTTGTCTTAGCACTTTGTTTTTCACCTCTGTCTTTGCAATTATAGAGTTAAAGTTGGACTATCGTGTTTACGTATTGCCTTCTTATTGCCTTTTATTGTGTTCCTATTGCTCCTCTATTGTTGTCTTAACACCTTGTTTTTCACCACTGTCTTTTTAATTATAGAGTTGAAAGACTATCAAGTTTAAGTATTTGCCTTCTTATTGCCCTTATATTGCTTTCCTATTGTACCTCTATTGTTGTCTTAACTATTTTTTCACCTCTGTCTTGACAATTATAAAGCTGAAGTTGGACTTCCAGGTTTTACGTATTGCTTTCTTATTGCCCTTTTATTGTGTTCCTATCGATGCTGTATTGCAGTCTTAGCACTTTTTTTTTTCTTCATGTTTGTCTTGGCAAACAAATTGTAGTTAGACTATGAATTCTTTATATTGCCTCTTTATTCCACTGTCTTTGTATTGCACCACAGTTCAATTTAAGTTTCTAGCCACCTACTTTACATTTCTACACCAATCATGCGCATTCAATAAATGTTACAAATAGCTGCATCATGATCTATACAATTCGGTACCTATAAGGATACCTATTTCCAAAAACAAAAACAATGACATGTTAGGAACACAAATTGTACATAAAGTTATGTAGCAAAGATCCCCACTTAATGGTATGAGACATACAAACTAAACAATTGTAATATCTAAATGATCTGCTTCTTGTTAGTGACGGGGATAGCTTCTTTGCATGTACTTCGATAGTGGCCCTTCACACCGCACCTTGAGCATTTTCTTTCATGTGAGTGCTCTCCTTTAGAAGATATCCTTTGCGTCTTATGATGGCCCGACATAACCCTTGAAATAGGAGGGAGGAGATTTACATTTTGGACATTTTCGGGAATAACCCATGTCCCTTGAGGTTGTACAGGATAAATGGATTCAGCATATGCAGGTGCCCATGTAGCTCGAGTGTAATATGAAGAGGCCTGCACATACTAGATAAGTTTGCACTTGCTCATTGTTTATCATGGAGAAATAACAATTGAACTCTGCTAGACGGTAAGACTTGGCTGCCCGCACAAAAAACCCCAATATTGGATCCCGCTTCTTTAACTTAAATGAGACTTTCATATTGCCCTTCAAGTGATAAAAGCAAATACCATGTGTTGCCTGAGGAAAAACTCTTTTCAACACATTTTCTATGCTAAGATTTCGATCAGATATGACAACAAGATTCGAGCAATCACTATGATTTCCGTCAAATGCAGTGGCAACAAACAAAACACCTTTGTACTTGCACTTCAAATGGGACGCATTGAGGACTTAAATCCTCTTATGCATGCACCAATTGACATAAAAAAAAATATAAAAAGTGGTTGGCTGCATCAATCTCAATGTATGTCAAAGTTCCAGGATATGTACGCTCCAATTCATAACAATAGGAAGGGAGAAGAGCATATGACTCTTCTGTAGACCTTCTAATTATCTTTAAAGCTAACTCTCGGCTTCTCCAATCTTTAGAGTAGCTTATGGTCACACCAAAATTTCGTCACACATCTTTGATGATATCACCTGCAATATAAATGGTGCCGGAATCCTTGAATCTGCGTTTCACAGAGTCACACAACAATCCAGTACTACCTTGAGGATGGTGACTACTAAGATACCTTAGATCACATTCATGAATTGGATCGTATTTAACAACCCTAAACTCATGTAATCCAACTTTATATGCTCGAAGTCGCAAAGGCCAAGGAAGTTGCCAAATACACAACCTATGTTTCTCTGATTGGACTGTTCTAAATTGAAAGTGGCCTCTGACTGCTGCTAAACATAAGTTTTTTATAAGGGCAAGCTTATTTGGAAAAACTCGTCCAACCTTAAAATTTGCTTCCCAATTTATGCAAGAAAGACCTCCACCATAATCAATATCTTCCACACTCTTACCATGCACCAAATGAACTTGGCTTGTATGCATTTGAGTCCAACTTGATTGTTGCGGAGTTTCAGATTGCACTTGTGTAACTTGCACCGTGGAGGCTTGGAAATTGCTTTCTCGATGAGGATGCACGTTTGGAGTAGAGTACACTTCCTCTTTGTTGCTAGGTACATAAAATCTGCGACTATGTTTTCGACACATTCAAAATCAACATCTTCAACCCAATCTTTCCAATTAAAACCAGTTACACCATTTTCAATTCCGCTATCCCCAATTACCTCATTCCTATCTCTCACAAGAACTGTAGGGGGAAGATTGCTACTCCCAATGCTTACAATGCCACCCAATGCTTATAATGCCATTGCAGCCTTGAATACCATGTCCTTCTATAATTTTGAGAGTTGCTAATAAAGGGGTTACTTTAGAGGTCATAATGTTCGTGTTGTACTTCAGAAAATATTGAACGTCATCATTGTCTTCAACCTTTAGGTGCTTATAGGCAGATGATGATAGAGGAACAGAATACTTCTGTGTGACAATGTATTTGTTGCGATATGCATTTGTGATCTTATAAATGCGGTCAACAAGCTCAGAAAATGTTACGTTTCGTGATACTATTATGCCTTTAGCCTCACCACCTTCATAACTCTCAATGTTATCCTTGTGAACCCAGCTTCCGTTGTAGAATACCAATATTCCAACAGTATCCATTTCTACAAATAACATCAATAAATCAATCTATTTGCATCCCCATCATAAGGTATACTCATTTCTTTACATTACCAAATTTGAAATCAAAACAAAAAAACTAAAGTTCTTAGCAAAACTAACCTAACCCAGAATGTCAATCAAATCCAATTCAAAGACCTAAAATTTCACACTTAAGCTTCTAAATTGAGGGAAAAACTGACCTAACTAACCTATTTCTACGCTAGACAAAATTAAGATCTGATTTTTATGTTTCGTGTTATTTTGGGCAAAATGCTTTATGGGTATTGAAGAAGGGGACAAATAGCTTAAAACTCAAAATTACAAACAAGGGTTGCATGCCATCAAATTTATTGGCATATATATATATGTGTGTGTATATATATATATATATGTGTGTGTGTGTGTGTGTGTGTGTGTGTGTGTGTGTGTGTGTGTGTGTGTGTGTGTGTGTGTGTGTATTGGCAATTACAAAACAAAGGCATGCACTGGTCTTGAAGCAGCCTATAAAATATCACAATTTCAAATTTTTCTTCAAATTTTTTATATTAATCAAATGACACAAGCCATATTTGGATAAGTTCAGCAATTCTAGGATTACCCTACCTATCTTAATTGAGCACTTGGGCTTTATTGTTCTTACACTTCTATCTTTTTTATGGCCTAGCCAATTGGAGAATTGAGTGTGAAGAAGTGGTTGGTGGTTGGATTGAGAACATATATAATAATAGTCATACTGGATTTTGCCAGTTGCAGAGAAGGGGAAAAGGAAAAGGAAAAGTGATTCAAGACATAGAGTTACCTGCAAAAGCAATTTGAGGAACTAGAAAAGAGGGACCTGGTAGCAATAGGAGTCGCAGAGTTCTTTGTTGTAGCTGCTTCTTTTCATTTCCTTTTTTTTTCCTAACGTACGCTATTGGGGACGTCGTTTCAACAATTGAGGTGGTGGTCAAAGCTTCTTCTAGTTGAGGTTTAGATAATCATCGAATAACTTGGTCAGATGCCCTGTAGTTTTTTCTTAGTTCGACAGCGGAGAGGAATTGGGAGAGGTTGGTTTCAGATTCTGAGAATGAATTTTTTAGGGGATAAAGAGTGGATATTGATGTATTTATGTTGAGGGCAATTTAGTACTTTTCACATGAGGAAGTGAGTATTTGTGCTTACAATTTGTAAGGTGAGTATTCTTGATTAAGGTTTCTGGTTTGTGAGTATGTATGTGCATTTCCCTTTTATTTTTCTTTCCCTTGCCATGCTTTATGGTTTTCCAGATATAATTATTTTGTTCTTCTTGTGGTAGGCTACATTAGAGCATCTATTAGCAATGGTATTTCATATATCGTTTTTGGTGTTCTGTGGTAACTGTTGGAGAACAATCAATATATAACCAAATAAAAGAATAATAACAAAACGAAATATGCTTTATATATAATCAAATTAATACAATAATAGAATAAATTAAAGAATATTGACTTGGATAGATGATAGAGTCCTACAGAGTTGCAGTGTCCTTTAGACAGTATTTCTCCTCTATCCTTGTGCTTGTAATTCTATAGGAGTCTGTCCACCAGGATTAAACTATCACAAATCAAAACCTAAGCATGTGTGAGAATGATAATGCTGTTCCAAATTATGTGTTTTCTGATTTGGACGAATTGTCAATATATAGAGGTCTAACACCTCTTCATCCAACAGTTACATTAACTGTTTAACATATTCAAATTTCACATAATGATTTTATCTAAAAACGTGTTTCTAATTAATAAAAAAGAAATTAGTAATTAAATCAACAAAGCCCCAAGGCCCATCTTTTGACAAATATACAGGGTTTAGGGTATATATATATATATATATATATATATATATATATTCCAAGCCCAAACCCATGATGAGACTCAACTTTGCCTTCACTAGGCCTATACCCTATTTAGTATTTATAAAGTGTTGGTGTTTATAAACCATGGAAGGAAACAATGCCCTTCCAATGTGGGACTAAATGAAAATGTATTTTTCCTATACGAACTCTAACAGTAACTTTTGTTGAAGACACTCAGGATACGAGCCAATTCCAAGCCATGTCCAAAGTGTAAGCGACCTATTCAAAAAAACCAAGGGTGCATGCACAAGACGTGCACACCACCTTGCAAATCTGAATTTTGCTGGTATGCTTTCTGCTTGCATTTTTTTTCCCTTCATGGAAATTGATAGTTGTTTGAAAACATATCTGATTAATGAATAGTAGCATTGTATCATTCACATTGATAATAGAAATATTGTTTGAGGAAACTTTTCTATTTCTTATGCTCTTATATTGTTAAGTTATATCTGGTTCCAAATGAATTATATGTATCTTGCAGGCTAGCTATGCCTTGGTGCATGGTCAGATGATGGTGAGAGGACAGGTGGTTTCTATGCTTGTAACCGCTATGAAGCAGCTAATAAAAAGGGAGTTGTAAGGATTTTACAGTTTCTTTTTGCTCATTCTGAGAATTTGTTCTTCTTCTTTGCATTTTGGAAGCATAGTTTTCTTTTTCTTCTGTTTATAAGAGTTTGTATTGTGGTTTGTAGTATGATGAAAGTGAGAGAAGAAGAGAAATGGCAAAGCATTGTCTGGAGAGTTACCCTCATTATTACGAAAGTTGGGCAAGAAATTAGTTGGTATTCCCAATTTTCTTTTCAAATTTTCCTTTGTTTGTTCTGCTATGCTTTGAATTCATTCATTTCTTTTCTTACTGTCATAGTACCCTGGCTATGTATTTTTTTTTAGGTCACTACATAAAAGTGTGGAAGCCCTCCTGAATTTGTAGTCAAGATTTGTCTGTCCATTGTTCTTCTGTCTTATGGATTTAATTGTCTAAGCCTTAATGTTGCTCTTGATGGAGCTATACAAATGTCCTATTCTCATTTAATTATTCACTAAAATCGTTTTGGTCTACGTTGGCAGTCGAGGCAAAAAGTTCTTGTGGATTGGCATCAAATGCGAACTGTTAATGTAAGTATTTGTACTTGCAGAAAAAAAAAAAAACCTCCCACATTGGCACATATATATATAGACATGGGTTTATGTGTTTGCTATCTTCATTCTTCAATGGAGTAGCTGGTAACAAATGTGTACAAAACATAAATAATCTTAGTACTCATCTTTCTACTGTATTGTGGAACTAGAACCATATTTAAAACTTTTGCAGATTTGGAATGTTATGGTATATGGAACATTCAACAAAATGCAGAAACCCCCTCCACAAAATGTAACACCAATCATTAACGTTTAAAGCTGTCTTTAGTTGTTTAGTTGCAGAAACCCCCTCCACAAAATGTAACATGTTCATGATCTTTCACACAACCTGAAATACATAGAAGACATACTTTGTGCCATCTTTCTTGAATACACGATCTCAGAATTCATTCAATCACAGCAGCAACAATACAAGCAAAAGACACGAACGGCTTAAGACTTCTGCTCTCTCTATCTCTCTCAAAAACTGTTTTAGCTCTCTCTTTATGATGAGATTAGATTTAGAAAATGTGTCTGATGAAAGCAGGGTCTTAAGCTTATATAGGGCTAGGTCAAGTCGTCTCTACTCATCACCAAGGGCCGACTTGACTAACACTTTAAGCCCATCAAATAAAGGTTCACGCAAAAGGAAATAATTGGGACCCCTTTAATTGGATTCAAAACTTTCTTTATTTCACAAGGTTTTGAGCCTGAAGGTATAACCTAATTTAAACTCTTATCAAACTTGATATAACTTAGTATCCAGTGTACCGATTTAAAACTTGTTGGATCAACCTCATCTCCAATGTCAAAGTCTGCTTCCTATAAGTACACATAATCTGAATTTGTTGTGGATCTTCTTGGTCTGTCAGATCTCCTCAACTGCATTGGTTCAGGTGAATTTTGTAGTTGAGAATTTTCTGCAGCTTGTTCTTGTTGTTGGCCAACTAGTTCTTCGAACTGTGAAGGCTCCAATTGATCATTCTGAGGGGTTGGTGCGATATCACTTAGGCCCTGTTTGGTTCACGGAATGGATTTGAAGGGAAATCACTTCCCATGTCATTTCCCAAGAGATGGGAAATGGAGATTCCTTTCCCATGTTTGGTAATCCTAGGAAAGTAACCAAGAAATACCACTTTATTTCCTTTCACATGTTTGGTTTGTGTAGGAATGTAAACAAAATTTGTTTAATTTTTCAATTATACCCATATGAAATCAAATAAAAAAAGAACGCATTTAATGCTATATTTTAATTCTAAATTATTAATGGGGACAATATTGTCATGAAAAATATGTATTTAATATTGGCTCATTTTCCCAAACTTTCTCATGAAGAGGAAAACAAAACCCAAAGGGGGAGAATGGCTTCACTTTCCCCTTACTTTCCCATGTGCAGGGCAATGATTTCCCATGTCTGGACTTACCAAATGGGAGAAAGCAATTGTTTTTCATCCCCAAGCCTCCTTTTCCATGAACCAAACGGGGCTTTAAGGTAATCAAGGGTGTGACATCTGGTTCAGCATTCTCAATCACAGATATATCACCTTCTTCTTCAAAAATAAAATCTTCATTCTAGTGGCATTCTCCTCAAGCTCCATAAACTTTGCACCACCAGTCTCAACAATTTGGGTACCATGATAGTAAAATCTAAAACATTTTGACCTTGCAGGATAACTAATAAAATAGCAGCTAATCGTTTTAGAATCAAACTTCTTCTCTTGAAGGTTACAAATTCTAGCTTTAGCCTTGCAACCCCATACATGAAGATGTCGCAGATTAGGCTTTCTAGTAGTCCAAATTTCGAAAGGTGTCTTAGGCACAGACTTGTTGGGCACTCTATTGTATGAAGTTTGTTTTTTTGATTGCCTTTCCCCATAGATGATTAGGCAAATCAGTTTTGGAAATCATGCTACAAACCATGTCCTTCAAGGTTTGATTTCTTCTCTCAGCCACACCATTCTGTTGCGGAGTTCCTAGCGTTGTGTACTGAGTAGCTATTCCATTATCTTGTAGATATCTAGCAAAAAGTCCAGCACGTCATCCTCCTTCATCAAAACGTCCATAATATTCACCCCCTAAGTCTAACCTCACAATTTTGATCTTTTTCTCAAGTTGCCTTTCAACTTCGGTTTGAAAATTTTTGAACATCTCAAAAGCTTAAGATTTTTTTTGTTATGAGGTATAGATAACCAAAACGAAAATGGTGATCTATAAAAAGTGATGAAATATCGATATTTCATCAATTGTTTGATGAGGGAATGGTCCACAAATGTCTGTGTGGATGATCTCTAAAAGATCATTACTACGAGTTGCACCTTTCTTTTAGTCTTAGTGAGTTTTCCTTTAACACATTTAATACAAATCTCGTCATCACTGAAAGGCTTGTTCTTTAATAAAAAATTTCATTCTTCCTTTTGAAATATGCCCAAAATGTCTATGCCATAACCTAGTGGGTGTTCCCTCACTTCTAATCATTTTCTCACTCAATTCAACCATTAAAACTTCGCCATCTTTATTGTAGTTGAAACAATATAATCCATTTGAGAGAAAACCAGTAGCAAGAATATTGGAATTTTGAGATAATGCGAATCCATCTTTATTGAATTCAAAAACAAAACCAAGTCTCAATAATTTTGAAACATAAATTAAATTCCACTTCATTGAGGGTACTAAAACTACATCATCCAACTCTAAAATAAATCTTGAATCCAACTTCAAGTTAACTACTCCAATGGCTTCCACATCTACTTGCTCTCCATTCCATATGAGCATCCAAAACATTACAACGATCCTAAGATTGTCCCCTGTAGCAGTGTACCTCCTTATGGGTCCTCCATAAAGTCAACGTCATTGTTGCACCTTAACCCTTTTTCACTCCAACTCATCTTCGTTCCATTTCTTAATTATCTATATCATATTCTTTACGGAAGTCTTAAGCCATTCGTGTCCTTTGCTCCATTATATTCTTACTAGAATTCCATTCGTGATAAGTTAACACGAGTTGAAGGGAATATTGTGGGAATGGTGTTGTGTAGAGATTTCTAAAAACTCTACAACCAAACTTTGAGAGTATAAATCACCTAGCAAGCCATATCTCATATGAAATCAAAGTAAGAGTGGAAGCATTAAATAAACTAGGGATTCATGCAAATCTCATTTGGTTCCAATCTTTATAAGTCTATGAAAGTGCGCACCAAAGACTCTCTAAATCCTATTTGAGAGAAAGATAAGATGTTTATACCCTAGGAGCGAATCTTGAAACCAAGAATGGTGTTCAAGTAGAGGGAGTGGTCCTTTTGTTGTTGGCTCTCCCTTTGATGTTGATTCTCCACCTTGTAGCTCTCCAAATAGGTACAAAGATATGCACCTCCCCAAAGCTCTTCTATAAGGATCAAATAGGATGAGAGAGTAGACAACAAGTGAAGAGTGGTGCTAGCACCCTCACTTGATGTGATAGATTGAAGGGATTAGGGAGAGAGAGCTTGATGTTTTCTCTCTTCCAATTTCACCAACTTGAAAACCCCTATGATGATAGGATTCCATAGCTACACACTTATAGGATCAAAAATGTCACAAGAGTGACAAAAATGCCCCTAATCCCTAGTGTAGCCACACACACACCACCTGCGCGCATGTAGGAATTTTACAGATACTTACATTCACTAAAATCTTTTTGTTCTTCCTTGGCAGTCGAGGCAAAAAGTGAATGTAAGTATCTATAAAATTCCTACATGCAGACATACATATATACAAACATGGGTTCATGTGTTCGCTATCTTCATTCTTCAATGGAGTAGCTGGTAGCAAATGTGTCCAAAACATAAATGATCTTACTACTCATCTTTCTGCTGTATTGTGGAACTAGAACCATATTTAAAACTTTTGCAGATTTGGAATGTTATGGTACATGGAACGTTCTACTTATTTTATTCATGAGTAATGCTATTTGGACACACAACATTGATCACTTTAACTGACCACCTTATGTGGCAACTGATGTGTCATGCCATGTCAATTAATGAATGTCGCCATGTCAATTAAAAAATGATAACATTCCTAGTGAGTGGCCTCATGGCAACATTTATTAATTGACATGGTGACATTCATTAATTGATATGGCATGACACATCAGTTGCTGCATAAGGTGGTTAGTTAAGGTGGTCAATGTTGTGTGTCTAAATAGCATTACTCTTTATTCATAGATTCAATGCTACAAATTTAGTTTAGTGTTAACTACACAAACATGAGGTTTTATTGTTGGCGTGACTTGTGGATATTGACTTACTTTCCTTACACACCAATAATTCCTATTATAACTGTAATTGATTTACTTTAATTCCTGATTTCCTACTGTAAATAGATTTAGGAATTTATTATTTACTTACCCATTCAGGTTTCGTTGTATTATAAATATGACCTCCTACAAGGAAAAGAATACACAGAAAATTGCCACAAACAAATATTCTCTCATAGTTTTCATATTTTAGCATGGTATTATAGCGGCGATCTTGGAATTGTTGACTCTAGTTTCAAACCCCCACCGCCGCTATGGGGGTTGATGATTTTTTCAACCCTCATGGATGTAGCACCACCGACTCCTTCTCTCCTTCTCAACCAACCATAGCCGAGTTGAGTGCCCAGATAGCTCAACTCCTACAGATGCAAACTTTGGCCCCGAATATGATCCTGAATCAAGATCCTATTTTGATGACCCCGATCCCAACTTCGACTTCGACTCCGACCCCAACTTAGGATCAAATCCCGATCCGAATTCCTACTAAACCTGTATCCTATGCCTCTTCTGCTGCACAGATTATGACTTCTCGACTAATGACCCCGACACATGGACTAGATTGCGCATATTGTGGTGATCCAAGACACACTCATGAGACTTGTTTTAAATTGCATGGCTACCCCGATTGGTGGGCTACTCTTAAAGATAGAGGACAACGCGATACAACCAGTAATGATACTGGTTATGGATTCCTTACTTCGATAAGATTGATTCCAAGAGCTGGATAATTGATTCCAGTGCAACTGATCATATGATGTTTGATCCTGATGATTTTCTGAATACTACGCAACCTCGATGAACTTGTATTGCAAATGCCAATGGAGTTACTTATCTTGTGACAGGGGCTGACACTATTGCATTCTCATCCTCTCTCTCATTGTCTAATACTTTACTTGTTCCATCTTTATCCACTAAATTGTTGTCAGTTAGTTAGCTTACTGAACAATTGAATTGTTGTGTACTCATTTACCCGAATTTTTGTTTGCTTCAGGATATTCACACTATGGAGATTCTCAGTCGTGGTACTAAAAAAGGGGGGCTATATTATGTCGATGACTTGATCCTGGCATGGCTAACAGTGTGACGCATCCCTTTGATAGCAAACAAAAGCAAATGTAGTTGTGGCACCGTCAATTGGGACATCCGTCTTTTAGTTATATGAAGCATCTTATACCAGATTTATTCTCAGGTTTCTAGGACTCCGACTTCAGATGTGATACTTGTATTTTGGCCAACTTGAGTCACCATGTGGCCTACATTGAGTGCGAACAAGTGTACTACTCTATTTACGTTAATTCACTCTGATGTCTGGGGACCTTCACCTATCACTACTCCTTCTGGTGTTCGATGGTTTGTCACATTCATAGATGATTGTACATGAATGACATGGCCTTATTTGCTGAAGAATAAAGACGAAGTGTTTTCCCATTTTCAGTCCTTCCACAAACAGATGAAAACTCAGTTTAATGCTCAAATCCAGATTCTTCGCTCAGACAATGATGGAGAATTTGTCAATCATGACTTTTAGACTTACTTCCAACAACATGGAATTATCCATAAGACGACTTGTTCTCAGACACCGCAACAAAATGGTGTTGCTGAAAGCAAGAATCGACATCTTCTTGAAACCGCCCAAGCACTTCTGATTGGCACTCATGTTCCTTGCCATCACTGAGATGATGCTATCGTCACCGCAGTTCACCTAATCAATCGTATGCCTTTTGGTATACTGACCTTTAAAACTCCCTTATAGGTGCTTGCGCAACACAGACCTTTGCCCTCTGTTTTGGTACTCACACCCCGAATCTTTGGATGTGTGGCTTTTGTTCATCTCCACAAAAATCAACTTAGCAAACTTGATCATTGTGCGCTTCGTTGTGTTTTTGTGGGTTATGCCACTCATCAGAAAGGCTACCGCTGTTATCACCCTCCTACCCGACATACCTATATCACTTTAGATGTGACCTTTCTAGAATATGAGCTGTTCTTCCATGACCTATCACCAATTCTACGCTTCAGGGGGAGACAGGAAGTGAAGAGCAGTGGAGCAACTTGGAAAGCGAAGAAAATCTTCTCTATCTGAAATGATCGATCGTCCGAGTGCGGAGCACGAGATTACTCTCTGCCAAAAAGCGAACAATCGCCCATTCATAGCGATCAATTGCCTGACCTACCTGATACATGCGAAGATATTTATGATCCAAGTCTCACACCTACAGACAATACAGAACAACAAGATGAAGACCCCCCTCTAACTCAACAGTACGAATAGAACAATCTCCTGAGAATATCCTTCAGGTAACTACTCCTACTAAACTTGTGCATTTAAAGGATAAAACTATTGGATATCAATTACCTTTCAGGCAAAATCGTGGGAAGCCACCAAACCGTTATTCACCTGATATTGGCAAGACATCCAAGCATCCAATTGCAAATCATGTATCCACTGAGAAGCTGATTGAACCACTCAAGGCTTTTGTGCAGCAGTTGTCTGCTATCCATATTCCAACCACGGTCTCTGAAGCATTGAAAGATCCTATGTGGATCCAAGCTATAAAAGAGGAGATGAAAGCTCTTGAGAAAATCAGACTTGGACATCGGAGACTATACCACGAGGAAAAAAGACTATCGGATGTAGATGAGTGTTTACTATAAAACACAATACAGATGGATCTATCGAGCGATAGAAGGCAAGACTTGTGGCAAAAGGGTACACACAGACCTATGGTATAGGCTATGAAGAAACCTTTGCTCCAGTTGCAAAGTTAAACACAGTTAGAGTCTTATTGTCCCTTGCAGCTAATTTGGATTGGCCACTATACCAGTTTGATGTAAAGAATGCTTTTCTACATGGTGAACTCACAAAGGAGGTGTACATGGACATTCCTCCTGGATATAATACTACTCAGACTGGAACAGTTTGCAGGTTGTGAAAAGCATCGTATGGATTGAAACAGTCACCACGTGCATGGTTTGGACGGTTCACCATGGCAATGAAAAGCAATGGTTTCAAACAGTGCAACTCAGATCATACTCTGTTTTTGAAACATCGGAAAGGGAAGGTAACATCATTAATAATCTATGTTGATGATATGATTATTACTATGAATGATAAACATGAAATATCACAGCTACAAGACTATTTGGCTACTGAGTTTGAGATGAAGGATCTAGGTGGACTCAAGTATTTCTTGGGAATTGAGATGGCTTGATCGCAGCAAGGCATATTTCTCTCTCAAATGAAATATGTCTTGGACTTGTTGACAGACACAGGAATGCTAGATTGCAAACCTCCGGACACTCCTATTGTTAAGAATCATCATCTTGGAGAATATCCAGATCAAGTTCCAACTAACAAAAAAAGATACCAAAGGTTAGTGGGAAGATTGATCTATTTTTCACATACTCAACCAGACACTGCTTATGCCGTGAGCGTTGTCAGTCAATTTATGTACTCCCTATGCACCAACGTGAGGGGGAGTGTTGGCGTGACTTGTGGATATTGACTTACTTTCCTTACACACCAAGAATTCCTATTATAATTGTAATTGATTTACTTTAATTCCTGATTTCCTACTGTAAATAGATTTAGGAATTTATTATTTACTTGCCCATTTAGGTTTCATTGTATTGTAAATATGACCTCCTACAAAGAGAAGAATACATAGAAAATTGCCACAAACAAATATTCTCTCATAGTTTTCATATTTTAGCATTTATGTGTTTTAACTTTACGCCTTCAGATTTCAGAATTTAGAGGTGTAGTTGTGGTTGTACGAGAACCCCTTCATGTGAACTGATGATAGCCTTGACGGAGTCAATTAAAAAATTGCCCTCACAAAAAATCTTGTTTAGCAACAAATCTAGCTTACCGGTGTTTATAAGAAGTTAGCAAGGCATCATTTTTGAGAACTCGTAATTACCCTATCGATAGAGTATAGGCTGTGGCCTTAGCTCCTGTCTCTGATGTGGAGCTTGATCTAGCTATTAGGGGTATTGGAGCTTTGAAAGCTCCTGGTCCTGACAATTTACAGGCTATCTTTTACCATAATTTCTAGGATAAAACCAAACCGTACTTGAAGAATTTAATTAATGAGTTCTTTGTCAATAATGTCTCTCTACAAGATGTGAACCATACAATTTTAGCTTTGATTCCTAAGGTCAATGTTCATGAGTCTGTTGATCAATTTCCTTCTATTAGCTTATGTAATGTTTCTTACAAACTAATTACACAGATCCTAATCAATAGGCTGAGACCTATACTCACAAAATGCATTTCTAAGAATCAAGGACCCTTTGTCCCAAGTAGATCAATCTTTGACAACATTCTCATTGCTCATGAGTTTTTTCATGACTTTAAGAGAAAAAAAGGGCTTTCGAGGAGCTATGGCTAATAAGCTTGATTTAGAAAAGGCTTAGAGCATTTCCAGCAGCTAAGGCTAGACTCGGTGGGGTTAGGGCCAAAGGGTTTCAAGACAACAAAAGTGGCCCGGGCAAGAGGTGGGGGCACCAGTTGGGTGGCATGAGGTGGAGTTCAGCCGTGCACGAGCCCGAGGGTGGGTGATGTCATCACCGACGCCACGCAATTTGAATTTTTAGCATTGGTGCGTGCAATGCACGCACCAATGATAAAAAAATAACACCCTCACGCTATAGTAGCGACCAGCGGCTAGCTTCCATGTGTCGATGCTGGGCTCTCAATCTGATTTTTTCCACCAATCCAACGACAGTAACTTTTGTGCAATAAAAAATTGAAATTTTTTATAAAAAATACCAAAAAATTACTAAATTTTTTTCTATAAATACCAACCAATACTCTTCACTTTTAACACCAAATCCTCATACATTTTCTTCTCCTTCTACTATTATTCACTTTCTACTCAATATTTTTTTCACTTTCATACCTCCCACACCAGATCTTCTCTACATTTTCATTTATCAGATTTTAGATTTCATTCTCCATTCTCAAATGGCAGACATGCAAGAGGTTTTGGAGAGGCAAGAGCGAGAAACTAGAGAAAGAATGCGTAGACGAGCTGCAGGCAAAAGGGCGTAGAGAGAACTAGATGAGCAAATTGTCATAGTAGTGGCTTTTCTTGATGAAGAACACCAAAGCCGCCGTGGTTCAGGAGAAGGTCGTGCCCCGAATATGGATAGACATAGACATTCTCGAGGTAAGAATCTTATGGAAGATTATTTTATCCCAAATTCTTTGCACTCTGATGTTCATTTTTTAGCGCGATATAGAATGCAACCCCATAGTGAATTCGCGCTCGACAAATTTTCAGATTTTCCCCCGTCTCTGAAAACCTTATCTCTCCCTCCTTGAAACTCTCTTGTACTCTCTGAAACACCCTCATGAAACTCTCTACAAAATCATCAAAAAATCGATATCAATAAAGGAGTTGAGAGATTGAGGTCTTAGCAAATCCATAAGATGTAGAGGGATGTTCTGTATTTGAGAATCAAAGCTGGTTGAAAGGTTTGATTTGAAAGTCACCTAATCTCTTAGTACCTATTACCCTCTTTTCGGCCGGGGCGGCCGACGGAAGGAACTTTTGGTCCTTCTTCTTTTGGATGCGGGGCGTGCCACCACCAAGCCCCGAAATTGGGCTTGAATGGAATGAGAATAGATGGATGTGTTGCGCTTCTAACTTCTGAGCAAACGATTGATCAACCAAGCAAGGAACCTCTTCTTGGCCTACATTCTTTCACTTTCTCGGGCTCGAGAATGGTTAGGTTTCGTACAGATGTTTTTGTGATTTTTATGGTTTATGTAAAAATAATGCAATTAAACTAAATATGCGTATAAACGTAAAGACGAGAATTGAAATGCAATAAAATAAATCAAAGCGATAAATAAAGCGAGAACGAAATAAAAGCAATAAGAACAATAAGAACGAAAAGGAAATAAACTTGAAATTAAATTTAATCGAAGTGCGATAACAATTAAATGTAAAGGAATTGAAATAAACTTGAATTGAAACGACAAGAAATATAAACTGAAACAAGAATTTAAACGACAAGGAAAATATAAACTTACACTAGCAAAATGAAGAACTCACTACACTAGGTGCTTGAAAAATAAAATCCTAAGTCTAGGAAAAGAAAAGTGCGAGACGAAAGATAGGTTTGTTTGTCTGATGTTGTGTGTCTTATGTCTTCATGGAGCAAGGTTTATATAGGGCACTCGTCAGCCCATGGGCTAGCCATTGAATGGCCAAATGTCAACTCTTCTTTAAAATCTTTCCTTTCGAAGCCTCCTAAATCCGTGAGATTGCGTTGATATTCTGACAGGCTTGATTCTTCCTTGTTTTGGAACACTCGGAGTTACTATAAAAACTCCCTTGATTTCTTTCCTTGTGAGGCCCTCCGTCACGTGCACATTATCCTCCGAAAATCTAGAATAGGATGGGAAGGGCTTCAATTTTGAAAGCTGGTCGTGCCCAACAGTTTCCTTAGTTTACACATATTTGTATATGTATACAAATAATTATATATATATATACCAATATATGCATATATGGGAGAATGAATCAAGACAGCTTGGTTGAAATGCCTAGCCCATGCGGATGGGCTCATAAAGTGAAGCCATCCATTGTGATATACAATATTAATATATATATATTAGGTCAATAAGTTGGCAGCCGCATTCATCCCTTTTATGCCCAGCCGCATATTCATCCGGCCGCACTAAATTGTGTCCAGCTGCCTATTCATCACACCCGGCCGCATATTCATCACACCGGCTGCAGTCTTCCATTCGCCCGCGCGATCTTCAATTCTGCCCGCCGCAATCTTCCATTCTGCCCGGCTCATCTTCCAATTCGCCCGACGCGGTCTTCCAATTCTGCCCGGCCGCGATCTTCCACTGCCCGCGCGGTCTTCCAATTCTGCCCGGCTTCTTCCACGGCCGTAGTCTTCCAGTGCCCGGCTACGGTCTTCCACGGCGCGGTCTTTCCACGGCGCGGTCTTTCCAGTCTGCCGGCTACGGTCTTCCAATTCTGCGACTACGAACTTCCACGCTCACGAACTTCAATCTGGCCGTGCCCAGCAGAACAATCCATATGCACTAGCCCGGCCGCAATTCTTCTTCTCCATCCAATATCCCGTGCCCGGATTAGGTGGGTTTCCACCACCCCCAAACATTGCCCCCCGATTTGTTTAGCTTCGGAATTGGTGTAGAGGTAAGAAAATTGAAACCCAAAACTTTTCAATTTCTGAAATTTGAGATTTTTATTTCTTCGTGGCAGGTTATCTCTCCGCCATTTCCAGACCGTTGGGTAATATTTTTTCAAAATCGACCATTGATCGGCGCATCATGGACCCGACCATTTTGGTCACTTAACTTGTACGCCCCCTTTCCTAACACTTGGTGGACGAGAAATGGGCCTTCCCAAGTTGGAGACCACTTGCCAAATTTTGGATCCTTTGATCCCACCGGAAGAATGGTCTTCCATACTAAATCTCCGACCCCAAAACTCTTGGCCTTGGTCTTTTTATCGTATGCTCGAGCCACGGCCTCTTTTTGGGCCTTCAATCTATCTAAAGCGCCCAATCTGACCTCGTCAAGGTCATCTAACTCTTGTGCCATGGCTTGCCCGTATTCGTCCTCACTCCATTCGGCATGGCGAACCACTCTTAAGGACTTAACCGAAATCTCAAGTGGCAAGACGGCATCATGGCCATAGGTGAGGGCGAATGGCGTTGTTTGCGTGGCAGACCTTTTCGAGGTTCTATACGCCCATAGAGAGTTGGAAAGAAGAGAGTGCCATTCCTTGGGATTTTTATCAATCATTTTTTCCAAAATCCCTTTTATCACCTTATTACTAGCCTCCGCTTGGCCATTTGATTGGGGATTGTATGGGGTGGATTGGACCATCCTAATTCCCCAATTTCTCGCGGCGGCTTGAACAGCCTCGCCCATGAACGCCGTTCCTCGGTCAGTCATGATGGACTCGGGCAAGCCAAATCGATGGATGATATTCTTCTCAATGAATTCTATCACCTCAACTTGAGTAACTTGCTTGAGTGGGACGGCCTCCACCCACTTTGTGAAAAAATCGGTGGCCACTAATATATACTTATGGCCCTTAGATGACTTTGGGTATATTTGGCCAATCACATCCATTGCCCAACCTTTGAAAGGCCAAGCCTTGACAATGGGATTCATTGGTCCGGCCGGGACATGTTGGATCGGCCCATGCCTTTGACAGTCTTTGCAACCCTTGGCATATTCAATGCAATCTTTGAGGATAGTCGGCCAATAATAACCGTGCCTTCTTAAAAGCCATCTCATCTTGATGCCAGCTTGATGAGCACCGCATATCCCCTCGTGGACCTCGGTCATTGCTACGAGTTGTTCCTTTTTGCCCAAACATTTCATGAGCAAGTCATCGGAACCTATGCGGAACAATACTTCATCCCTTATCACATAATATTGGGCCCTCCGCCGAATTTGTTGGCTATATGACCCATTTGGATTTTTCAAATACTGCACGATGTCGTGCCTCCAATCCTCCGGTGCTATGGTTAACACCATAACTTCTACTGGAACCCCTCTTTCAAAGACGGAGGGGAGAGACCTCTTCTCAACTTTAAAAAGCTCCTCAGAGAGCCCTTCGGAGATCTCCACTCCGGATGCTAATTGGGCCATGGCGTTGGCCTGAGTGTTATATTCTCTCGGTAAGTGGGCGAGTCTCACATCATCGAAATCTTCCATCAATTGGCTGGCCAACGCATGATATCCAAGCAAAGCTTGGCTAGTCACCTTGTAGTCGCCAGACAATTGTTTTAAGACCAACATTGAGTCTCCCATGACCGCCACACTTTTTACCCCAAGCTCTTTCAAAATTTCCAACCCTATGATCAGGGCCTCGTATTCGGCCTGATTGTTGGTACAATCAAAGTCCAATTGAAAAGAATAACGAGTTCGGAATCCTTTGGGCGTTTCAATGATGACACCTGCCCCGCCCATGTTAAATGTTCGAGACCCGTCAAAATAAAGGCGCCATGGAAATAAACTCAATGTGCCCACCTCGAGGAAATCCATCTCCTCCATTTCAACACAAGGGTGGGCCGCCAAGAAATCGGCCAAAGCTTGCCCCTTAACGGCCTGCTGGGGCACATATCGGAAAGTGAATTCCGCCAATGCCATTGTCCATTTTCCTATTCGCCCTCTAATGATTGGGCGAGTGAGCATATATTTTATCAAATCAGTCTTGGCGATTATATGCACCACGGAAGGCAACATGTAATGCCTTAACTTGGTCGCGGTAAAATACAGAGGCCAAGCAAAGTTTCTCCACCGGAGAATATTTCTCTCGGTGGCCGTTAGAATTCGGCTGAGGTAGTATACCGCTTGCTCTTTCTTCTCATCATTGTCTTGGGCTAGTAAACTTCCGATGGAGTTTTCCGCGGCTGAAATATATAGTTTCAAGGGTTCGGCCACGCTTTGGTGGAATGAGCACCGGAGGCTTGGCCAAATATTCTTTAATGGCGTCAAATGCCCTTTGGTGAATCTCTTCCCACCGAAATTTCTCTTCATCTTTGAGTTTTAGCAAAGATGAGAAAGGCTCAACTTTCCCTGCGGAGTTGGCTATAAACCTTCGAAGGAAGTTAATTTGGCCCAATAAACTTTGCACTCCTTTCTTGTTTTTTGGAGGGGGCGCATCAATGATAGCCTTCGCCTTATTTTTATCAATCTCAATCCCCCTTTGGTGCACCAAGAATCCTAAGAAATTTCCGGCGGATACCCCAAAAGCACACTTTTTTGGGTTCATTTTCAATTGATGCCGCCGCATTCTTTCAAAGGCCGACCGGAGGTCATCCAAGTGGCCTAGTCTAGACTCCGATTTTATAACAACATCGTCGATGTAAACTTCTAAATTTCGACCGATCATGTCATGGAAAATAGCGTTCATTGCCCGCTGATATGTGGCCCCGGCATTTTTCAGGCCGAAGGGCATCACTACATACTCAAAAGTTCCAATGGATCCGGGGCACCTGAAGGCTGTCTTGTGGACATCCTCCTCGGCTATAAAAATTTGGTTATAGCCGGAGTGCCCATCCATGAATGATAAAATTTCATGCTTGGCCGCCCCATCGACTAAGAGGTCGGCCATGGGCATGGGATATTCATCTTTGGGAGTTGCAAGATTAAGATTGCGAAAATCAACACATATTCTTATTGCTCCCGTTTTTTTCTTTACAGGTACAATATTTGAAAGCCATTCTACGTATCTAGCTGGCCTAATAAATTTGGCTTTTACAAGCCTTACAATTTCTTCCTTAACCTGTAATTCTACTTCTGCCGACATCCGGCGGGGCGGCTGCTTGAAGGGCTTGAAATCTTCCACCATTGGTAAGCGATGCTCGACTAAGTCACGACTCAATCCGGGCATCTCGGTGTAATCCCAAGCGAAGCAATCCTTGAATTCTCGCCAAAGCTCTTTCATCTTGGCCCGAAGTTCTGGCTCCATTAGACCACTGATGTAGATTGGTCGATGGTTGTCTTCCGTCCCCAAGTTGATTTCTAACAAAGGGTCTTGGACTTCCGCATTCGAATCATCCATCTCGCTTGGTGCCAACTCTACCTCTTCGAGCTCAAGTGCATCATCCTCCGGGCCTTCATGAAGAAATTCCACCAAGTTGGCGGTGGACCCATGCTCGGCCGCTCTTTCGGCCCAAAAACCATATAGCCGTCTCAAAGTGTCCTCCACCGCGGCCCTCTTCTCTTCCTCTATGTTTGTATCATTCATTGAGGGAGAAAAAATCAGCTGTAGTGGGACGCTCCCCATCCGCTTGGGCATCATGTGCCCCCAAGTCTATCAACTTTTGGGCCGAGACTCCCGTAGGTCGGCCGTTCTTATCTGACCCCGTAAAATAAAGGGGCCCAATGTCATCTTCATAAAACTTTGCCTCTACCGCATTGGCGGAGGCCATGAAGGGCCGTACATCGGCCTGAACAATCTCTACACTTCCATCCTCATGCCAAAATTGTAAAAATTGATGAAGTGAAGAAGGCACGCACATGCTTCCATGGATCCAATCTCGGCCTAACAAAGCATTGAAATGGGCCGTTGTCTCCACCACAAAGAAGGAAGTCATTCTAACTTTTTGCCCCACTCTAACTTGGAGTGGGAGAATCCCCTTTGAAGTCGTGGTGTCTCCCACGAACCCACTGACTGTTGTCTCGGTCGGGATTAACTCATCTGACCCTTTCTTTAATTTCCTCATGATTGAGGCTGGTAGGATGTTGACCGTAGCCCCCATATCCACAAGGACTTTACTCACCGGAACTCCATCGAAATGAGCTCCCACATACAAGGGCTTAAGGTGGGAGGACATTTTCTTGGTGGGCATGTCATAGCACACCTTCTTGGGCACTTTCTCCTCCTTTTCGGGCACCATGATGCAAGGTTGGGCATTCCCTTCCTTTGGAGTTTCTTGGGCCATCCCAATTTCTTTGGCCCCTTCCATTTGGACCATGGACTCAACCTCATCGAACACATCTCCGTCCATAAAATTAGGTTGATCCGGCCGAGCTTCGAAAAATAATGGGAGTGTAACAACCATGGCATTTACCTCGTCAAAGTCTCCAAACTTTACTTTGACCTTGCCCACTTTTAGCTCATTCTCAAACTTGGCCATCTCTTCATTCCGTTCTTTCTCTAAGTGTTCTATAGCTTCCTCCGACAGATCCTCTAAGTATTCGTCGTCCGCATACTCCTCATCTTCCCCATATATCTCTTCGTCTTCGGCCGCCGAACCTTCAAGATTTTCCAATGGCTCCTTAGCTTCTTCCTCGGCCGTGTGCTCGGCCTCTTCTTCTACCATATTAATTTCAGCGTCGACCATAACTTGGTCTTCTTCCGCCCTAGGCTCGCTTACTATTTTATGGGGCACATCCCCAACTTCTTGGACCATGTTTTGGTCATTTTCTTCTTTACTCTCAACCTTGGTGGGTTGAGCCACTTTGGTCATGGCCGGGGCCTTGGCGACCAGAGGCTTGGCTTTTGGTGGAGCCTCCCTTGCCTTTTGAACCTTGAGAGGTTTATCTCCTCTCCTCTTAGTCGGTTCACTAGCTTCCACTTTAGAGTTATTTGCCTCGAAAGCCCCAGTCAAATGGGCCTCCAATTCCGAGATTGGCTCTTCTGGGGCCGTTACCACAACTCGGCCATTCACCCATTCTCGACGTATTTTCATCTCCTCGGCCGCGGCTGCCTCCAAAGAAGCGACGGCATCGGCCTTGGCCAACTCCAACTCCTCCAATCGAAGTTTTTCGCGAAGCTCGACCAATCGGTCAAGTTGAGCTTGCCTTTTATCCGCCCAATCTAATTCTGCCTTGCAAGTGGTGGCATATTGCCTTTGAGCCCTTCTTGTTTGAGTCTTGCTCAAAGGTACAGGCGGGAGTTTTGGGCCCCTGCTTCTATACCATTGGCCCACCTTTGTGTTTGGCACCTTGAAAGTTGGGACACCACTACCGTCCGCGGGGCGGGGTCTTGATACATATGCCACATCTCGGCTTTTGCCTTCTCCCACCGAAATCCACATGCTTCGATTTTGGCTTGAATCGGGCGAATCAATGTCTTCATATCTTAGAGGGGCATGTTGATTTCTCCTCTTCGGCTGATATCTCGGCCTCTCATACCTATCTTGGTACTCATGCAATGGCCGTTTGTTCGACCTTACTTCCATTTCGCCCCTTGGGCTATGTGGGCCGTAATTCTCGCCCGACTTGTTATCATCTTCTTTTCAAAACTCCTAGATCTGCCCACTTGGACTTGATCCTTGGTTTGCTCCTTAATCAGCCCCTTAATGGGTTCATTGGTTGGCCCCTTGGGCTTTGGCGAAACCACTTCGAGAGTCACCTCACATTGGCATCGACTACATAGCACAATGGCCTTTGGAGGTTCTTCCTTGGTCAAAACTTTTGTCTCGGGAACCTTGGCCACCTCAGGGTACATTTTAGCTTTGCCCTTCACCTTAGGATCCGCCGGAATTTCCCTTGCCCTTCTTTCTGCCGCAGCCCTTGCTGAGCCACCCAAGTCCAACCTAGGCCTAGGTTGGTCTGGCCTTGGGAAGTTAGCATTCACCATGTTGACTTGAGCATTTGGGAAAGGATTCTGGTCGACACCCATTGTAGCTTTCTCCGGAAACTTCAAGATCTTCCGATCGATGAGATCCTGCACGGCATTCCGAAAAACCAAACAATTGTTAGTCGTATGAGACCACACATTGTGAAACTTGCAATAAGTTTTATTTCTAAGTTTCGTTAGCCGACGGAATATCATGATCATTAGATAATTTTATGATCTTTTCTTTCAAAAGTTGGTCGAAAATTTGTTCGGCTTTAGAAATATCAAATGTGTAGGACTTAGTCACGACCGCCTTTTGGGAGGTTCCACTAAACTTGGACATTTGGGCCGTGGTCGGCCTTTGATCCTAGAGGCTTTAGACAAAGCCATGCACACATATGGTCCTTTGGCCACAATCTCGGCCAAGTTTACCTCGGCCGACTGTTCTTCCTCCTCTAAGTAAACTTCATCACCTCTTTCTTCTGAGTCTATATCTCCAATGTCTACAGCGTGGACCGCCGTGGTCCTAGACCCGGAAGGTTTGGTTGAATCCCTATAAAATGTCGGCCGGGGTGCCGGCCGCCCTTTTTGTTGCTCCTCCTTTAGAAGGGCTTCGTATCGATCCACCCGAAGTAAGAGATCATAAATGTCGCGGAACTCAATTCCTTCGAATTTCTTTCGGAGGTCAAGCAACAATCCTCCTTGGGCCAATTTTGCAAACTCGTGCTCCGGCATATTGACCGTACACCTAGCCCTTGCTTCTCTAAACCGCCCCAAATATTCTTGGACCGACTCACTTGGCTTCTGACTTATCTTTGCCAAGTCGGCCATTGAGACTTCCGGCTCCGGTCGATAAAATTGCTCGTGGAAGACTTGCTCCATAACTTGCCAATTCGGGACGGAATTTTGTGGAAGCTTAACATACCATGAAAAAGCTGCCCCCGTAAGGGTACTCGGAAATAGCCTTAGTTTCAAGGCCTCGCGATGCCCAATCTCCGCGCATTGGGCCGTGAATCGGCCAATGTGCTCAACGGTCGACTGGAGCCCATCTCCCGAAAATAGTGCGAAATCCGGAACCTTGAAGCCCCTCGGAAATTCCTCTTGATCAAAATGCTCCGGATATGGCCTTCGGTAGACTGGCCTACCAATCCTCCTAGCATGGGGCACCATATCTTGAATCATTTGTTCGACCGCACCTCGGTCGATTGCTTGATTCCCTAGCAATGGGTTGTTAGCATTCCCGCCGGGGTTATTCCAACCACCAACTCCGAATTGGTTGATATGAGGCCCAGCGAAATTGGCCCCAGCCGCTTGGTGAGCTTGTGGGCGGAATTGATTATATGGCGGGAACACTTGAAATTGGTTGACCGCCGCATATGGGTTGTTGCCCATCGGCGGAATATTAACCACTGGGGCTTGGTTGCCCCCAGCTGGTGGATTAAGTTGGGGCAGATTTACTCCAAAACCATTTGGTTGGGCCTCCACTTGTGGCCCAACCGCTGGTGCTCCAATTGGCGCCCCTTGGTTTCCATTTTGGCCCTTTTGTTGGCCTAACCATCGATCAAATCTCTCGTTGATCTGAGCATTTTGAGTGGCCATCGTTTGGGCCATCGTCTCCATGACTCGCATGAGTTGTTGGAGTTCCAATGAAGTGGCCGGATTCGGCCTCAATACTGGTCCCCCGGCGACTTAGTAATATCCTCAACCACCACGTGATCGTGGCCAACGGCCGTGTTTGGCCGGGGCCATTTTGATCTTGAGTGGCCGGAACATTTTGTGGCTGAGTATTCAAAGGGAGTGAACCAGCCATGCTTGTCTCTGATTCCGACCGAAGTCTAGACTCTTCAAATTCTTGATCTCTTCTAGGATTCCTCCTAGTGTTTACGACCATACAAAACCTAGTGGTCCCACTGGGCGTGCCAAATTATGTTACCCTCTTTTCGGCCGGGGCGGCCGACGGAAGGAACTTTTGGTCCTTCTTCTTTTGGATGCGGGGCGTGCCACCACCAAGCCCCGAAATTGGGCTTGAATGGAATGAGAATAGATGGATGTGTTGCGCTTCTAACTTCTGAGCAAACGATTGATCGACCAAGCAAGGAACCTCTTCTTGGCCTAGATTATTTCACTTTCTCGGGCTCGAGAATGGCTAGGTTTCGTACGGATGTTTTTGTGATTTTTATGGTTTATGTAAAAATAATGCAATTAAACTAAATATGCGTATAAACGTAAAGACGAGAATTGAAATGCAATAAAATAAATCAAAGCGATAAATAAAGTGAGAACGAAATAAAAGCAATAAGAACAATAAGAACGAAAAGGAAATAAACTTGAAATTAAATTTAATCGAAGTGCGATAACAATTAAATGTAAAGGAATTGAAATAAACTTGAATTGAAACGACAAGAAATATAAACTGAAACAAGAATTTAAACGACAAGGAAAATATAAACTTACACTAGCAAAATGAAGAACTCACTACACTAGGTGCTTGAAAAATAAAATCCTAAGTCTAGGAAAAGAAAAGTGCGAGACGAAAGATAGGTTTGTTTGTCTGATGTTGTGTGTCTTATGTCTTCATGGAGCAAGGTTTATATAGGGCACTCGTCAGCCCATGGGCTAGCCATTGAATGGCCAAATGTCAACTCTTCTTTAAAATCTTTCCTTTCGAAGCTCTCCTAAATCCGTGAGATTGCGTTGATATTCTGACAGGCTTGATTCTTCCTTGTTTTGGAACACTCGGAGTTACTATAAAAACTCCCTTGATTTCTTTCCTTGTGAGGCCCTCCGTCACGTGCACATTATCCTCCGAAAATCTAGAATAGGATGGGAAGGGCTTCAATTTTGAAAGCTGGTCGTGCCCAACAGTTTCCTTAGTTTACACATATTTGTATATGTATACAAATAATTATATATATATATATACCAATATATGCATATATGGGAGAATGAATCAAGACAGCTTGGTTGAAATGCCTGGCCCATGCGGATGGGCTCATAAAGTGAAGCCATCCATTGTGATATACAATATTAATATATATATTAGGTCAATAAGTTGGCAGCCGCATTCATCCCTTTTATGCCCAGCCGCATATTCATCCGGCCGCACTAAATTGTGTCCAGCTGCCTATTCATCACACCCGGCCGCATATTCATCACACCCGCCGCAGTCTTCCATTCTGCCCGACGCGATCTTCCATTGCCCGGCCGCAATCTTTCCAATTCGCCTGTCTTTCCAATTCTGCCCGGCGCGGTCTTCCATTCTGCCCGGCCACGTCTTCCACCGCCGCCGCGGTCTTCCATTCTGCCGGCTCGGTCTTCCACCGCTGGCGTAGTCTTCCCGGCCATCTTTCCACGGCGCGGTCTTCCACTGGCGCGGTCTTCCACCCGCTCGGTCTTCCACTGCCTGCCACGAACTTCCAGTGCCGGCTCACGAACTTCCACGGCTACGAACTTCAATCTGGCCGTGCCCAGCAGAACAATCCATATGCACTAGCCCACCGCAATTCTTCTTCTCCATCCAATATCCCGTGCCCGGATTAGGTGGGTTTCCACCACCCCCAAACAGTACCCTTCTACATCTTGCTAGTGAATTCTGGATTAGTCTCTTTGCGTTTTTGGTATGTTCTTTGTCTCCCTAATTTCATATTTTGTCTCTCTTGATTTGTCTGATTTGTTTACATATTTTTTTTATTTCTGGTTTCTTTTTAGATTTTCTGATTTGGTTATCAGGAGATGATGAGGAAACTTGCAGATTTATAACTTTTTCTTTTGTAGGTTTTCTATGTGAGTCGTATGTTTTTTTGTTGTTGAAAATTTGCAGGTTCTTGATGGTCTTTTTTATGCTCATTTTACAAGTTTTCTATGGAAATATGGACCAATGGTAAAATTTCTCTTCAACCTAATTTTTTATGTTTATAATCTTAGCTTCTTCTTTTTTTCTCTCTTTGTCATTTTGATTTATTTACAGGGATGATGGAGGAGACTTCAGTTGTGCATCATTTGTATGTTTGGATGAGGAATGCTTGGATTAGGAGTACATAGGTCCTGTTAGGAATTATGTTTGTTGTAGAATAAAGATTGGTTAACTATGTAATAACTATTGAATCTTCAAGTTTTATGAAAGAAACTATTATATATTCAACCATAAAGCATTATGGTTGGTTTTCTAGTTAAAATCATTGTATAACATCATAGGAAATCAAAAAGCATTATTGTACGTAAAGATTACGTTTTTTTATAAAAACCGTCGTCTATTGTATGTAAAGATGATGTTTTTTTATAAAAATCGCCGTCTATTGTATGTAAAGATGACGTTTTTTTATAAAAACCGTCATCTATTGTAAGTAAAGATGACGCTTTTTATGACGGCTCGAGTTGACTTGGTGTCTCCAAGACCTGCGAGGATTGCTGCTCGGTTAACTTTGTGTTTCCGAGGCCTGCGAGAATGGAATTGACGGAATATTATTGGAATTGACGGAATGTTATCGGAATTGATGGAATATTACAGGAATTGATAGAATATGAATGGGGTTATGTCCAGGTGGAGAGTTTTCTAAGTTTTAAGGATTTTATACAATTCACAATTAATTTCTTAAGCGATGAATTTGTTTTATAAGCAAAAAAGGAAAATATATGTTTCAATTAAACTGTTATTATTGACATTAAGATTTCACTTGGTCAAAGTTATTTTAATAATTTTCTCGTTTTCCTACTTATCTGTAATAAGTTAATTATAAATCTTCATATATATATATATATATATGCATAATATAATATATATATATATATGTATTTATAATTGGGTTTATATAAGTTTCGAAGGAAAGGTTAAAAGTGTCTTCGGCGGTTGTTTGTTTATTTTTATTTTCATCTTTATTTTTATTTTTATATATATATTTATTTATCTAAGCTAGTAATACATAAATTGATTTATAAATTAGAGGAAGTCCAGCGAGTGGACTTTTGTTTTATAAATGACTTTATGCAATTAAAGTTCTATTATTTGATCTTGAATGAGTTATTATGAATTTTACTTTCCAAGCATGACTGTTTGATTTTGAATATTTTTATTATTATATCCTGTTTATATTTAAGTTGAGCATGGCTTGGAAAGTAGGAAGGATAGTGGCAACAAAATTTAAGGATGGATGAGAAATGCTTTTTATGACTTTCCGGGAAATGTTTTTAAACCACTATAGGTACACATGTTACCTTCGGAATAAATGTTGCTTTTGGAATAAATGGTTGCCTTCGGTTATGTCACCGCGTTGGACAGTTGGCCCACGAGTCTTAGGGATATCCGGATAGTACGGAGCAAGGAATGTGGATCGGGTTGACTAAATGTCTCATAAGTCCTGCGAGGATTGTGGCTTGGGTCGACTTTGTGTTATCGAGGCCTGTGAGGACATGTCACAAACTGTGACACAAGGAATTGACGGTATAATGTGGGAAATAACGAAAATTAAGGAATTGACGATTATATAATGGGTACACCTAGGTGGAAATGAAATATTGATTTTCAATGCTTTAAACTGATTTAATAATTTATGTAAACGTGTGTGTGAAATATTATATATAAATATAAATATGCCCGTTCAATTTATGTATGAGTATAGCATGTGAATGTTAATGAGCATATCACTAACATGAGAACTTGGATTGATTTACAATCGCAATGGACAATAATAATTGATGAGATATACAAGTACAGTGTAAAAAGGGAAAGAACTACGTGTGGCTTGATCCCTTATTAAGGGTATGTAGGCAACCTAAAGTTACCAGGTGCAGCCACGAGACTAAGTAATTGAAAAGTTTTTCAGCTTAGTTATATTGAAATCTGTTAACATATTCTTGTTGTTTCCAAAAGTTGGGGTTAGTTTCCGTTGGTAGCATGATTTATTTGTTTTAAAGAGGCTTGAGGCCATAAAGATTTGAATATTGATTGCATGAATTCTATTATTGTGTATGTTAAACGGTTGTGGACATTTAAATTGCTTGTTGACAGGTGAAAATTTTGGGAACTGAGCAATTTACAAGGGATTTGACAGAAGTCCAACTTGAAGAAAATTTGGTTTTTAGTTAGAAGGGCAATTCGGTCATTTGTGCCCTACACCCGCCAGGTGTCGAACACGCACAAGGTTCGACTCATATTCCCAAGTGGAATTTGGGTCAGTCATGTTAGAGAGAGGGAACTGATGGGGAGAAGGGGTTGCCAGATTCCAACGAAGTGAGGTAGGAGAGAGAGAAATGAGATATAGGTTTTTATTTTATTTTAATATATGTTGAAATTTTTTTAAAATTTAATTGCACCTAAACTAAAAAAGTGGACCCTATGTTTGCCATGTCATCACTTAACAGAAGACAAAATGATCAAACTGATGGAACGTGTAAATTGATCGAATTTTAGAATGTTAAGGCGTAAATTAACAAAATTAAAACATCGTGGCCCATTTCAAGAATAACCCCAAACCTTCAAGGGGTAAAATGATGTTATCTCTTAAATTTTTTTGATAGAAATTGAGCATTGTCCTTAAATTGAAACCATATGAACCTTTGTGGTAAAGGTAATAAACCACAATGACCAAAAGTAACTTTTTGCCTTTATTTTATTTTATTTTGAGTAATAATTAAGCTAACGAAGTTGAAAACATGCAAAAGAAAAAGAGGACTAGGCTTAGGCTCAAATTGTTCAAAATTGGTTTAATTTGGTCCAGTTTCATCAGTGATTTTTGTCAAATTCAAATTGAACCAAAAACAATTTCATTGTCGATGACTGTTAATCCATCATGCTTTGGCATGTTTACCGCTATAAAACAATTCCCTTTGATGAATCCAACGCCTTAGTTCTCATGAGTATTTTATCTCTCTTTCACAGGTCGTGAAATGTTTATGCTTGTGGCCATGAAAACATTTACAACGGCTACTTGAAAAACGCTTATATATTTGCCACTGAAAACATAAAATAAGAAAACCCGCTTGTGTTAACCCCTTTATATATATATATTTTTTTTTGCCTTCCAAAGCTTGTGTTAACCTTCAGTCGTGATTGATTAAGATTTGCTCTAGCTAATTATGTTTTTTTTTTCTTTCCAAGAACAGTAATTCTTTTAAGTGTTCACATTCTAGCCAGGGTTTTCAAGAACAGTAATTCTTTGGTCTACTTGAAAAAGAGAGAACTTGTTATCTATCAACTCACAAGTTGCTTGAGCATCTTCAAAAACTAAATAGAAACTGAGATTATGAACAAAGAGGGTTGAGATGAGACTAACAACTTAACTATATTCTAAATTTTTATTTTTATTTTATAAAAACAAAAACAAAAAAAGAAATACAAAAAAGTAGGAGGATACTATTGTAATTATTTATATCTTCTCCAAAAACTGAAATTAATAAATTGAACCTTTTGAGTGGTTGACCATGGGATCAAGCAAGTCGTTCCAACCAAACCCTCAAACAGATTGTCGATATATCCCCTCGATCGAGTTTCCAAAATACCTACAGGTTTTGATTAGAAATATAAAAGGCTGGTCAAGTACGGAAAATAATAAAACAAAACATCTTTTTATCTTAATTTTATATTTCTATAATAATTATCGCTCTTATTAAACTCTTAATTCAAAGCACTTGTTAACAAATTAATCAACCCAACAAATGAAATTGAGTAATCTAATGTAAAACATTTTGCTCCATTTGCAACTTTTAGGGCATTTAATGGTGACCCAACTAATTACTTCACAGTTGATTAAGAATCACTTATATCACTAATATCTTTAGTTCAAGTGATTAAGACAATTATCTCGAACCTAGAAGGAGTTCTAGGTTCGAGTTTCCTTTCCTCTCAAAATCACTTATATCACTAATATCTTTATCCCACCTATTTGGGCGCTTAAAGATTGACAATCACAGCCACATCTAAGGATAAAATTCCGGTCTTCGCCGCCACTTTGTACCCGAAAAAGAAAAAGAAAAAAGAAGAAAAAATGATATCTCTCGTAGTATAAGGAAGCCTTTGGCTATCTTGCCTCCATACAACAGAAGACAAGTTGGAGCATTTGCGATTTTGAGGAAGCTACAAAATTGAAAATGTTGGTCGCATTGGGAGCCATGGAACAAATCAATGGTGACGTTAAAAAGGCTCCATGAATTGTACGGCACAATAATCTCAACGGACTTATAACAAAAATAAATAAATAATGACACCCATTGATCAAATGCAAAGAAAATTAAATTCTTGAATTTTTCTTAGAAGGCAAAATATGAACCTAAAAACGCCTAGAAAAACAACACGGTTTTCAAAAAGTCGTGCAAGGATAATTTCAAACAGAAATCGATCCAGAATGAACAGTTTTCTATTTGTTTCTTCAGCTGGTAGTTGAAATTGCAAAATCCAGTTTTATTGCACTTCACAAATGAATAACTTTACCTATCAGGCATAAGGCATAAGGCAGAATGATCCATCAAAATTTGCACATGAAAGAATTGATCAATTTCCACGCTTGCCTATGTTTGTTCCCAATTTATATATAATCATTTTATAGAATCATGATGTTCTCATCTCCAACAAAAATCCAACAATCCTTGACCTCACTTGCAGTTCAACAGGGAAAAAAAATTCCAGCAAATCTAAGCACTAATTCAACTCCCACAAAGCACAATTTAGAAAAGTTTATGCTTGGATAGACTAAGTTTTACTTCAACATATCAGATATTCAACAATTACGACTAAACGATTCATATTCAACATTCTCGGGATGGCATATGTATAATTTTCACTCAAACCAGAAGGCAAAATAAGCACAGCGCGCTATACGAACTTCATTGGGAAAAGAAGAAACAAAATGATTTGCATAGTTGCCACAATTCGCCAGTGTACTTCAAAAAGACTATACATCCAATTTCTAACACATTTTATTTGTATATGTTTCTTATTACCATTTTCTCTTTTTCTAAAGAACCATGCTGTCAGTTGCTTCATATGTTTATATAGATGTGCTAAATTAAGACCAACAACAGGTAATTTTAGTTTAACATAATTAATCAAACAAGACACAAGACAGAATCAGATGGAGCTGATTATGTAAGTATGCCAGGCTAATGAAATTTTACCCTAGTTTATATATTTATACTATTGCTCCTTTGCCCTAGTTGCATTTTTTTCTTCAGGTTCTGTAATTTACATAGGTGCCTATATTTACATTTTCTATAAATACCAGTATATGGTCATCATAATTTATCAGATAGCTCTATAAGATTGACGGAAGATAAGATGTGTTTTTCTTTCTCACACGAAAGTACTCAGTCATTTTATTTTCTTTTTCTTTCATCATGAAATCGCTTTCCCTTAAACCACTGGGTCACAACCTCACAAGTGCAATGGGGAAAACAAGAGAGGGTACCGAATTTCTAACCTTCATGTTCTTTCGTTTCATGATGTAAATTATACTGAGTCTTCAGTTTAGGAGGTCACAATAATCTAAATAGCAGATAGCTGACCATACCCATGCCTATACCAGGAATACTGGAATGCTCTCCTTTTGTAGATTGTACATAAATTACATATTAGGAAATTATAAGGACAGTATATCAGGAAACTATTTATACAAAGGTTCTCAGTAGTTTTCGGAATTGATCTCTAAACCCAAAGTGCAAAATGATTCAGCATGGTTTATACTCTTCTCTAAATTTTGTTTCCCCTCCCCCTATTCCAGACTAGTGCTACAAGTGAAGGCTTACATTAAAATATCAAAATGCATCATTAAAATTTAGAATTGATTTAGTATTATTTGCCCATTAGGTTATGAATTTTGACAATCTCATCCCATTTTTCGACCCAAATAAAAAAGGAAAGGGAGAGACGGAAATAGAAGGATTTTATTTCATATAAAATTTTGACATTACTCACGATTTACTCTCAATAAAAACTATTGGAAGAAACAAAGGAAATCTCTCGAATGCCACAGTAGCATATGGGTTTAAGAGATGTTATGTTAGTTGGGGAAGATGATACTCGATAGAGGTTATTAATTTACCAAGCATTGCAATTGTCACCAAATTATGTCCGAAGAACTCTTACATAATATATTACATATCATAGTTACAATTCGATAAGGTTGAAAAAGACTAACCCTAAAGTCAGATAATAGTCTCCAAAAGACCATCGCTTCGAAAGGCCAAAAAAATGTAAACTATAACAAGTTCAGGCTATGGATATAAAATAAACATGTAATGCATGGTAGAAGAAAACGGATGGGGAAAAAAGAAAGAAGATAACACACTTCAATATAGTGCTCTCTTTAGCAGCATAAATTATCAAATCAATAATAATTTCTATAACTGAAAACCATGTCATCACATATAAAGAACAATCCACTAAAAAAACAGGAGCACAAAACTAATGAGACAAGCTACCGTCAAAAAAACATAAGCAGTTTCAAATGCACATTATAAGTTAATAGTTGCAGACAAGGATAAAAAATAAATAAAACAAAGTAACCCTAAGCACAAAAAAAGTGTAGACATATATCAACAAGTGTAGTATACACAATCAATGGACCAAACATGAAACAAGTATTCTTAGAAAGAAAAAACTAATAAAAACACGTTTTCGAAAAGATAAAACTAGCAATGACAATACAGCTGCATCAAGGAAACAACTTAGAGTCCTAGATTAAGTTGATGTCAAATTATGCATCCTCAACTGTATACAAAAATTTGATCATACAACCCACCACAAAATAAATTACTGAGCTATGAAACATAATGCTTATCAAAACAATCAAGTTTACAAGAAAGCATTTCATTGCTACGATTAAAACATATACCTAAATGTTCTAATTCAGATTAATACTGTTATTTTAGACAATAGGACATCGAGAACCTACAAAATCAATTTCAAGGTGCCATAGTTGCAAAACTCTTCCTAAACTTTGACGACAACAATACCCAAAGAAAAGCCCAAAAATGAACCCTCTCCACACCTCCTCACCCCTCACATCCTCAAATATCTGTCTATTCACCACTGCACATCTTCCCAACACCAAACCCCTATTACTTCCTGCAAATAATTGTGCTCCTGACAAAATAATCACCCAGATGAAAAAAATAAAAAGTTAAAAAAATCAACCATTGAAATGAAGATAGACAACAAAATTTACATCCTTCTCAAAATATCATAGGCTGTACAAAACCAAATATCTTCCCCCTCCCATCATTCTAGATTTACATAAACCCGCCCCAAAAAAAAAAATCAAAACAACCTAACAGATGTGACAACTATTTTCGATTTTACATTCAAATAATAGCAATATATGATTTTAAATGAATGTGCTCTACATTACGTGCTTAACCTTAACAGAAATTATCATTGAAGGGCTTCCCATCATAGAGATGAGACTGCAAACATCAAAAATCAATGTCCTATTGTGAAATAGGTATGTACCCGGATTACTAGGATACTGGAATGGGTATAAACTCCTCGTACGCATTATGTTGGGGGTAGTCCTGGTTCGAAATATTAGGAACCACACTCGGAAAACAGAATCGCCAATATACCTGGTTCAGAGCAGGTGGAGAACTTTGGTACTACAAAGCAAGAGTCCAGTTGTACGATGCATCTCGACTTTCAGAAACAGCCTATCATATGCCCAAAATCATAGTTCTATTGATGGAAGTCCCTTCCTTACCTGTAACTTGTTTATCTAACTTTCTCCACTAATTACAAATATAAGGATGAATAGAAACAGAAAAAAGGAAAGACACATGATGGGAAAAGAAACAACCTAATTTGTTCCCAAGTAAGGATAAAACTACTTAAGCGAAAGGATTCTTCCTACGTGAAAGTTAAATGTTCCAAATTAGACAACAACCAAAAACACACGACGAACACAAAAGTTTTTCTGAATTGGTAGAAAATTAGAAATCGAAGATTTCATCATTAATTAACATAAATAAATGCAGAACTCTGATGTAATACATGACATTCATGTTGGCATATCGAAGACCTTTTTTTATTTAAAAAAATGCATATAAACATTTATTGTTTATCTATCTCCGTATGCTTGAAAAATCCAAGAGTTCCACAACATACTTGGCAACATTAATTTTGTCAAAATCATGTTTAGAAATAAAGTCAAATCATGAACATAGAAGTTCAGGGCATGAGTGTTGAAAAGTAAAAGTGAATATGATCTCAAGTATGAATTAGAGGGGTGAAAATAACTTGGAATATATCCGTTAGTGCTAGTTCAACAAGAGATATTTTACTTCAATTAACCTTCCAGCTGGAGCCATATGCACATACCACATTTCCATAAGTGGGCATGAGTGGCTCCAACTGTCTTGCTCATGGTTAAGTGTCATCCAATGGGAGGTTTCATTCTAAGAGTTAGTTTAGCTAAAAGCATTCCATAGGAACAGAGAGTGATTGAATACTTGAGCAACTATCACATTCACTCACTTCATTAAGGTGTAGTTCATCGGGATCCAAACTATACGGAATAAGGGTTAATGTAACTAAGGATGGCAATTCGTGTTAGGGGGACGTGTTCACGTCAACCCTATGACACATTTAATTAATACAAATTTATAAATAAACCCAATCCTAGACTAGTCAACCCTATCTTTTTGGGTGTGTTTATACATGAGTTTTGAGTGTGTATAATGATGGATTTTGGGTGTGTTTATATGTTTAAATAGTGCTTGGGTTTTTTTATAATTTCACCCCCACTCCCTTTAATTAATCTGATAACATGAGTCAACTCTCAACACTAATACAACTCGTTTATAATATACTAGTCAAACCCTAACCCAACCCATTTAATTAATCTGACAAATGACTCAACTCTCAACATTAATGCAACTCATTTTTAATGGTAACATATTCAGGTTGATCCATTTATAAGGTGAACTAAAAACTTATAATTAAGTTTCCCTTATTGCTAAATCAAATCTATCACTTATACATTACCTGTAAAAGAACAATCTACTTAATCATGCTACTAACAAAACCATAAAAACTAAGCTTAAATTATACTATGAATCATATATTGAATACTAAAAAAGGGGAAAATCTAATGATTTCCTTTATATAATACTAGTTAAATGTGCTTATCATGCCAAAATTGGGCTACTCATGTTTCGCATTAACTAAACACGGCTATTATTCGTGTTAGGGGTCGTGTCATATTTGTGTTCCTATCAAGCAATGGTCAACCCAAACTCGCTAACTTCAAGTCAGGTTCTACAGTTATGGGACAGCTTGTGCGGTCCATGACCTCAAGTTCCATAGATACTTTGTATTAGTAAAAGTCTTAACAAGAATCAAATACTGAATATATTAAACAACCATTTCTTGAAAACATTTCTACCAACAAATTTTAACAACTCCAAACCATATGCTCCACAAGTACTTTTTTTTTTTTTTTCGAAAGGAACTAACATGAAAATCATTTTTTAGAGAACAATGTTTGGTCATTGTCCAAGTCAATATATATATATATATATATATATGTATGTATATCCTGTCTACCTCTTTGCTAGTCTAATAATAAAACTACTCACATGAACTAATAATAAATTCACTCATATGAATTAAGGAAGGAGATGATAGGTTCCATCTAAAGGTGACCCCTTATCTGAAAATAAATAAGATTGAATGAACCCCCACCCCAAAAATAAAAATTCAAAAAAAGTGTTTATGAAACAAGATAAAGGTAAGTTTTTTTTTTAATTATTAATCTTTATCCCAAACTAACATTATAGCTTGGCCAGAAATTACAGTTCAAACAAAGTATGCATATTCGAAAGTGCAGAGAAGACAACTTTTTGGCTGAATAGAAAAGGATCCCTAGGGAACTTTCTTTCAGTAAAAAAATTTTTATGATCTTCAATCCTATGGATTAAAAAATTCACCTTAGAATGAAAATTCATATTTATCATCTATTATAGTTTTAACAAACTAAAATCTGAAAATAATTTTTACTGCTTATAGTGCTCAACAGTTTTTCTATAATTCTACGAAATTCATTTACAATTTTCAATAAAATAAGATTAGAATAACTTAAAAGCCATCATGGCGCAGAACTATAATTGCACTGAGTAAAGTTTTTGACGGAGGACTTTGATTTCATCTCTGCAAATGTCGCTCAAAGGGCATTTGTTGAAAAGCATAACTGTAACTTCTACTTCTGCTTTTGCTGTTCCATAGCTGTATCCAAGAGTTGAGAAACTGCTATGGCTGTGCACTTATAATTGGAGATAAATTCCCTCACCCTTAAAGCTATAACCAATAACATGCATTTATTACAAAAATTAATGTAAAAAAATCATATTACATTCAACAAATTTTAACATACATCGCTTAACGTATATTTATAAAAATATCGATCTAACACCAAGATTGTTCATTCCTTGAATCGAAGAATGGGTCATAAATTTATAAGTATATATTTTAATTAAAAGGCAACAGAAGAAAGGTTGAATTTGGCATTCCAATCACCTATGAGGACAAAATTCTCAAAGCGAGCACAAAGAAGAGATAACCAGGTTAAACTCTCAAAGTGGCATCTATATATTTTTTTTCTTATTTTTTTAAATCAGAAATCATATTAAAAATATCTAGGATGCATTGCCCAAGTAAACAAGACTTATGCTAAAGATCCTGTATAGACAATATTGCACTTCCTTAGAAGAGTAGTTGCATATGCCCAAAACGTTTTAAAAGTGGACAAAAACGAACAAAATCAATTTTTTCAAACATTTCTAGAGATCATTTCACTCCTTGCAGCAAAGTACAATATATTTCACCCACCAAAATCACCACCATATCTTAGAGAAAGATAAATATCTAGATAAGCACGAACAGTCTTGAACAACGCCGATATTCAAAATGTTGTCTATTAAACCAGAACCAGGATTCTACAAACAAATCTCTCAACACATATGATCTTGCAGCAACCAGAAATGCCACACCATATATTGTTCTATTTTCCTAGGAAAGATGTGCTAAACCTATGGAACTAATTACGAAAACAAACACAAGCACATAAGTTGCAGCATATGCAAAGAAAAGAAACAACCACATACGTTAGCTAACTAACCATACTTCCAAATAGATGTATTTTCTCTAGAAGACCACATTCATTCAAAAGTAAAGTCATTGACACAAACAAATGACTGAACGCAGATGCTTGCAGCAAGCCTATGCAATGTCACACTATCTATAGTTCAATCTCCAGAAGAAAGAGTTGCTAAACCTATTGCGTGAAGTAACAGAAAACAAAAACTAGATAAGTCTCACATTTGCTATAAAAAAAATTTTAAAAAATAGAAGAAACAAGCACATAGATTAGCCAACTAACCATACTTGTTTTGTTTTTTTTCTCGAAGTTGCACATCCATTCAAAAGTAAAGCAATATACAAACAAATCAGCTGACATGCATGCTTGCAGCAAGCCTATGCAGCCAAAAATGTCACATCACATGTTGTTCAAACACCCTAGGAAAGATGTGCTAAACTTATGGCATCAATTCATAGAAAGCAAATACTAGCACATAAACTTCACCATATGCAAAGGGAAAAAAAAAAGCAAGCACATAGATTAGCCAACTAACCGTACTTTTTTATGTATTTTCCTCTAGAAGGAACACATTCATTCAACAGTATATGTCATAGAAAGGGAAAATTACCTATATGGAGTAATAATTGTCACTGTTGACTTCCAGATCCTCGCCCGGATTGACTACCCATTTGCTGCTGCTGCTGTTGTTGCTGCTGTAATTGGAGGAGGAGGTTAGCAGCAAATTGGAGCGTAGACTGATACCGGTGATTTTTGTCAGCCTCACCATCTGGAGCGCTCTGACCAGCACCAAGAAGTGCAGACTGAAGCTGCTGCATTTGATTTGGGTATTCTGTGTTCACCTTTTCAGACACTAATGGGGCAAAGGTCTGAGACTGTGAATTAGCACCATAAGTCTGACCAGAAAAGGTCATAGAATTATTGTGGTGCTGAGAAACAGGTGAACTGTACAACCCAGAGGCATCTGTTCCATGTGCTAAAAAGCCTTTCTGAGTTCCAAGAGGAGCTTCAGCCAGATACTGCTGGTTGAGATGCGAGGATCCAGTAACTTGTCCACCTTGAGAAGGGATCGTAAAATTACTCGAAGGTCTGGATGAACTTGCAGCATGTAGGGGCAGGCTGACAGAAGAGTCTGGGAATTGGGTGCTACCGAGGACCAGTGGGTTAGAGTGGTTTGAACTGTTTGGAACAGGCGGATATGGCTGGTACTGTGAAAGATTTTGGTCATGCGGATTAAATTGACTACCTAACTGTTGCAACGCATTACCGGTATGATCAAAAATTTGTTGATCTTGTTTCCATCCAGGAGAAGATGCTTTATTAGTTGCAAATGTAGGAAATGAAGGCCTAGCTGCCGAGGATACTGATATCTTAGCACTTTCTGGACCAGACGACTGTGCATTTCCAGGCAGTAAAGTCGCCAGAGTGGCAATAAGTTCAGGAGTTAATGTAACTCCAGCTTGCGATACTGCAGCACTATTACTAGAAGCATAGTCTTGGGGCTGCACTCCAGAAGGCTCACTAGTAGGTGGAAATGGTGGTTTTGCAAAAAGCTTCGAGTCCTCATGCAAAACCCTGTTATAATCCATAGGCAAAATATGTTCCTCCTTCGATGGGATTGCACTATACTCAGCTTGTGAAGAAAGAATCTGCTGTCTATCTATGAACTGTGAAGGTGGCATGGGCTGCATTTCTTGGTGCATAGAAACAGTACTAGGAACTTGTTGTGGAAACTTGAGAACCACACCATACAGACGTTCAGGGCCTGCAACTTTCAAAACATTCTTCAAGAAATCTGAAGGAGGTACCAAAAATAAGGTCATCCCATCATCAAACTTGGCAACACCAGCACGATTTTTGGCACCAAGATAACGAAGGAATTCAGTGTAGGAAGCAAAATCATCTTCACTATCTGGCAAGAAGAAAACAATGTCAAACCCAATGGCCTCAGCGTAGTGTTTTGTGAGCATATCCAGTCCAGTTCTAGCTGAACAATTAACAATTTCGGGGCTGCAAAACAGAAAACAATCACATTAAATACAATCAAGACAATGGTCACACTAAAAGATAAGGGGAAGTAAGTTTTATTTTCAAAAAATTTCCACCAAAAAAATAATAACAAAACAAAGTTAACATAAAAAATAATTGTGAAGTCCAAAATTAGTCAGGAAAACAATAACAAATACACAGCCAGGTGGAGAAGAAAGAAAGGATGAAAATTGCAATTCTCTGTGGAGCATCTGAATGCAGTTCAGTGCTTTTTAGCAATAATAACAAGGATTTGAAGTACAGTCTAACCAAGTTATTAGGTTTATTTATACACATATATATAATTATTTATTAATGAACTCAAATACATATGCATCGTGTGATTGTGAGTGAACTCAAGATCATTTCTACAGGGTGGAAGTCTGAAACTGGAAACTCGTAGAACCTTAAAGAAGAAAAAAATTTGAACAAGGGGATAGATAAAGCTGCAAAAGGAAAGATTATTATACAAATAAATAATCACATAACCTTTTCCCATGAATCAGATTACTATAGTAACCCTTATATGTTAATTGTCTTATTAAGTTGAAAAGGAAAGTGTGGCATATCTATATCTACACTACATACAAAATGGGGAAAGTCATAAAACATGCATTTGGACAATAATAGCACCCTCAATATAACAATATTATTTTTATGAAGTGGGCAGTAAGTCATTCTATCGAGATCACCTAGACCCTCTTTCAAAGCACACCATTTTGAACATCTATCTTTCAAAATTCAAGAAACATTAAAAAGGAAAAAGAATAGCAGTTAAAATGCATATGTTAGTTTTCATACTGAGCATCTATAACTGGATGAATAAAAATGATTGCCAATATAATCATGTCAAAGTTGATATTGCATGGATCCAGCACCATGATTTCATAGTCTTAGTAAGTTAAGAATATACTTTATAAAAATTCCCTAGCATAGTAAAAGCTCTCCACATGCATTAAGTAGAACCAATAAAGTATGCTATACATATCCCCAAAAGAAAAAAGGAAAAATAGATACAAGGCAAATTGTACTCACAGCTCATTTCCTATCCCTTTTCCTATAGGGACACAGCGAGCATGACAAACAGGTGTCCCACCCTTGGCAATAGTTCCACGCCATATATAATCATTATCAGGAGGCCCTCCCACTGAGACCCTTGCACCAGCTGGACTAATCCCTTGGCCATTCATAGATGGACCAGAAGCACCTCCATCTATTACTGGACCAATTCCATAAGATGAGTCTAACCCCAATCCATGATCATCCATCTTTCTCAATGGATACAGAGGGTCCTCCATGGACAAAGGACTATCTATCCTCGATCGTTTAGATTCCCTTTGAAATTGGTTAACATCCAACACATCCCATGCACTAGATGCAGATCTAGTGTGTGGCCTAATACCAGGCGCAGGAGAAGAAAGGACACCAGATGTGGGAGGAGATGGCCGCCTCCAGTTTGGACCCATCAGGTTCTTGGAATTGCCGTCTTGATAATTATGAAGTGACACCAAATCATTAAGTTCTGGGCCTGAAAGGTCAAACCTACCTTGAGGACCTAAAGGCCTCATTGGGACATTTGGTCCAAGAATGCCACTTGGTGGTAGAGCTCCGGGATAGTTATTAGACATCATTGGACGGTTATGACCGAACATATCCATCTGTAAAGGCCGAAGAGATTGTTCATTGAATAACATATCTGCTCTAGGTCCTTTGCCGCCAGGATAAGGGCCAGAGTAATCTTTACCGGGGGCCAGCCCACTGCTTGAGAACATAATTGTAATCCGAGGATCATTGAAAAGCCTGCCCTGCAACCCTTCCTTGGCACGCCGAGCTTCATCTACACTCCTGAATTCGACAAAGGAGTAGTGCCTTGAAGGAAAACTTTTAATCCTTTCAATCTCACCAAACAAAATCATTGCATTGTGGAGCATTTGTTCATCAATTTGAACAGAAGGAGGATAGCCAATCCACAGAACGTTACTCGGTTGACTGTCACCTTTTCGTCCCCCAGCAGATTGAGAATACTGCAACATGATCAAAACGTTGATAAAATTATCACAACTGACAAGTTTGGTAGAGAAGTTTACTGCCATTTAGAATTCACATACAGATTCCCATCTTCTATCCAAGTGTAACCAACGAAACCATAAATCAGATCTGAGGATACCAAAGATAAAAGTCTACAACTTAAGTTCAATATTGGAGGTAAGATGCAGCTCGTGTGACATAGCCAACTAACGAATAATTCTCATGAAGCCACAAAGGACAATCAACAATGTAGGAGTTTACCAAATGCTGCTTGCTTATAACTCACCTGTTGTCTTTTTTGAGAATCAGTGGGCCCCGTGTTTCTGGACAGAAACTGTCCGTCTCTGTAGTCAGGCCACTGTTCCTGTTCAAACCAGAAACTTGTTTATTAACACTAAGCATCTTAATAAGCAACTGAAGCTAGGATCTACATAGAGGGTTTTCCATGCACACGGAAAAGCATTAATACATGTTGCAACACACTAATGTATATGTGATGTAATTATAACGAAATTCAAACATGTATGTGTATAGATATAGATGTTTGACTATTCCTTTCCTTGGAAAATTACCACATATATTAAAATCATTGATTTATCAACCACGATGAGTATCTCCACAAAAATGTTTAACCCCTATAAAAGATACTACACTCTAAGTTAGGCAAATTTCTTCTATCCCCCCAATATGTGTAAATTGTAATGTCATTAGCATTGATACTCAGGTGGAAGTGAGTGTCACATGTCCTTATAGCACTAATAAGAGTCCTTGAAAACAGCGTCTGCTAACGTACGGACTCCTATAACAGCAATCATATGTCCCTAAGAAATACCATTGAAGCTCTAAACAATAAACTTACCCTTCTTGAGGGTTGTGACCGAAGAAAATCCACACGTATCTGGTCACCACCCAATCGCTTCCCATTCATGTTTCTCATTGCATGGGAAGCATCCTCCAATCTAAAATATTCAACAAATGCAGTATTCCGGTCTCTAAGGAACTTGAAGTCCTCCACTTTTCCAAACTTAAGAAATTCTTCTTCTAGTTCTTCCTTCGAAACAGATGGGCTAATTCCACCTACCCATAGATTCTTGCAAGGTTTTGCCTGTAAACAGAAGTCCGTAAGAACCACAAACTTTAGATCGTCTAGAATGTGAAGGTCTGTAAAAATTATTTCAAGGCGGGGAGAAAACATAAACAAAAAGTGAAATAAAGTGATCTCAGATTAAAAATCTGTTTGTATAACAGTTGCTAAGCAGAGGAAGAAATCACATGTATTACCATTCTGTGAAGTATTAGGGAAAAAACAATGGAAAAGTGAATGCATCAAAATTTGAAGCAAGCTATGTCAGCACATACTGAATAATGCATGCATAGCGAAGAACACATTCAGTGTAATCCATGAGCCAGCTATCAAGGAAGTACAACATGCAGAATACCATAGGAAAGATTTCATGCTTTGAAAAGCTAAAGACATACAAATATGATTGACATATTGCATCTCTTCCCTTCCTTTGAGAAGGCAATAGAAGCAAGTAGGAAACTTGCTTATGTTACTGTTTTGTGAAGAATCAAATGGAGTGTTTTACACTATTTTGCACCAATTTGTGTTTTCAAGACAACCACAACCTAGCGAGACCAAACAAGGTCCACAAACTGAGCTATGGAAAGGAACTACAACCCCGAATGGCTTTATCCAATTAAGTAAAAGAAAAATTGACACACACTACTAAGTAAGAGAATGGAGAAGGTTAAAGAAACAAATCCCTAGGCCTAATGATTTGAAAGGTAAGAACATAAGGTAAAAAAAATCGGTGCAATGGTAAGTCTCATGATGTCAATGTAAGGGCACAAGTTCTACTCTTTACAGTTACCTATTATAGAAGAATTATAGAGGATAATCATCTCCCTCAAGATCCCACATTACTAGTACCAAGTCACCAATACTAGCCAGTTGCCTTTTACTAACATATTTAAGGGCAAAACACAAGCAGGAGTTATCTACTTCCTCCAATTTTCTGAAATACTTTTGTAGCAGTCCTCAAGGGACAAACGGATAATTAATAAGAGCTAACTTCATCAGATGGAAGGGAAAAACTAAGCAGGCCTGCGAACACAAAAAACTTAAGCAAGTGGACCATTAACATAACCTTCATTACACAACTAGAAAGTCAAACAAGACGCAATCTTAAAGTTAAGGATATAGTACTCAATGACAAGCTGGGTCTCATATTCACCAAACTCTCCATTATTTGTTCTTTCCAAGCAATCAGAATTGCCACAACTCATAATGACAGGTCAAAGCTTAATAAATTATTGGCTGCTCATTTTGCGTAAATATTGTCATAGGACATTATTTCTCTGATAAGGTAGTGGACATACACCAGTATCTCAAAACTAAAAATATCTCAAAACTGAATGTCATGACCAATCATAAAACCAAATGGCCAGAATTGATAACTGGATATAATAACAACCCAAAACTTTGGAATTTCCTGTTCTTCTAGGGCAAACAAGCCAAACAAGGTGCTACACAGTCGATCCATTGTCCATCCCTACGAATCAAACCTTGGATTTCTCCCCACGTCTATCCAAAAAAAAACAACGTTTATTGTCAATGACCCCCATTACAAATACCGTATATGCCTCATCCTAGTACCTTGTTTGAGAATACAACATAGCAGGTCAATTGTGGCCAACCCCCTAGGGGGGAAGTTTAGATGTTAACTCAATAGAAGGAGAGGCAAGTTCGAGCCTTCTAGTCTAACCAAATTCAAGTTCAGGTTGGATCGAATTTATTTCCCTTGCCTCACCCTCAACGTGATTATCTGATTGCCTTGTATAATTTCATAATTAAAAATATCTAACAGCCTAGGGTTTCACTCTTCCTTTGTCCCCCTCTATCATTTTAAGTATTGTTGCAGCAATTCTAAATAAGAAGCAACCCATATAACCTTTTATTTGTCATTGATTTGCTACCAACACTTACAAAATAGGTGAGAGATAATGGAGATTTAAAGGATGCTGATAGGTGAAGGGTAAGATAAAGTGTTACCAAGACTTAAGCGGAATACAAGGACATAGGGGAGGATTTCTACCTACGTTTCACTATGTTGTCATCCCTAACCATTGTTTAAATTTATTTTTGCGAATTTTGTTTTGGAACTATTATTTTGTTGCAAGACAAGAAGAATAGAGTACCCCACCATCCACAATTACAGAGCCATTTTGTTCCAGAACAATTGTTCTCCTATCCATTTTGAGCAAAGAGCTTGGAAAAATAAAGAAGTGCACATAAACCAAACCTTTGTAAATTAAGGGGCTCCATGTCAGCTTCTCACACTAAAATCATAAATTGGATGGATTTCAAATATACGTTATATGGGTGGGAAAAGTAGACAGTGAAGCTTAGTTTAAGTAAACTCAAGCCATCAAACTAGAATTTTCAGGTCTGGTTTGTTCATGCCTCAAACCTTGATTAGTCATCTTTTGAGATTGTTGCGTACACAAATATAAACTTTGGTGCTAAAGTTAAGTTGAAATAGAATCACGCCTTTGTGCACTTACTGAATTGGTAAACAAGTTTTAATTGTGCAGCAAGGTGTAAAATATTTTGTACAGACGATGGGGGTAACACAATGATTTCAAATCTGATACAAAGAATTAAGATTTCTCTTATCAAAACAAAAAGCATTTCAGATGTTACTAAAAGCTACAGCCATCTACTTCTTATATAGGAATCATATCTGATTATCGCAGGGACCTACAACACTAAGGTAGTGTTTGTTTTGCGGTTTTGGAGCTTGGAAATGGTTATGTGATTCCTTCGGTTTTGGAGCTTGATAAGTAAACATCTGAGACTGGTGTGCACAAATATTAATTCTGGTACTTAAGTTAAGCTGAAATTGAAAAACGCCTTCCTGCATTCGTTGACATTGGCTAACAAGTTTGAGTTGTGCGTTGAGGTATTAAAGGTTTTATACAGAAGATGTGCAGCTAACACTAAGATTCAAATCAATCTCCTATCCCAAAAAGGGATTTCAAATCAAATGATCATGTTACTAAAAGCTACTGCCATCCGCTTAATATATAGGAGTCACATTGGATTATTCACACAGACCTACAAACACGAAAAGTTGTGCGTTTGTTTTGCAGTTTTGGAGCTTGGGAATGTTTATCGGGATTCCTTCTGTTGTGTTTGGAAATCAATAATTTATTCATTGAGATTGGTGTGTGCACAGATGTTAATTTTTGGTGCTTCAGTTAAGTTGAACTTGAAAAGCCGCTTTGTGCACTCACTAACATCGGTTAACAAGTTTGAGTTGTTGAGGAATAAATATTTTGTTAAGCTGCTATGAAAGTAACAATAAGATTTCAAATCAATTCACCACCCAGGGAAAAAAAAATTAAAGACGATTTCAATTAAAAACTAAAAGCTACTGCAAAATACTTATTATATTGGGAATTATATCTGATGATTTGCAGGGACCTAAATCGCAAAAGTCTGTTTCGCAGTTGGTTATGGATTTGTTAGGTGCACATACATCTTGGGAAGGGTTTAACTTACATAGAATGGGCAACCATGAAATGGAGGATGGGAAACTCATAATCCCCTTGGGTTTGTAGTGCGTAACCCATTTCCTAGCAATGGATGTATGATAAATGTAAATTTTCATCTTACCTTTGTATCAGGTGTGATGAATTAAAAATGTTTTTCACATCCTGAAAGCTATTGTCATTTGCCAGCATTTAGAAACACTGGAACCGAAATTATTGATTCTAAACACTCTAGAATAAGATGCCTAAAAACCTATCCCGTGAAAACAAGTTCTACTTAAATCGTAACTACGCATATATCAGTCTGAAAACTTAAGAAACCTGAATATCATCTTCACTCACGTTTAACATATACATCTCATTTTTTTCATGTCTACAATTATTGTTGTTTGTGCCTCTAAATAAACTGGATATTCAACGGCACAGAAAACTGGATCGTATATGATGATAGGATGATGATAAGGATACTAATAATAATAGGCACAATTGGTTTCGAATCAAATAAACCCAAAATTCTTGTTCCAAATCCAAACAACCACAATGGCACATCAATTATCATACAAAAACAACAACCAAATAAGCCTAACGAAGCACAAAGATCAATACGAACCGGTCGAGCAAACTCAATCTTAATGGGGTTTCCACGCAGAAGGGCGCCTTGCAATGACTCCTTGGCCGCCGCAGAGTCCTCCACACGCTTGAAGAACACGAAGCCGTAGCTCCGCGACGAGTAGGTGGTGACGCTATCTAACGCACCGTACTGGGCAAAGAGGTCCATGAGCTCAGAGTCGGTGACGTCACTCGCTAAGTTCCCGACCCAGAGATTGTTCGACGGCGTCTCCGAATCGTCTGTGCCTTGCTTGCTCGGTTTGGCAGCAGGCGCCATTGTGATTGATTTGAATTGAATTGAAAACTGAATTGAAACCCAAGACGCGACTGGATTGAATATGGGGAAAGTGAGTAATTGCTGGATATATGTTCTTGGGTTAGGGTTTGAGAGATTTTTTATGATGAAACCCTAGAAATTTTGATTAAATTACGGAGGTATCTATCTAATCACAGAGAGAAGATGAGAAATAAGCGAGGAGGGATCCTTCGAGACGTTTATCTATGGGATCATCCACAAAATATTGAAATGACAACTATACCCCTATCATCCATATAATCATGAAATGACAAATATACCCCTAAATTTAGGGAAAACATTATTTTTGGCCCTTGTCATTTCCTCCTTTTTACCACTTTGGTCCAAAGGTAGTTTCAATTTTTCAATTTTATTGTTATAGGTTTTCAATTTCATTAGTTTTTTTTTGTTTTTTTTATTTTTCAATTTGGAGTAGTTCAAGGACACATTTTAGTTTTTGTCAAATTTCTCCAAATTCCGTTAAGTTTTGACCACTTGCCTCTTCATGCAAATAGGTATTTTCATCTACTCATACCAAAAAGAGATATGGAGGGAGGAGAAATATAAATAAAAGAAAAGAGAGGTAAGAGTGACACAATATTGCCGCAACTTTTTTTTTCCTATTTTTATTTTTATTTTATTATAAAAGGCAAAATTTGAAGTCAATTTATAGCTATACAAATAACTTCAATTTTCTTTTGAAAAAAAAAAGTGTAAAACTTTGAATGGAAGTAACATGGTGAAAATGATGCATAGTTAAATCTATTTGGTCCTTAAAAATCTTAATAATTCTATGATTTGAATCTTTTAAAATCCATAAGTAAAAAATATTAATTATAGAAATCTATAATTAAAATCCTATAAATCATTACATTCTGCTTATACACTAGAGTTTTTTTTTTTTTTAAAACCTCTAAATAGTCTTAAAATCTCAATTGAATATCCCCCTAATAATCTAAATTACCAATCTTTAGCTCTTTACCATTTGATACAAAGTAAACTACCTTTCCGCACCCGTTTCAATGCCTCCAAGAGTTTTTTTTTTTTAATTTAATTTATTTATTTTAAAATTAGAAAAATGGATAGTTGTGTTCCATAAAAATATGATCCATTATCTGATTTTTCTATTAATTTTAATTTTTTAGATATGAAAAAGTGTGAATTTACCATATTATCCTCATTTAATTAATAATTTCAATTCTTAATGTTTACATTAACCAATGACATTTTCTGGTATTTTGAATGTCTTACCATTTTCTCATTTTTGCTTTATATGTATACTAGCCTCTTCGCACACGCTCACCCATGTGCCAATTGATTTTCTTTTTTATTTTTATTTTATTTTTTGAATTAAGAAAAGATAATATGGGTAGTTATGTTCCATAAAAGTAGGAGTTATTATGTGATTTTGTTTTTAATTTTAATTTTTTTAATATGAAAAAATGTGAATTTATCATATTATCCTCATTTAATTAATAATTTTAACTAGCCCCTTCACGCATGTGCCAATTGGATTTCTTTTTTATTTTTAGAATGAAGAAAAAATAATATAGGTAGTTATGTTCCATAAAAGTAAGATCTATTATCTGATTTTGTTTTTAATTTTAACTTTTTTTTAATATGAAAAAAAGTGAATTTACCATATTATTCTCATTTAATTAATAATTTCAATTGTTAATGTTTGAATTAACCAAGGGCATTTTATGGTATTTTAAATGTTTCACTATTCTCGCAATTTGCTTTATATATATAGATTGTTAATGTTTGAATTAACCAATGACATTTTATAGTAATTTGAATGTTTCACCATTCTCTATCTTTTGCTTTATATATATAGATAAAGTCACTATTGGTCCCTATAGTTTGCCACTTTTACCACTTTAGTCCCTATCGTTTCAATTTGATCAATTTTGTCCTTATAGTTTTCAATTTAAGCAATTCAATGATAATTCTCAATTTTTGTCAAATTTTTAAAACTTCTATTACTTGTGAAAGGGCAATTCCGTCAAATTATTAAAAAATTAATTCTTTTTAAAAATAAACAATACAAAATAAATTTTTAATATATATATATATATATATATATTCTTCTCCATCTCTCCCGTCCGCTCCCTCTCCCCTAACTTCACCAGACCACCACCCACCACCACTCCAACCCCACCTAACATCCAACTCTTGCCACCCTCCCACCACAAAACTTCTGAATAAACTCCACCTTTCTCTCTCTCTCTTCTCCTCTCCCAAACCTAGCCTCGACACCCAAGCAGTCACCCACTCTTCAAAGACCTCTAGATCCCCCTCCCTAGCCTTCTGTTCTAAACCCACCCTCAGCTTCATCAAAATGGTCATCAATTGCAGCGGTGACAATGCCAAGGTTCTGAAAATTCCCAAAATTTGCATCCACTACATGAACGCCATTAAAGAAATACTGGAACACATCAGATAAAAAGCAACAATAAGCACAATACTTAATGATGGCATCTGTTGATGCTCTTTTTGGGAAGGTCAACTTAGGTAAATGAGTATTGGATCTTCAGCAAAGGGGGAAAAGTTGTGGACCTTCGCTATGAAGGGATCTTATAGAAGAAAACAAGGAAGAAGCAATCGTCAAGCTTCGGGCACCGGTGTGATACTTGTAGAAGGCTCTCTGATATTTAAGTCAGTAAGTATATGTGGTAATTTTGGCAGAGTAACAATAAAAGTGGAAAGTACTTAACCTTTATACTTGGGCACTGTTCCCTATTTATAGGGAAGTGAAAATGAGAGTTTTGCACAAAGTTTCGATGTGGGACTTTGTGCAAACTGTTGTGGAGGCAACACGTGTCCATGGAAACTAGGTTATGTAGTTGAGAACATTGGCATGCGGTTACCACTTCGGAAGGAGGTCTTCCTTTGGTAGGTTAAGAAGGTGATGATGTTACTCGCTTTCTAAGAGCTTGTCTGTGTGTCTTTTTCGGAGCGTTCCTTCTCTTTGGCAGCCCATGCGTCTGCCCTAGTGTCAGTCGTCTAATGCCGAATATGATTGGTTGATTATGGTATAAACAACATTTGAAGGTATAGGTCATGAATCCATTACATATCTATATTTTAAATAATTGTCAATCATTGCAAACCAGACATATCTTTGTTGCACCTATATATTGCAATACTTTTTAAAATACACCTGAAAGTTTTTGGGCTTGAAACTCTCTGAGCTTGGCCGCAAACCCAGAGAAACCATGTTTATAACTGTATATCATTAATTTTGAGGCCAATTCCTTGGTGGGGTCGGGGAGGATGATAGGGGCGGTGGGGTTTGGGTTATCTGGGTATCTTCTTTACTTATTTTTTGTTTTTTGGTCTTTTATTATTGGCTCTTTTTTTGGGGGGTTTTGGTTACCTTTGTCTTTGGACTGAAATGCCCCTCAATAATTAACGGCAGTTGCTCTAGACATGGATCAAAGTTGTAGTGGTAAAATGGCAAACTACAAAAACCAAAAACGCGTTTTTGCCAAATAACAAATACAAAGCTTGTTAGCATCGAACTTTACGCCTTCTGTGGACTCTATGTCAATAGTAGGCATTTTGCCATCAATGGGCTTTACGCCTGTTTGTAAGTTTCTGTAGTGGGCGTTATGCCATTTTATATGGCATTTGTTTGAAATCATTCATTGAGTTCACTGCTTTGTCTCCCTTACAATGAAATTTACAGATTTCGACCAAAAAAGAAAAGACGATAGCATCGAACTGACATAAAGCACTCAATCCTGCTATTTATAGCGCACAGACGTGACAAAGGCAATGATTTATACCGCCTAAACTTTAAGGTTAACACTAACAAAAGGAGAAGAGTCTGTAATGTGGTAATTATTTTGTTGGGTTTACACGAAATTTATATTTTCATACAACCCTAAACTAGCAGAACATTGAATTTGTCCAGTTAGAAAAACTATGCCCAAATGCCATCCAAGTGGTAGTGGCAGCTACTTCAGATGCTAATTGTCACATATGACGCATCAAAATTCCATGTTTCTCAAGAAATAGATGCACAGAAGCAGGTAGATTTGTTCTAAAAAATCCAAAAACCAGCATTATACTATTGAACAGAAGCTTCGCAACTTCTGATTCATACTGCTCGTATATGGAATACAGCATGAAAGCTAACACCAGTGCTGCAAAATATATCCAACAAGATCAATATGAAGTTCCAAAGTTCAAATTAATATGAGACTGATTAACTCTAGCATGGTGAAACTGGCATTCCCTTACATACACCAATCACCACAGTGTGACGAAATCAACTTGAGAAAATAGAGGGAAGCTGCAAACTGCATTGATCACAAAAGATTATTGTAAGATGTCCGCAAAAGAACAACTGCTGTCAATGAAACTCTCCATACATATCAAAGATTGAACAAAGAAATATCAAAATTTGCCCATAGAAACGAGAGATTTATTGATAAAACAACTGTGGTAAAATTAAAGAAATGTATCAAGTTGATGCAACCAATTTGTACACAAATGAATACAGGAAAAGGAAAAGAAATTCAATGCAAACTTCTTTGAACTGGATCTGCAATTCATCTTTAGTCAAAAGGACCAAGTAAAGATGGAGGTATTGAAATGACTGAGCCTTGATTGTGCGCTATTGTTTTTAAAGATACTGAAGAATGCTAAAGATCTGATATTTATGTCAAATTTCATTCAGGGAAAAAGGCAAACATACATACTCGTACTTCACGCCTCAACAACAACAAAGATTTCCCTAAGCTGGGTTACATTATTGAACTTTCATATTTCGTTATCTCCAAAATCAGTTACATATTACTTAAGCCATAGCCTGCATTTAACTATGGGGAAAGAAAAAAAAACATATTTCCTTGACACAAATAACAAACAATAAAGCAAGCACCACTGCTGTAATTCAAATGCCAAGAGCATTCCATCATTTTAGGATCAACTAAGACACCTAATTATCATTTCTCCAACAAGTATTATAAGTAAGTTACACAATAGGTTTTGGAAGTAGCATTCGAAGCTTCTTAACTAGCACTCACAGTCAATTGCAGTGTAATTAACTTAAACACTCCAAATTGAATAGTTAAATATAAAAGCTAAATTGAGTAGTCAAATTTTCCTAATACACCAAAGAATTTTAACTAAACCTGCAATGCTCATACCCTGTGCTCGAAAAAGGTTATAGACAGAAATTACATGAAACATGAAATTGGAAAAATACTTGTAGAGTCATGCACTTCACTCAAAATAATATATTATCGTAGTCCATACCTTGAAGAAATTTTCCCAATCATCACCTAGGGCCAGTAGTCTCATATAACAAACCCCTCTGTTCCACAAATATGCTATGGTCACAATCATGTCTTTCACTACCATTTCAGGGATCCAAAACAAGATAAAGATAAACCCTTTGGAAAAAGGATGGTTGCAATCAAGTCTTATGATACTTTTAAATGTCAGATGGACATGTAAGATGTAACAAAAAGGATGTTAAATCAAAGCACAATGAAATGGTGGGAAATAATTTTCAAAAGTATATTGAACATGGAGAGAAACATATCAGACAAGTCACAAGCGAGAGAAGTTGCAACTGAATGAATAATAACAGCAATTTCAAGCTTTTGCAATCAAGTCTTATGAATTTTTTAAATATCATGACTTGAAAATCTCTATGTTGATAGAAGAAGAAAAAAACATGTGAACGAATAAAGAAAGATCACAAACAACCAACAGACATGATAGGAATAGATGCATAGGAAAACTTACTTCCAGTGAGTATCCAATCTCGTTTTGAGCTGCAGTGCAGTCGAAACCAAGTCCATCGGGCCCTGAACACACACACAAAAAAAAAAAAAAACCCTAATTAAGAAAAAATGTCAGAAAGAAAAGAAACAAAATTCAACGCATGGCCATCAAATTTCTGATTTTCCGCTTTCTTTCCGCGGCTTCCCAAGCCGGAGAGTTTTTTATTCTCTGCAATTCAAAAGAAATGAGGGCCTCCACTGGATCCAGAACATGAAGAAGTATTCTCGGCAGTGGAAGGCACTCGTCGCCCCAACGGAATTCGATTTCCTGGGTAACTCTTGAGATCAAAGCCGTCAGCTTTCGGCGGACGATTTCGTCAAGCTCGTCGGCGTCGGCCATTTGATCCGGCGACCAGTTGATCGACGATATTTGACGTAGAGCGTCAGAGAGAGAGAGACGATTCAAATTTGAAAATGAGAGAGAGAGAGAGAGAGAGACAGCGATAGTCGTGGGATTGCGAGAAAGAGAGAGAGAGAGCCAAATGTCGTCGGTCATCGGTCTTTTATAGTACTTTGCCGCGTCATAGCTACTCTACGCGGTTTTTCCAATTTCTTTTTATTTTTTTATGTTTTTCCCAATTATGAACGTGTTTTCAGTTTTTTTTCCTTCTTTTATAAATTCTTTTTGTTCTCTTTAATGGCTTCATTTGACAATTTTGCCCCATTTAAAATTTTCATCTTTTTTTGTATTGCTAGTTCATTTTTATATTTCAGAGACACTACCTTGCACACACTATGTTGCAATGTTTATTTTGTATTGTATAATTTTTATGTACGATTGCCAATCTAAATTAGGAAGTCTAATTAAAATCATATTTTCATGTTAGTTTTGTTAATAATTATATTTTTTGTGATAATGAAATTATGTAATTCATCATTTTTTGTTAAAAAAAGGAACCACAAGTAGAGTAGTGTAAAGTAAGTCAATATAATTGTAACGCCAATTAAATCAACATTAGTGACTATCACGCAACGTTTATTATAAAAATCTTAAAATACAAATACAAGAGTAACCAAAAAAAATAAAAAAACAAAATGCGTTGCAGTTTCTATTTTATAAACCTAAAAAATACTAATAATAGAATTACATAAAAGTACAAATTGTGTTGCATTTTCTATTTTATAAGCCTAAAAATACCATTATAAGAGTAACACACACACACTACATTGTAGTTTCTATTGTATAAGTCTAAAAATATCGATATAAGAGTAATGTAAAAATACACACTACATTGCAATTTATATTTTATAAGTGTAAAATTACCAATATATGAATAATATAAAAGTACACATTACACTAGAATTTTTATCGTATTAACCTAAGCCAATCGTGATTGTTGTACATGGTGTTTTATTTGTTTGTATTTAATTTTTGTTGTGGTTTAAAATATGGATGAGACTCTTAAACAAATGATAATAATGATGATTTTTGTTTCTAAAGCCAAATAGTAAAAACACAATCAAGTCACAAATTTAAGAACAAATTCTAATGGTCGCGCATCTTTAGTTTTGTGTGTATATATATTGTTTATAAGGATTAAAACTTGTAACCTTAAGTATGTGAATTGTCAATTTTGGATTCTCTCTAGCTTGCAAGGAGAGACTAGGGTTAGGGTTTGAGTATAACTTCTACCTCCTAGTCCATGCCGTCGTCGCGCTTCCTTCTCTCCATCCTGGGGTTTTGAATCGCTAGGGTCTCTAGTTTTCTCTTCCCTCCGATCTTCACGTCCTGTGAGAATCTGTATTCTTAAAGGTTATTTAAGAAGGTCAAACAATTTTTTTTTATTATAATTACTTTGGTAATCATTATAGTACTTTGGTAATCAGCAACAGTCGTGGGTATTGCGAGAAAGAGAGAAAGAGCCAATTGTCGTCGGTCTTTTATAGTATCTTGCTGCCTCATAGCTACGCTATTCGGTTTTTCCAATTTCTTTTTATTTATTTGTGTTTTTACTAATTATGAACGTGTTTTCAATTTTTTTTCCCTTCTTTTTTTTTATTTTTTATATTTTAATTATGAAGAAAAGGGATAACCCTAGAAATAAAAACAACTAGCCAACACTAATCATCCGAGGCTTCACAGCCCCCAACAAATCATCAATAAGAACATAACTAATCTAAACTGGAGCTTCATCAAAATAGTAGACCCCCAAATCCATATTATGACTCCAATTTGAAAAATAATCTGCAGCAACATTCTTTTGCAAGTAAATATGAGTAAGCTCAACAGTTTTAAACTTACTCATCAAAGCGACACAACTTGCAATCACCCCAGCAAAAGGATGAAGACAACTAGGAACATGCTACTTGATAAGCTGAACATCAGTTATAGAATCCATTTCAATAGAGAGCCCAGCCACCCCTTTAGCAGCAGCAAGCTTCAAGCCAAAGAATAACCCCCAGAGTTTAGCATCCAGTGTTTGTCCATTTCCCAAATTGACACCAAAACTACCCATCCAGCCCCCAATAGGGAATTTTGGATGATGCCACCAACACCAATACAGCCAGTGCCACCCTTGCGAGAGTCATCAACATTTAACTTGAACACACCATTCACTAGGGGTGGCATTTTAAACCGAAAAACTGAAAAACCGCAAAAACCAACAGACAATTTACCTCAATGAAACCGCAATCATAGTAAACCGAACTGCATTTGCAGTATTAAGAACCGAACCGCATTTGCGGTTGCGGTTTGTATTTGATTTTCAAAACTTGCGGTTACCGCAAACCGCAAAGTATAGCCGTACGGATGATAAGGTTAAATTCTACAAGGAAATAGAACATATGACAACTTGTAAGTAATTAGTTTATTTATGCTTCCTCTTATAATAAAATGTACTAAACTATGTTGTTTTATTTATAGATATCATTGATGCTCAAACAACATAACGGGGTTCTTCAAATCCACTCACCATCAACACTTGAGTTTGTAACTTTAGTTTGTAACATTGGTGCATTGCATTTTCCTTTTAGTTTGTAACTTTAATTAACTTTGAATTGAATTTTTCTTTTTGGTTGTAACTTTAATTCATTTTGCTTTGCATTTTCCTTTTGGTTTGCAACTTTAAAGGATTTGGAATTGGAATGCTTGAAAGGTTTAACTTTAATTGGAATGCTTGGAATTGTAACTTTAATTTTCTTAGGTTGTGAATGCTTGAGAAGTTGAGGAGATAGTGAATTTATATATGCTTGAGAAATTGAGGTTGTGTATTTATTTATTTAGGTTGTGAATTTATATTTTTGTGAATGCTTGAGAACTTGCGGTTTTAAACCGCTAGTTCGTGGTAATCGACCGCATTTTGCGGTTTACAATGTAAACCGCAAAACGCGGTTGGTTTGCGGTTTAAAAAATCACCAAACCGCATGTCGTCCCAAGCTTGATGGTATGCTCAGATTCAAATTTGGTTATCGTATGACAATTGGAAGAACCCTTTAAAGGTTGAGTTTGCTTCGGACTAGTTGTGAGTGGACTTTGTTTTCAAATGAATATTTTCATATTGGCAAGTGCATGCATAACTATGTTTTGGTTGGGTTGAAATGTGTTTTATTGGAATTGGGATGTTGTGAAGTTTTATTGATTTTATGTCGTACTTTGATTACGCATGAAGGATATTGGGTATTATTAATATGAGTATAAATATATGGTTTGAGATATGGGATTTGTGTGACTAGACACCATGTATTGTACCTTCTCCTGGTTCGTTATGAAAAGGATGATGGAATCATATAAAAGAATTATAGTTGGTCTTTGGGACCCATCAGGGCACACATATACTTTTTGGGAGGTGTGTCAATATGTTAGTCTACGCGTATAATTGGATTAGATGCATATGCGATGAAGGTCCCGGCGTACGTGCTATGGAGCAATAGTCCCTCGGTTGGATTGCTCATCCCTAGCCACTTGTAAGATGCAGGATCCCGACATGTGGTTGAGAATAAATGATCCTCAGGTTGGATTGTTTTCCATGGTACATATCTCTTGATGTGTGTGTGTGTGTATATATATATATATGTGTCATGAGAATTTAAATGTTTCAAGTATAGAATGGTATATGGATAAAAATGGATTTTATTGCATAGTTTACATCATTTTTCTAAAACGGTGGGATTAGTATGTTCAAATATAATTTATGTTATAAACTTTATTTTTGTCCACTGACAATTTCCTGTTTTGAGCCTCCCCAAGCTATATCTCGACGAGATTCACCGGTCCACGACAAGTATTATGTACAGCACACGCCACTTCTTGTAGTATATTCATTTATTTCATTTTTAAACTCCTAATACTTCTATAAATTAAAGTTTTGTAGAAAGCTCTGATATTGCCCATGTAGGGTTCAATTTTGAAGCCGGAGGCCTATGTTGTAAATTGTGTGCTTTAGCATTGTGTGTGCTGCTGTTTGGATTATTTATCGCTTATTTGGAGGTATTTATAATTTGGGAATATCCATTTTTTAGGGGAGATTTTGCCGAAATTTTGGTTGAAATCTCGACCCAATTTTTGTATAAATCGGGGGCGAAATGGTTATGTTAGTAAGTGGGCTTGGCATTGGGCAAATGCCTGACAGAAACAGAGTTTGTCACGGATTCCAAGGGGGGAATATGGGACGGGTCCTGTCATTGTTAGTAATGTGCCTCCCAGGCACAAAACTAACCTGACTGGGGCTGATCAAAATAGGCATAATAGGCCTCAGTCAAGCAACCAAAACCTTAGAATTGACTTTATATAAGGTACAACACAGACTAATGGACCTAAAATGCAATATGGAAGAAGGATTATCAACTTTAGGAACCAAAGTGATCAAAGTAGAGTTCAAACCTTCTGGAATCTTGCAAGAAACAAAAGCTTGACTGATTTTGGAAGAAACAAGCAAGAAAACCATCAACTTCATGGGCTTTTAGACCACCAATATGAAACAAACTCTCTTTGACCTCAAGAAAATCAATACTTCTTACAAGATTGGCCAAATCAATAGCCTCAATAATAGGAAACAAATTAGGATAAGATCCCAATTGATGCAGTTACGTTGCTCATGAACAAACAACCCCAAAAAATAATTAACAGCAAGCTCCTTAAGACCAACAACTCCTTCAATCCACTCCCCATTATCACCTTTCAATCTTTCAATCTTGTTTCTTATTCTTCTTATTAAGGTGGCGAGGTGAAAGAATTTTGTATTTTGATCACCTTCTTGCAGCCACTTCACACGAGACTTTTGTTGCTAAAACAATGCCTCCTGCTCAAGGACACTATTATACTTATCAATAAGAAAGATTTCCAGGATATCAAGGAAACAATTATTGCCTTGACAAATAGCTTTATGGATACCAGCCAAACGAACTACAAGCCTAGCCTTCCTTTTCCTTAAGTGCCCAAAAACAATGGAGTTCCAAAGCAACAAAGGCTTCACCAAAGCACAGGTTTTATCCAAAACAGACCCATCAATAAGAGCCCATTGCTGATTAAGAAAATCCTTAAAGTGGTCATGTTCCAACCACATAGCCTTAAACCGAAAAGGTCGCAAATTAAGAGAAGAAGAGAAACTAGACTTGAGGCTTATCTTAATAGGACAATGGTCATATTTGGTTTTCAGCAATGCTTAACAAAAGCTTCAGCAAAAACCCTTTGCCACTGTACATTAAAAACGGCTCGATCAATTCTTTCAAAAACTCTTTTATTACTCCAAGTAAATTTAGGACCAGGATACCCAAGATCAATCATCATCAAACCACTTTCTGAACCTTTAAGTCTACAAAGAGGAGCTCCCCCTAATTTATCATCATAATTTAGCATGTCATTAAAGTCCCCAGCAAGAATCCAAGGCAACTGGTGACATTCAGAAACAAAATTCAGGTAGTCCCATAACTTTTATCTCTTAGAACTACAAGCTTGGCATAAATTGCAGTAAATAACCAAGGGTTTTGACCAGGCCAAGCAATAGAAGCAGAAATAGTTTGATTAATAGTACCAATTGCTTTCACTCTGACCTTACTATCATTCCACAAGAGCCAAAGACCACCAAAAAAACCAACGGGATCAACCACCTCAAAGCACGAAAACCCCAGTGACTTCACCACATCAAGGGCTTTTGCCCCACAATTCTCAGCTCACAAAAAAACAAAATATGAACACAATGAACACGAATCAATTCCATCATAGTGTATCTAAATTTAGTGCAAGGTGCACCTCTAGCATTCCAATATAGAATATCCATCAACAAACAAACAATAGAAAAAGAAACCTCAAGAGCTAAACCCTACAATCAAAAGCCAAACGGCATACTTTCAACATCGTTGAAGGCATTGCTTACCACATTCCCATTGGAATCATTCACCTTACCTGTTGAGATATCCATCCCTTCATCAAAAAGCAAACCATCATGAAGAGAAGAAGCAACATAATCCTCATCATCCTTAGGATCACAATCCTTTCCATGATGATCACCATTATTAGCTATATTTGGAGGTTGATGTCCAAATGTATAGACAGCCTTCTCCTGGTACAAACTCTGACCCTTCCCCCAAGAATCCATGTAAGCATTCACAGAGTCGAAAACAAAAGCTCTGCTCTCATCCACAACCTTCATGCCTTTATTGCTCACACTACTTTTAGAAAACCCAGAGAAACCCAAATTTGTTTTACCACCAAATAATCATGAAGCCCTTGGCTTACTATGTCACGACCGACTCCCTAGCACGATATTGTCCGCTTAAGGCCCTTCTCTGCCCTCACGGTTTTGTTTCGAGCTCACGAGCAACTTCCATGGGTCACCCATCCTGGGATTGCTCTAGTCTCAACTCGCTAACCGGAGTTCTAAGAAGCGGTGAGCTCCCAAAGGCCTCGTGCTAGGAAGAGAAGTGTCCACACATTTAAGCACTTCACCTTTCCCTCCCGGCGATGTGGGATTGCTCACCGTTCTTGCTTCCCAAGACACGGGTCTTACAATCCACCCTTGGGCCCAGCGCACTTCGGTCGCTCTGATACCATTTGTCACGACCCGACTCTAGCACGATATTGTCCGCTTTAGGCCCCATTCTCTGCCCTCACGGTTTTGTTTGAGCTCACGAGCAACTTCGTGGGTCACCCATCCCAGGATTGCTCTAGTCTCAACTCGCAACGGAGTTCCTAAGAATCGAAGCGGTGAGCTCCCAAAGGCCTCGTGCTAGGAAGAGAAGTGTCCACACATTTAAGCACTTCACCTTTCCCTCCCCGAGCGATGTGGGATTGCTCATCGTTCTTGCTTCCCCAAGACACGGGTCTTACATACTAGGCTGTTTAGAAATATCACTAAGCACATCCCTGTTTCCAACATTAGTTTGCCTAGCCTTAGTCCAAACTTTCTTTTCAAAACCAGCACCATTTTTAGAAACATAAGACTTCCCTGTAGTCCCTTGAATTGCCATACCACCAGAATCAACATTATCAAAGCCAAAATCTTCACTAACCTTCCTCAAAGCATCAAATCAAGAGCCTTGGTTCTTAGAGCCAGATCTTTGATTACCCGTCCCCTTAGACATATTCTTTGGTCGCCTCCTTGGTAGGACATTCATCCATGTACCTCGAAGATTTTCTAGCTCCTTACTATTCTCTTCCTAACCCATAACAATATCTGCACCCACCTTCAGACTAGTTGTAGACGAGTCTACCCCAGGTTGTCTTAAGCAAACTTCTCTTTCAAAGTACAATGCTCCCTTTTATGACCATAATGGCCACACAAATAACAGATATTAGGAAGACCTTCATACTCTATGTTATACCACACTTGGTTAATTTGAATAAAAGCCTCAAGAGGTTTTGTGAGGTCCAATTCCACACATAGTCGAGCAAATTTACCCCTATTCTGAGTAGGGGAGCTTCTACAATGAGGAGTTAAAGTGAGGAGACTGATCCGACCGTCAAAACATTTAAAATATTTAAGTCACATGATTTCTTTACATTTGTTGATGGTGAGATTTGACCTCCTCAAATAACCTCATCACTTTAAGCCCTCATTATAGCCTTTCCGTTCTGAGTAGTAGTCAGAGCGTCAATCTTAAGTAACTTACCCAACAAATTTCCAATCCTCTTTAAAGCCCAATCATTTTAAAGAAGAAGAGTACCATTGTCCTTTCAGTGATTATTTTAAGTTGTGCCAATAAATCGGGCCTCCTCTTTGGCCTAATCCAAAGCAAAATTTGATTCCTAAGTATTAAAACCCAAACAAAAATACTCTATATCTCAAATAATAATTAGTAAGGATAGTTATATCTAATACCCAATCTTCAAATACAAATACTAGAGTATCATAATAAGAAAAACACAAAGCGTTGCAGTTTCTATTTTATAAACCTAAAAAAATACAAATACTAGAGTTACATAAAAGTAAAAAATGTGTTGCATTTTCTATTCTATAAACCTAAAAATACCAATATAAGAGTAACATACACACTACATTGTAGTGTCTATTGTATAATTCTAAAAATACCAATATAAGAGTAACGTAAAAATACACACTACATTGCAATTTATATTTTATTAGTCTAAAATTACCAATATGAGTAACATAAAAATATACATTGCATTGGAGTTTCTATTGTATAAACCTAACCCAATTGTGATTGTTGTACATGGTGTTTTATTTATTTGTATTTAATTTTTTTTTTGTGGTTTAAATTATTGATGAGACTCTTAAACAAATGATAATAATGATGATTTTTGTTTCTAAAGCCAAATAGTAAAATCACAATCAAGTCACAAATTAAAGAACAAATTCTAATTGTTGCGCGTCGTTAGCTTTGTGTGTGTGTGTATATATATTGTTTAAAAGGATTAAAACTTGTAAATTTTTATAAATTTAAATTGATATATTTATGTAGAATTAGAGAGCATGAGAGCTTTTGTATAAATGGTTCTCGAATCGGTATTAAAATGAATATTTTCTTTAAAAAAATTTACTTGTAATATTAATATTTTGTAACTCTATCACACAAACAAGTTGGTGTAGTGGTATGGGATCGAGGTTTCCTCCTTTGAGTTTAGAGGAGGCGGTCGCCGACGGGGTAGATTGCCAACGGAGTTGGGCAAACAAGGTGGTTGGTCACCATAGTTGGTCCTTGGTGCTGTGGCTGGCCGCGGATTTAAATTGGGCGCCACTGAGGTTGGCCTCCTCGGCAGAAAATTGCCATTTAAATGAATTTGATTAAAAAGTATAATTTTTTGTTGTTTTACATTAATGTAATTTTGGAGGGTAATATATAGTGGTTGACCTTATCCAAATTAGATTATTATCTACCACAATAGTAAACTCTATTAAATTTAATACAAATTTATAAATAAACCCAATCCTAGACATGTATTTATAAAAAAACCCAAGCACTATTTAAACATAGAAACACACCCAAAATCAACCCCAAAGTCAACTTTTTGGGTGTGTTTATAAATGAGTTTTGAATGTGTGTAATGATGGGTTTTGGGTGTGTTTATATGTTTAAATAGTACTTGGGTTTTTTTATAATTTCAACCCCCATTTTGGGTGTTTTAATGAAACTCCCTTAATTTAAACCAACGCACCCTTGCCTTATATATATGTAGGACTATTCTCTAGTGCGGACATCCGGAACTGCTTAATGTCCGGACTCGTTTTGTTTTTTTCACATAATCAGAATGAATTCATTCATTCAATGGAAAGGAAACCATTTCCATTTTGTTTTATGCATCTCTCTTTTTTATCATTAAAAAAAAGGCACTAAAGCACACATAACAGCCTCCAAATTCTCTATACAGTTCACCAATGAAGGAAAAGCCCAATCTAGAGGTGATGTTTGACTTTTAAGTATTGGCAGAACATGGTTTCTATTCTACCTTTACCTAGAAAAGTGATAAAAGTGTTTGGGTTGATTTATTAGCACAAAGAAGGCAAAAGTCCGGACGTTAGAAAAAATACGGATGTCCGTAGTAGAGAACAACTCTCTCTCTCTCTCTCTCTCTCTCTCTCTCTATATATATATATATATATTAAGCACACAAAAAACAAATAAAAAAAATTGAATCTTTGTTTTCAATGAAATTCGAAGTCAGTAAGGAAGAAGAAGGTGATGAAGAATCACAGAATCTCCACTCCCAAACCTTTGAAAAAAAATTATTAATATAGATGAATTAATCGTTTTATTAGTCCCTGAATTTAAACCCGATTTGCATTTTAGTCCTTCAATTTCCAAAATAGTTCCAGTGGTCCTTTAACTTCACTTTCGTTAGGATAAATGGTCATACCGTCAATTTTGTTAACTTTTTCTATTAAATACAAAGGCAAAATGATATTTTTATATTAAAACCAAAAAAATGAATAATATCTTGAAAATAACAATAAAATAAAATAATAAAAAAACCAACAAAAAATATATCATGTTTGGGGGGAGTAGAAATCAAGATAAAGGGGGAGAGCGTTTAATTTTAATTTTTTTTAAATTTTTTTAATTTTTTCTTCATATTTTTATCAATTTTGATACAAAAATATCATTTTGCCCCTGCATTTAACAGAACCACGAGAACCATTTTAGAAATTGAGGGATTCAAATGCAAATCAAGTCTAAATTCAAGGACTAATAAAACGATTAACCCTAAAATCTAAAAAACCCAAGACGAAATCAGAGTGGAGGAAAATAATCAATAGAGGGGCTAAAAACAATAACATGGGGCTAGAAATAATATGAGAGGCTAGAAAATAATTAATAGAACTATTCAACAATAAACCTAAAATCATTTACATAGAGCCTAAACTTTATGGTTAACACTAACAAAAGGGCAAGAGTTAATGTGGTACTTCTTTTGTTGGGTTTACCCAAAATCTAAATTTCCATACAACCCTAAGCTAACAGAATACTGAATTTATACAGTTAGAAAAACTCTGCCCGAAAGCCGTTCAGGTGATAGTGGCAACTATTTCTGATGCTTAATTGTCGCATGCCCTTTACCATGACGCCAAATTCCATGGTTTTCAAGAAATAGTTGCACAGAAGCAGGTACATTTGTTCTCAACAATCCAAAAACCGACATTGTACTATTGAACAGAAGCTTCGCGAATCCATCTATCTCTGATTCATACTGCTCGTAAATGAAAAACAGAGTGAAAGCGAACACCAGTGCTGCAAAATATTTCCAATAAGATCAATATGAAGTTACCAAGTTCAAATTAATAAGAGATTGATTAACTCTAGCATGGTGAACTAGCATTCCCTTACCTACACCTATCACCACAGTCAAGGTTTGTGACGAAATCAGCTTGAGAAAATACAGGGAAGCTGCAAACTGTATTGATTACAAAAGATTATTGTAAGATATTAGCACGAGAATAACTGCTGTCAATGAAGCTCTCTCAATCTTATAAAGATTGCATATAGAAATATAAAAATGTGCTTATAAAAACGAAAGATAATTGATAAAATAAAAGAGGTTTAATCATGGTTATTTTGAATAAATGAAATGAAAGAAAAAGACAAAAAGAACTTACATAACAAAAAGAGTGTACATATTTAGGATAACTAACAATATCCAATGGATTTAGCATATTTCACAAAGTAATGCTGAGCTCCTTACTCCTTATAGATCAAGTTGATGCAAACATTTTGTAGACAAATAAATATAAGGGAAAAGAAAAGGAAACCAATACGAACTTCTTTGAACTGGATCTGCAATTCAGCTTTGGTCAAAAGGACCAAGCCTTGTCAAAGGTCATTCAGGGAAAAAGACAAACAAACATGTTCATACTTCACGCCTCAAGAACAATAATAATTTCCTTAGGCTGGGATACATGATTGAACTTTCGTATTTAGATTTCTCCAAAATCATCTACATATTATTTAAGCCATAGATTCCATTTAAACTACAAGAAAATGTCATTCCTTGACACAAATAACAAACTATAAAGCAAGGACCACTTCCGACAATTCAAATACCAAGAGCAGTCTAGAATTTCAAAATCAATGAAGACACCCAATTATCATTTCTCCAACAAGTATTAAAAGTAATAAGGGACACAATCGGACTGGGAAGTAGCGTTAAAAGGTTATTAACTAGTACTCCCATTTGATGTATTGACCTTGAACAGTTGAAACTTAATAGTTAATTTAAATAGTAGGTATAAAAGTTAAACTGAATAGTCAAATTTTCCTAATACACTTATGTTTTAGCAACTACACCTGCAAAGCTCATACCCTGTGCCCAGGAAAGGTTACAGACAGAAATTACATAAAGCATGATTTGGGCAAATTTTGCAGTGACATGCACTTCACTAAAAATAACAAATTATCATAGTCCATACCTTGAAGAAAATATCCCAATCATCCCCCTGGGCCAGTCGTCTCATATAACCAACCCCTCTGTTCCACAAATATGCTATGGTTGCAATCATGTCTTTCACTACCATTTCAGGAATCTCAAAACAAGATAAAGATAAACTCTTGACAGTAAGACCCAATCTGTTCAAAGGCATTATGGTCAGTAGATATAGGAGGAATGGATCTCTTTTAGCATTTAAGAGGTTAATCAAGCTAAAGGCTTATAAGTATCAATACTTACATCTTTGGTGGTAGAATTCCATATCCATAAAGGCCAAATGAAACCAAGAGCAGAAGCTTGGATACAGATGAGGCAAAAGTTCTTCCACAAAGGAAAAACCAGTAAAACAATAGAATCAAAGCGAGAAAATAAGTAAAAGATTTCTTCTCATCACGCCACAGCAAAATGTCTGCAACTGCAGGCAATACATTTCAAGGTCATTCTACAATCGCAATCAAACATTTTACGATAGCAATCAAACAATAAACACCTTCTGATGAAAGTGTCTAGAATGCATTTTTTTATTTATAAGAAACAAACTTTCATTGAAGGAAAAAGAAGAGTGAAAAAAGAGAGGACAAGGTCCTCGGGCCTATTCGAGCGCATATGATGGATCATGTTTGATCCAAAGACGTGTTCCAAAATGCAAATCCTTCCTGGTGCTAACTCGGTACGTTTGACATTATCCAAAACCCTGTTCATGAGCCTAAGTAAAGCTGTGGACTAAATTACATATTACTTAGTATGGCACCATGCAAGAACAAATTAACATGTGACGCGTACCACTCTCACCAAAATCAGGCACAAGGATCCAAGGCAAGAAGCCCAGCCCTACCCAGCTAGAATTTTTGTTATAAGGAGTCAAAAAACATCTGGGACACAACACCACACTTCCCCCCCCAAAAAAAACCACCACCACAAAAAGAATATTGAAAATAATGTGTAACTGATAACAAAATAGAGCACAAATAATATGGTACAACGGAAAACAACCTTCTCCACTGCCTAGCAGCTTCTCCACTTTTGATTGCTCATTAAAGTCACTGTAACTTGTGAAAGATGAATATTTGGCTAAATGAGAGAATGATTCAATGGTTAATTTGACACCCTCCTGTACACAGGTAACCAGCACAGACGAACAGAAATTTATACCTTGAATTTTCATGCTTTGCAATAAGAAATAAATATATGACAATACACACTAATGCCAACTTCATATCTAACAATCATTAGGAAAAATCATTTTCAAAACGAAAGGAATAGAAACCAGCCTTCATTGAGCTTCTTCTATGTCCTAGAAGCAATCAAATACAGCTCAAGATGCAGATTACAATATGTGCCTGGACAAGGAACATATTGGGGCCTGACTAGCCAAGACAACTTTTAAAGGTCAGAAGGTTCAATTGAAAATCTAACAGGGTGTTATCCATGCAAAAGAGAACTTTCAAGAGAAAAACATAACAGACAGATCTCTTCCATTGGACATGGCAGAGAGAGGTTGCAACTGAATGAACAACAACAGCGATTTCAAGCTTTTGCAGGCCCTCTGATAACAATATGTACTTGCAGGTCTTAAGCAAGACAAATGAATTTTTGTAGATATCATGATTAAGTCTCAATTCTTGAAAATTTATATTTGATAGAAGAACAAAAAAAAACAGCTAAACCGAAAAGAGAAGGTTCAAAAACAACAAACGGAGAGGACAAGAATAGATGCATGTGAAAGACATGAAGGATAGACAAAAATAAACGAATGACTTACTTCCAGTGAGACAACTGGTGAGTACCCAATCTGGTTTCGAGCAGCAGTGCAGTCAAAAGTTCTAGTATGTGAAGCTAATTGAGTGTAATGAGCTGACATTGAATGGTTGTGTTTTATCAATCCATACTTTTCAGTCATCAATTTGAAGAACAAAAGAATATACCGAGCCATCTTAGCAGGAACTTTCACTAATGGCCTGCAATCATTGGGAAAAAGGAAACAAAACTGAATTCAAAAGAACAAAGAAGATCCCAAACAAACATCAAAAGAAAAAAACCAAGAGTGTCTCCAGCACTTTAGTCCACAGCAGTATTCAAGCGAAAGCACATAGAAGATGCCAATACAGAAGATCACATATTGGAAGCAGCAAAATGTGAAGATAAAATTAAATTAAATTGGTCAATTTAGGATTTGAAAAGAAACTAATTTTTTCAATATTCATAGAAACGTAAGTGCTTGTCATTTCATGCTCGTGTGAATCATGGGTTGACTTGGAGTGATTCCAAAACAACTACAATGTGATGCTGAAGGCTGATACAATGACAATTTTTATAAGCTATCTATCTGTTCCTTTATAACCTAAAATCCCCCAAACCAGCTTTGCAGGCTCGCGTTAAGAACTGGGGACCCATACCAAACCCAAAAACTCTTCAGGAGGCAGGAAACTCTAACAAATAGCTAGATAGGTACCTAGAGAAATAAAACCCCAGACAATGTGGGAGCAAACCACGGGCCTGATCACTCAACTAAACCCTCATTGGTTTTCTAATTTCTATATTGGAGTGATTCCAATTCGCCTTTGGGCCAATTAAATATGCTGGAGTAGGTCTCTATCTCTCTTCCCTTCCTTTCTCTTACCAGTGTCCTACATCAAATAATGCATGCAAGATGAGTGTAAAATCTCTCATAGAAGAATATAAGAATGCTTGATTTACCTTTGATATCCCAGGCCTTCCAAGATGAGTGTTACAAACTCCCAAAAATTTGCAGGCTCAAGATTTGTGATGAAAAAAGCCTGCAGATTGATTACAAAGGAATACATCCTTATCCATGGACCTAGTAGAAACTGAAAAATTAGATGCTTTACACACCCAAGAGACTCTAATTGTAGGAGTACCTTTCCAGCCGCAGAGACCATCCGGTTATCCAGAGCTTCTTCTGCACAGATATGAGCATGAGTAACATTCTCAGCGTATGTAAAATCCGATCTGTTTTCGCCACTCCCTATAATAAACTGAAATGAGAATCTATGTTACTTTAAAAGACTGAAAGACTGTTTTTCATGTCTTAGAATCTCACGACTATGGAAGGATAAGATATTAAACCACATGATGAACAAGTTACTATCTGCAGCATATGCATAACTTGCCCCTATTTTGGGTGTAAAAAATACAGAGAAAGAAAAAAATGGTAAAGGAAGAGGGGAGGAGAGAGAGAGAGAGAGAGAGAGAGAGAGAGAGAAGGGAATTATTATACATTTCAGTTGGTATTAATTGTTGGTGATATACAAACATCAATTATGTATGATACAAAACTAAAGCTCCAACGTTAACAAAGGATATGTAAAACAGTAGATGTGATCAAATGAACAAACAGTTAGATTCCCTTTCTCCAAATCTTTTGTTTACCTTTCCCCAGCCAGATTTTGCCAAATTAACTAAAAATGGCACAAGATGTGAGTCTCCATGTCCAAATACATTGCTAGGCCGAAGTGCACATGTTAAAAGACCATCAATGTCATTAGAACGCAGGACAAGTGCTTCTGCTTGGGCCTTGAAGTCACTCAACATATCATCAAACTGTAGCAAGGATCAGAAACCAAATAAGAAAGAAAGTTTAGTAGAAAAGAAAAAGTAGGCAATGTTCCACTATTAACATGAACAAGAAGTCCATTGACAATGACCATACTTTCCAAGGGTAAGGCAAGGATTCATCTCCGTTATTTATATCATGCAATCCATCAAAAACTACATCTGCAGAACTGTTGTATATTAGCCGTCTAACTTTGCACTCTCGACAAGCACTGATAACATTTTTTGCACCTAAACAAGTATTTTAGATGAAATTAATCAGTAATTCCACCAAATTATGCATGGCCAAAAAATGGGATTTGTTCCTTCATAAGTAGGGATGTACCTTGAACAACAATCATATAGCAGTGGTAAAAATCGTCTGTACGTAAATCAGCCCCATCGAAATAGAACACTACAGATGAACCTTCGATAGCTGCAAGAGATGTCAGTCATAATATCCACAGTTAATTTCGAAACTCAAGTTTTGATATTATAGGAAATGACAAAAATCTCCTAACCAGATATCAAGGGAAAGAAGTTACCCATATAGCTAAAGGCAAGGGCTATCAAGTACTGCTCAGATTATATCCCATCAAATTTCATCATAACTATTTTACCCTTATTTCTTAAATGGAAGAAAAAAAATGAAAACTTACAATTTTCTTCTCTCCTGTTCCATGACCAAGGTGGGGTTCATCTGGCCATTAGCCGGTTTATGGTAGATAGCTTTTTAGGGATTTTAAGTTAAAGAAATTTTGAAAAGATTGCAAATAATCAAGGGTAAGATGATATTAAGGGACCTTTTGTACAAATTCTCAATTTATCCTCTTACCATGTCCACATTTCATTCCTATTTGGATTCCATTCTAATGGTCACTCAGCAACCAAACACTACCTGAGTAAAACATTGGCGTTGAGGTATGAATCAGACGTTTTGACAAATACAACATTTGTAAATCAGACGTTTTGACAGATACAATATTTGTAAATCAGACGTTTTGACAAATACGACATTTGTACATTAATTTTAGGTTTATTTGTCCATTCCTTCAGTCTGGTTTCCCATAATTCTTGAAAGATTTTATCTTTTTGTTTTTCATGGTTATATCTCTTAATCCCATTAATTCTTATTTCTACCTACTTTTAATGTTGAAAAACTCCTAATACTTTCGAACTCTGTTCAACTTTTATTCTAAATTGCATTTTTCACCCCCTTTTAATGAAAACTATAAAACGAATTAATAAATCAAAACCTAATACTTAAAGCCGGAATCAAGCACTTGGACCAGTTCAGTCCTAAGCCTACAAATTCTTTCAAAATTTTCTCGCATTTTCTCAGACAGGAACCAACCAAACACGAACACAAACACGAAAAGGAAAACAAATGAACAAAGAAACTCCGAAAATATTTTACCAGTGATGATTTGAGACTTGTCGCGAACATCGACGCCGTGTAAGGAAGCGATGCCAGAGGAGAGAGCTTGCGAAAGGAGCGAGTCGCGCTCGGAGGGATCGAGATGGAGAGACTGAGTCGAATCGGCGACTCGAACGATCCACTTGCCGAGTTTCAAGAGCCTGAGGACCAGCGATCTCCCGAGGAAGCCTCGGCCACCGAAGACCACGCAGGTTCTCGGCTTAGGGTTCAGCTCCGCTAACCGATCGTCCATCGCCATTTTCGCCAGAAACCAGGGATTTTCTAGAGAGAGAGTGTGTGTGTGTCAGTTTGGCGCGGAAATTAGAGTGAAATGGTGAGTCGTGATTTGTTTGTTTCTTTACGCTACTGAGGTGGGGTCCATAGGGTTTAGGGTCCATATCGACCCCAAAAAAAAAAGAAAAAGAAAAAAGTAGGGTCCATAAATCGGGTGCGTGCCGCTTTCGGCCGTTTTTTTAGGTCAATAAACTGATAATTGGATTGCGAAAGTGGTTGGCTTGGCTGCCTCCTCACTCGGATCCTTTTTGTTTAGGTTTTTTCACCGATTTATGCTAATTTCACTGACAATTTTCTCCTAATTTTTTTTTGGGTACTAATTTTATTTTATTTTGAAATTTGAACTATTTTTATTTTATTTTGAAATTTACTAGATATCGTGGATTGTTTTTTATATACATTTTGCCCAATTTTTCATCCAATAGTGTCACATGTAATATTATCTTGTGATAAATAAATAAATGAAATATGTAGAAGATTCGCTAATTAAAACAGTTTAAGTCCCCACATTTTCAAAAATTAAAGCCAAAATGGCAATCCAATTAATGTCAATTAAGTAAATGTTTCTAAAGAAGAGGATGACTGAGAGGAATGGGTGGCCAAAAAAAAAAAAAAACAAAGGAATGGGAGAAATATATTAAGTAGTTCCTCAGTTGAGTGGTGATTTTAAAGCCTTGTTTGGTAATCATTTTATTTTGAATTTTTAGTTTTTAGTTAAAGACTGAGAAAAATATATGGAAGAAATGAAAGGAGATGGATAGAGAACTTAAGGAGAATTTATGAAGGAAAAAAAAAAAAAACTATTTAAAATTGCTTTTATTTTTAAGATTTCAATTTTCATTATGACTAGTATTCTCTAGTCCCTTATTCTTTATTCCTCCTTACTCTTTCATTATTTCTCTCATATGTTATTCCTTATTTTAACCAAAGAAATGTCATTGGGATATGACTTAATTGGTTAAGTTCTTTCACTCACACCCGTGTGGGGCAACAAATCTTGAAACAGCAGTACCCCTTAACATAGGGCACTCCCTCTGGAAATGCCTCGTCTGTTCTAAAAAAATCTCGTGGCCTCCTGCTAACATGGCCTGTCGTGATACCTATTACACATTTCGCACAAGGGTGGCCACTATAGGACCCGACAGTCTGTTGGCAGCTAATGAACCTCTAGCTATGCTACCTCCACCATGAGGTCCAGAACTTTACCCTAGGTTGGATCTACTATTGCTTTCTGATACCATATGAAAATGACCACCACCACTGGCTTATCCCATCCTGAATCCATGAAAAAGCCCATTACCTCCTGAAGATCCTGAATTGAAGTGACCCTTCTTGAATGGTCACTAATGAGAGCCATTTGAATCGAACCAACGTCCACGTGCCTCTAGCTGGCTGCTCTCCACTCTTGTAGCCGCCTCCAGTAGTTTACCGTAAGTGGTATAACCAACCACATGGTGTCGGATGGAGTCCTGCAATCCATGCTCAAACCTCTGATACCTGCCAGCCACAATAGTCACCAATAGAGAATATCTCGAGATCTCAGTGAATCTCTTTACCTCTCCAATACAGTCATTTCCTTCAACTTGAGGTGAAGGAACTCTTCTATCATGCTCTCATGGTAAGCTCAGGGATGATAATGCTCACCAAAGTCCTCACGGAAGGTATGACACGTAATAGTTGAGGGGTTGATGTATCAACGCCTCATTCCCACAAAAAATAGGCATTTTGGTCTAAGAACAAAGTCACATTGGATATTATGTTCTTATCAAGCACCCTTATAATATCCATAATCCTCTCAATCCGAACCCTTCAAGCAAAATAATGTGCTACCGATCCACTACGTCACGGGATTGGATTTAGGCACAACTGAACATGGGTTTTGGATGGGCTTTGGCCCAATGCGAGTTTGCATGCGCGTAAGCCCAACACGAGCTCAGATTGGCATTGGTCCAATATGGGTTCGTATACGCATAAGCCCAATGTAAGTTCGGATGGGCATTGGCCCAATACAGCTTCACATGCGCTTAAACCTAATGCAAATTCGAATGTGCCCCGCCCAACACGGGTTTGGACATGCACCACTCAAGACAATTTCAGACACGCACTACCCCATATTGACTCATGCACAAACAGCTCGACGTGGGTTCGTGGGTATATTCAAACACTCGCACCCCTCAATTCGCATGAATCAAGGGACAATATAAACACGGTTGGGGGCTGATAACACACAACTCTCATTAACCAAAAGTGGGGAAAATGGACATAAGGGGTGCAAAGTGGAGCTTGCATCCTAAGGCTGTCATCAGGTATAAAGGTGCAGTTTCACAACCAGATGAAGTTATGTGATTTCAAATTAATTGGTGCACTCAAATGCATACAAAAATTGACTTAAGCGTTTGAGTATCTTTTTGCAGGCACCCAACACTCTCTCATTTGATTTTGAAGAAGTGTTTCTTGGAGATTTATTTATCCCACGTGCGAAGTAAAGCCGAGAACCTGTGGAAGACATTCTTATTATAAGAATTTCTGCTCCAACATTGGCACTATCTGTGGGAACTCTGGCAAAATCAATCAATAGCTAAATCTACACAAGACAATCCAGCCTGATCCAATCCTCGATCCACAAATGTCAGATCAAATTCTAAGGAAGTAAAACCCAGCCTCACACCATCCAGTTTAAGAAGATAATGAAGATGACGGTTGAAGCTTTGGAGAAGTCCAAGGGCAACCATACATCAAAGGAATTGAAAAAGTCCAAAGACAGCGAGCTGCGAAGGCTAATTGAAAAGATTGTGAAAGGGTACAAACCACAGACACCTGCTGAATTGGCTATTGAAGCTACCAAAGGAATCTGCATATCACCCTTCACCAATGATATTCTAAAGGGCTAAGAAGCCCGCGAAGTTTACTCAACCTAAATTCAAGTTATTCGAAGGCGTAGCCGAGCATATCTATCACTTTCAGCAGCAGATGGTCCTCGAAAATGAAGACGAAGCGTTGTTGTGCAAATTATTCCCGTCTAGCTACCAGGGTTACCCTTGACATAGTTCAGGTAGTTGAAGCCAAAATCCATCGGCAGTTTCACTGAGCTTTGCGAAGCTTTCATATCCCAATATGTGTGCAATCAAAGGGATATGTGTGCAATCAAAGGGGAAAGAAAGACATCACAAAAAGACAGGCGAGGGTCTTAAAGATTATTTGAACTGCTTCACAGAGGAAATGTCTATTTTAGAGACTTACGATTCTTACATTGCATCACTGACATTCCGCGTGGGAGTGACACCATGAACAAAAATGCATAAGTCCTTGGTCAAGACACCACCCCTCGACATGTGGGAGGTTCTGGCTCTAGCTGATGGAATCATCAGACTTGAAGAGGAAGAATTTGCTCTATTGAAGGGCACCGCAACAACCATTTCAGCACCAAGCAACCGTATGAGATGATCCAAGGGCCAATGACAAATTTTCCAAACAGAAGTCTCCGCAATCAAGCTAGGACCAATTCTCCCCCAGCCAAACTTATTGTTAGTCTAGCTAAACTTTTCCACAAAAACAAAGGAAAATGAATTTTCCAAATGCCTCTGACATTACGTGAACCACCAGAGAAAACCAGAGAAATGAGACCGAAGTAAGACTTGTGCATACCATAATAACTTTGGCCACATTACCAATGACTGTCGGAATCTTAGATATCAAGTTGAAGCAATGCTAAAAAAAGGGATGCTTTCGCAATATCGAGCCCAACCAGAAGATAAGTCGAAGAAGGAGCACAAGGCTGAACTAGTGACTAACAACATCGCCATTGAAGAGGGATTGCGGGAAATCAATGCTATCCATGGTTGGCCTCAACTGCTAGAGGGTCAACTAGCTTGAGCCCAAAACCAAGAAAAGACAAGCTGAAAAGGTAAGAGGCGTTTGTGGAATTGCCTTTGCACCAGAATCACCCCAATCATTGGAAAGGGTCGGGCTAGCATCACCTCTGTTCAAGTGAGAAGGTCTGGGACCCTATCTTTCTCTTTTAACACAATTCGGTGAATGCCCACAATTAACTGAAGAAGAGCAGAATTAAGTCTGCATCATTGTCGGATCTCGACCGAGTCTTGGATTCATTCACGATTAGGTAACGAGTTCGGAACCTCAGAGCAGTCGGATGCCTCATTGGCAAACTGGATAAAAAACCTCCACCAGAGCGGAGTTCTATTCCTCTAGCACCTCTTCTCTTGGGAGAGCAACCATTTTTGGGGATGTCAGCACAAAGGCGGAAGGTAAGTTTTAGCCTACGCTTGTGAGCCATAATATCCAGGTACTTGAAACCCATCCTCAAACCCTAATTTTATAGCGTAAGTCAAAATGGCTCCGTTAGTTCAGATAATTGTGCAGAGTTTCAAATTCAAAAAGTAGTTTTATCTGAGAAACTAAAACTCCAACCCTATTTGATTTTTGAAAAAAATATAGTGGTATCCCGATGAACTCAACACATAATACAGGAGATGATTGAAATAGATTTGAAACTTAGAATGACCCAGACGAATAACATCTAAGAGAACTCATAGTGAAGAAGGTTGTATTCATCTTCGTACTCACCCAAATAGGACAAGTGAATTAAATACACAATTAGAATAAACCCAAGATTGGATATCAAAAGGAACCAAGTCAAGTCTAGTTAAGTCCCGTACATCTACATAAGGTTCAGTACATAAGTTCAACCTCAAAACAAGATACATGCCACATAAAAATAAATACTGAATAGAGTACGTGTTACACACCAAAACTCGTTGCGTCAAGAGGCCTACTCCTCGATCTTATAGTTGAGAACAGAATTGTCATGGCTCACGGTGGAAGGCGCAATATCATCAGAGTCAGGAGGCACGTGATGCTTTGCAGATCCGAGAAGAGGAATGTTTGTGGGGATCACCCCGAATATGAACTCGTAGTCTTGTTTGTGCCTAAATAAATTACGGTCGTCAGAAGGGACCTCTTCTCGGCCGTGGCACTGTTCATGGATGAAACGGCCACGTTTCGCCAAACATTTAGCCTTTTCGAAAAGAAGAAAAATACGAAGGTAGGATCTTCTCGGCCTCACAACCACGACATTATGGGCCGAGGCCGAGGTCCATGAGAGACACAGCCAAAGATACTATGGTCAAATCGCCACGTGGCCTCAGGGTCCCACGCCCTATTTAATGATGTAGTGCCTCGGACCGCCACAGCAAAACCACTGGGTGCAAGAAGCATTTAATGCGAGGCAGAATGGAAGTGATTGAAGTCAGGATTTGGTAACAGGAATCAGAGTGGTTAGGCGCAAACATTCTCACAATGCATTCTCACAGCTTGAGGTCATATCACCAACTACTGGACCGAGCATTAAATGCGTTCCCACGGCCAAGAGTGCAGAGCCCACGATCAGGGCGGTGGCCGAGATTTGCCGAGATTTATGGGGGTCACACCACCATTCTTCACAATCCCAAATGCCGATTTGACTACCCACTTGCCCCGATCAGACTCCACCATGCAGATATTTTCAAGCCATCAGGCATATATTTTTTCAGCCTCGATTGACCCTCTAGGACTCCTCCTATAAATACTAAGCTCAAGACCACGTTCAAGAGGTCCAGCACCAAACAAAAGCCTCCCACGGAGCAACTTACTTTTCCTGTAATGCACTTTCAATACCTTTACATGCTTTCCTAGGAGTAGTGGTAGATTGTAAGGAAAATTCATTCATCAATATATCATACGACCCTTGATTTTCAAGGCGCCGGAGCACCATCTCTGTTATCGCCTCATTCACCCTATATATCATACGACCGTCGCTCTCGAGCAACAGCGCCGGAGCACCGCCTAAAACCCACCACCAACACCACCACTAAACGGCCTTGTAGTTCGGTCGTGAACACGACAATGAGACCAGTTCCTCTCTCGGCCTGTCGTTTGATTAAAAGTCGAACCCGAAACAGGCGCATCATTTGAACATCTTCTACCCAAATCCCATCACCATCTTGACGCACGGTAGACCGTGTTGGCATGCCGCGCCTAACCGCACCGTATCCAAAGGAGGGCGTCACGTGTTGATGCACATCCCCTCGGCCCGGAGCACCGGGCCGGAGATTTGCGACGGACCAACACTTTTGCACGCTCGGTGGGACCATGGTGGGAACGATAGTGGAGAATCGATGGCTAAGCGGCCGACAGATAGAGGCGTCCTTTATGGCGCAATGGACAGATTCTCCTCGAACTACGGACGCTCTTTCGGAAGGATACCGCCATCATCCACGACACCTCCGGAGGCAGACGAGAAGCCAAGAGCGTGAAAGGTTCGAGCTCTACGGTGGCGATAGCCTCGGCACCTCTGCCCATGCCCAAGCGTTAGGCTACGGCCGCATTCTCGGCCCGACCGATAACTAGGGGCAATCCCAGCGGTAAGTCCCGGGCCGACCTACCCAAAAAATGGTGCGCGTCCATGCTTTGGCCGTGTCATTAGGGAGAAGCACCCACGTGTTCGTGGCCCGCAAACCGGCCCGATTCATACCATGGCTGTCAGCCCAAGCGCAACATGCACTCACCCTGGCCAAACCTACGAGGCTTATATAATGCCGCATGGCTCGGCGCAGCGGCCGAGCCCTTCGTTCGATGGCCCGAGACTAAGCCATCGGACGATAGGCGCGAGTCCGGCCACTTCAACCCAGTGAGTCGCTCCTTCAAAGTCCTCGGACCGAAGGGTCCGCGCGACCAAGGAACGGCCTAGGTGGCGAAGCGCCGGTTGCAGCCGTACCCACTTGGAAAGCCGAACTTGCGCGACTTGCTCCTAAGGTTTTAGGCGCGCCACACATCAAAACACTCGGTTATAGGCACATCCCCTTATGTCGAGACCTTCGACCGTGGTATTAATAAACTAATAAAGCTAAAGGCTCAATTTCTTCGGGCTTTTAAGCGAGTTAGGCGAAAAGACGAAGAGCTCTGTGATGCCCGGGTTTAGAAAAGTTAGAACGATCAGGGCTCGACGCTTACAAATCGGTGCAAGTGCAAGAAAAGATGGCACCAAGGGCCTACGACAAAAAAATCAAAAAGAAAAAAAGGTGGAAGTAGGCGAGCGAGTTAGACAAAACGGCGTGGTATAAAAACAACATACAAGGCATTCAGAAAAAGACCTGCGCCTTATATTTAAATTAAGAACATTGTTTTTACCGAGAGAAGAAAAAGAACGGCCAGTCATGGCCGATCAAACAAAAAAAAAAAATATATATATATACACATATACTTGTCTCTGAAAAAAGAAAATGTACATAAATTATTACATCCTAAAACTACGAACGGCCGCTCACCTAGGCCCCTTCACTAAACATCCCCAGATCAGGGGTTATCCTTCTCCAGGCGATGTCTCCGCTGTCTATATCGATCTGCCACCTCGCCCGGATCAGCTTCCTCTCGGCCAATGCCCTCTTCTTCTCGGTCGCCGTCTTGAGGATTTGCCTGGTGAAGACTTCAGCTCGATGCCGACCGCGACCACACCATCTCGGCTGAAGGATGAGGGCTCGACAGGCCTGGAGCTCGGCAATCTAAGCCTCGACTGCGCAAGTTCTTCATTCTCTCGTTGGACAACGAGGTCGTTCTCCTTCAAACGAGCCATGGCATGTTGGACTTGTTCTTTGATCACCGGACTCCTGCTCGAGCGAGCACCCTCGGTCATCCTCGGGTTGGCTTGGCAGTATCGACCAATCATCTCCTCGCCCTCGGTCAGGCGTGCACTGAGCTCATCCGGTGAGCGGAATCCAGAGCCCATCGCCATGGCCGTATCCAGCAAGACTGAACTCCATGAATGCCTCGGCCGTGGTCATTTGGTGAACCCCAAAGAAGAGGAACTCTCGGAGCTTTTCAACAACAGCCCTGGAATCCTCGTCCAAAGGAGCCTCCTCTTCATGGAGGTGGCGTATAACTCCTCGAGATCATCGGAGGAGGTGGTCTCCTCAAGATAGGAAAAAGGGGTCGAAAGAAAGCAACCAATGGGACATGAGGAATGACAAGGAAAAAATTTAGTACTCACTTGGGTGGTCGACGGCTTACCAAGAGGCTCGGTCGGGACCGCCAAGAGACAGCGGTGAGCTCGGCGTCGAATGCCTTAACCACTGCAAGCGCGGTCACCACAACCGACTCCTAAGGCAGCGGCTGGGGCATACTCATAACGGCCGCGGATAACGGCGATGACCGGGAGGCAAGTAAAATTCGGTCAAAAGCGCGGGCCACAATTCCAAAAAATAAAATAAAACATAGTAAAGCAAAGCGCTTACCGAGCGAACACGATCTTTGCTTGGGACGATGGGCGCGGAAGACACAAGGGCTGCGAAGGAGCTTCCGCCGGGGTGGCCCGCGTCGTTCTAAAGCGGAAGTTCATCATTTGGCATATCCGCGGCAGCTCCTCGAGCGCACTTCTTCGGCACCAGCGTTTTGTTATCCTCGGTAGTAGCCACCTCGCCGGCGACTAACTCCTCGGGTCGGCCGCCTCCTCGACACCCGGCGCCTCCGTGAGCCTCCTCCTCGACCTTTTCCTCGCCTCGAGAAAAAGGCCGAGATCAACCAAATAAACAAGGAGGGAAGGGCGTGGCACGGGAAAGGAAAAGGAGAAGAAAGGTCAAGGAGAAGTACTTACGGTCACGGGAGGGCTTCACTCATAGCCACTAAAGGGACTTCTCCTCGTCCTCGCCCTCCGAAAGATCAAGCGGGACCCTTTTCCTTGGCCACTCTAACGCCGCCGTCTCAACCACATGATCTCGGTGATGCGGCCTCAACCACTGCCTCGGTGCTTGAGGCCTCTCGACCCTCTTGCGACCGGGCTACATGTACAGAGAAAGAAGCAAAAAGTTAAGTAAATAAACAAACAAGGACAAAGGCGGCTCGGAAGCAGACGGAAAAACATAGAAGAGGGCTTACCGGCAATTGGTCGAGTGGAGGGAAGATGGCACGGTCCTATGCGCCAATGTCTTCGCACCCCACCACACCGGTGTTGGAGGCGAGCTGCGGTTGAAGTCACGCTGCTCGAAGGAAGCGACCATTTTGTTAGTCTTGTGCCAACATCCCGTAAGGCGTGGAGTAAGCGGCGGGTCCTTTTGTCCGGTGATTGGGAATCACCATCGGACATCCCATCCGTTTTCACATTCCCACCACCTTCCAAAAAGCCGTAGGCCATCATACCATTCGGTAGGTCCTCTAGTGTGTAGGAGCCTCTTGAATTTTTAATTTCGTTTCCCTTTTTGTGCGAGCAAGTTGAAATACCGAGTGCCACCCAAGCGGAGATCCGGCAGATCGACAAGGTAAGGCTGAAGGTCCCTGCCGTGGAGAGAGTGTATCGAAGTTCCTCTTCACCGCCAATCTCATCAAGGCTCAACTTGTCAACCCTGCCGAGAGTAAGTGTACTTGTCCATTATGATTCAGCTTATTACCATGATGAAATTCTTACCGATCTGGATTTTGTAGTGACGGAAGAGAGGAGGGCCGCTGAGGCGAAGAGGATGAAGCGAGTCTTTTAAGCGGCGCCTTATGCTTGGGCTCCAAGGAAGAAAAGAAAGCCGGATCGGAAGCGGTACCGGCGTCCTCGGGAGGAGTCAACCCGAAGCCGGACCAATGTCGGCGTCTTCATCGGCTCAACTCGGCTCGGCGCGGGCGTCCATCTCCTAGCGAGGTGTGCCTACGAGGGCACCTCCTCCAAAGCAGCCGGCAAGCGCCCAATCATTATCGATCGGATCGGATCCCGCCCCAAAGCCCGGTCGAAGGCGGCGTGCTCGCCATCTTCTGCCGAAGGCGACAAAGCGCTGCCGTACTGTCACTTTGGCTTATTCATCGAATACGGTCCAATTTGTGAACCACATGATCCTCGGCTCGTAAATGGAGTTGTCCGAGATTGAGGACCTGCCGAAGAAGCTCCTTTGGGAGGAGGCTGGCCATGCCTTCCGTCTTCAAGCTTGTAAGCGCTAACCATTCTCGTTTATTTTACCGTTTGCTTGGCCTTGTCTAACATTTTCCTTTATCTCCCGGACTTCAATGGACATGTGGCTGTGCTTCAAGCGAGCCATCAATGCCGAAAAGCGAAGAAGGCTTATGAAGACGGCAGGGCGGGGTTGCCAAGGTGGCAAGGCTATCCAAGCTCATGCAAATTTGGCGAAGGACATGCGAGGCTACCAAGCGGCAAGTCAAGGTTTATGAAGCCAAGTTATTGAGATGTCGGCAGCCACAGGTCGGCGTAGCTAACGGCAAAGGAGGCTCTAGAGGCGAAGGAGGCAGTCTAGGTGGCTTTTGAGGAGTCGGAGTGGGCCAAGGCTTGGAGATCGAGGTTGCAGTCCAGAGGCAATCCGGAGATACCGTCACTCTTCCGAGTTCTCTACCTTGCGGACAAGGAGGTGGGCTCGGAAATGGTGGACTGGTCTACCGTTTCAAGCGATACAACCACAGAAGCTGAACTTGAATTTCATTGCGATCCTCCTCCCTTCCCGAAGGAATCACGAAGGGATGATAGAAGATTACGAAGGGAGGGCGCTCCGGAAGAGCTGCCGTCGAGGATCTTGCTGCCGATCCGAGGAGGCCGTGTGAAAGTTTCGTTCGTTCGCAATGAGCTCTTCTCCAAAGCTTCTTCTCATTTTCAACTAAAGTTGGTTGATCTCTAAGGGATGATAGCTAAGTACGAAGGGGAAGACGCTCCAAAAGAGCCCGTTGCCCCCAGTGCCGAGGAGAGCGCCGCTTGAGCCTTGTTTAAGTTTTATTTCATGTAACTGCCATCAGGCAATATTTTCTGAACACCTTGACGCCGAGCGCATCTTTTAATACAAGCAGTTCTAATTTTCTAAATTAATTGTCAAGTAGTTTCACTTTTGGCATGTTTCTGCTTTAACTTGTCTTATGAACTTTTTAAATGCCGAGGGCTAGATAAAAGTTTATCAGCCGTAGGCCAATAACAAGCTAACTTCCGAAGTTGAAAACTAATCATTGTAATTGTCGAAGGCAAAATGATTGATTTAATTGCCGAAGGCTAGTATAAGTTCAAATTTTGTGTGAACCTTGAATTGGTAAGCAACTTAGGGCTTAACACTTTATTGTCGAGGGCCAGTAACAGAATAACTACGAACTCAAGTGAACCTTTAAAGTGCTTTGAGGGCTACATAAGGTGATCTTCCAATCGTTAACAGGCTTAGTAAAAGACACAAGTTAACCTTTGATCGATAGGAAAAAAATACCGTGGTACCTTATTTGCCGAAGGCTAAATAAAAGGATTTAAAAATGTAGTATACTGCAACCGATGGTCTCTACTGTATCTTTTAAATTAACACACGAAGGTTGTAAATATATGGTCGAAGGCTTTCTCATTAATGATTGTCGAAGGCAAAGATACATATAGAGTTCGTTTTAAAATTGAAAACCTGTCGTAGGCTATGGAACTCGATATCGAAGGTGTGAGTAAGAATAAGCAGAAGGCTTTTCGAACTACATTTTCATCCTGTCGTAGGCTAGGTGACTTCATTTAAAATAATATTTCAAATGCTCTACGTTCTAAGGATGACCGAGGGTCTTTCCATTGGAGTCCTTGAGCCGATAAGTCCCCGATCACTGAATGCCGATGATCTCGTAAGGTCCTTCCCAAGAAGGTCCGAGGGTTCCTTCCATGGGATTCTTAGTTGCCAGAGAGACTTTTCGCATGACCCAATCTCCGACTTGGAAAGAGCGGGATCTGACCCTGGAGTCGTAGTACCGAGAGGAGCGCTGTTTGTAAGCTTCATTCGAAGGTTGGCTTGCGCTCGGCGCTCTTTGATTAGGTCGAGGCTTAAGGCGAGTGCCTCATCATTCGCTTTTGGGGCGAAAGCTTCTGTTCGGTAGGAGGGTTCTCCGATTTCAATCGGGACTATCGCTTCCAAGCTAAAGGCCATGGAGAATGGTGTTTCCCCGGTTGTCGTTCGGTAAGATGTTCGGATGGCCCATAATGCTTCTGGAAGCTTCTCCGACCAGCTCCTTTGGCCTTGTCAAGCTGCCGTTTCAATAGCTTCTTGACTATTTTGTTCATTGCCTCAACTTGGCCGTTCGATTGGGGGTGAGCTAGCGAAGCGAAGAACATATTGATCTTGAGGCGAGCGCCTAAAGGCTTCGAATCGAATACTGCCGTTATCGATGATGATGGCGTAGGGATTCGAATCGGCAGCAAATGTTCGTCGGATGAAATCTTCCATTCTGGCTGCCATTATCGTTGCTAAGCCTTCGCTTCTATCCACTTGGTGAAGTAGTCTACGGCAATAACAGCATATTTGACCTGACCCTTGCCTTGCGACATTGGGCCGATCAAGTCTAGTCCTCATTGGGCGAAGGCCATGGGCTCACGATTGGTGAGAAAGACTCGGCGAGGATGTGAGGACATTACCGAACCGTACCGTAGCTTCCAAGCTTGGGACTTATCGGTGGGCAGGGCTCCATTCGTTAGGAAAGCATAAATTGGAGACATCCATGTGTCCTCGAACCGTACGGTACATACTTGGCGGTTATGCGTGCTTGGCTAGGATAATATCTCCACCGGCACGTCCTTCCGACCCTATCGTTTATTGCGAAGCCAAATGCGAGAGTGCATTGGCGTGATTGTTTTCGACATAGGGATCTGCCGAATCTCATAGGCCTGGAACTTTTGTAGAAGTTTGTGGGCTGCAGATAGGTAGTGGACATGGAGGCATCCTTCGCTGCGAAGTCTATCGTTATTTGATTCACTATTAGCTAGGAGTCACTGTGAATGCTAATTTGTTTTGCGCTCATGCTCTTGGCTAGCCGAAGGCCGGCCAAAGAGCCTCATCTACTGCCTCGTTGTTAGAGGTTACGAGTTGAATCGAAGGGCATATTCGACTTTGTACATGCGGAGTAGTCAACACCAAGCGGCTCCACGGCCTTGCGATTTGCGAGCCATCAACATGCGGGATCCATCGAGGGACGAAGGATCAAAGCGCTCGGCATTCATTTTGCTGGTTCAGCCATAACAGCGTTCGGACAAGATATTTTCGATGGTGCGAGAAGGTATGAGCTCGGAGATGAAGTCGGCGACGGCCTAACCCTTCTCTGCAGGCCTTGGCAGGCTGTATGTCAAATTCACCGGCTCGATCGCCCATTTGACCAATTGGCGACGTTTGGGTTTTGAAGTACCGAAGGGCTGATTGGTCGAACCGTGATCTCGTGCGCTTGGAAGTATGGGCGAAGCCTTGAGCTAAGACAACAAGGGCTAGTGCTAGTTGTTCCAAGGGTGGGTACCGAAGCTCCGCGCTCTGAGCGCCTTGCTGACATAAAAGATTGGTAGCTTTGCCTTCTCGGCTTCCGTATCAATACCGAGCTAACGGCAGTGCTTTGGATACCGAAAGGTAGAATAGGAGAACTTCTCCGGGTAGCGGTTTTGACAATAGTGGTGCCTTGCTCATGTAGTTCTTCAAGTCTTGAAATGCTTGGTCGCATTCGGGAGTCCAAGTGATATGATGTTTGCCCTCTTTCAAGGCTTTGAAGAACGGTACACATTTATCGGTGGCCTTGGAGATGAAGCGTGTTAAGGCAGCGACACGTTCGGTAAGGCCTTGGATGTCTTTGGCGTCTTCATGTCGATTATGGCTTTGATTTTCTCGGGATTGGCCTCGATGCCTCTTTGGCTGATCATAAATTCGAGAAATTTCTCCGAAGATACACCGAAGGCGCACTTCGTTGGGTTCAACCTCATTCGATAGTCCTTGAGTATATCGAACATGAGGGCTAAGTTTTCCAGATGCCCCCCTACCGTTCGGCTTTTCACCAACATGTCGTCGACATACACCTCCATAATACCGCCGATGTGTTCAGCAAAAATCCGGTTGACGAGCCGTTAATACGTTGCCCCCGCATTTTTCAAGCCGAAAGACATGACATTGTAACAGTACAACCAGCGGTCGGTGATGAATGTCGTATGCTCGCTATCGGCAGGGTCCATGAAAATATGGTTGTACCCGAATAGGCGTCCATGAAGCTAAGCAGCTCGTGTCCGGCGATTGCGTCAACGAGTGATCGATCCTTAGTAATTGGAAGCATCCTTTGGGACGAGGCCCTATTTAGTCGGTATAGTCTTGACACATTCGCCATCCCCCCTTTGCCTTTTGGACCATGATTGAATTGGCAAGCAGACAGTCGTAGCCTCCTGATAAAGCCGATGGCTTTAAGCTTGTCAACTTGGTATGCATAGCCTTATACCGTTCGGCGACATCTGACGGCATCTAACTGGTTTATAGACAGGGGAGATGCTAAGCTTGTGGCTGTTGAGTTGGCTATACCACATCATTAAGTAAGTTTTTAATATTTTTAATGTTTTAATATTTTTTTTACTTTCACTTTACATACTCATTTAAATCATATTAAAATCATTAAAAAAAATTAAAAAACAATCTCTGCTCTCTTCTCCTACCTCCTACCCAGCCAACCCTCTCTTCCTCTTTCCTCAACCTCACCTTTCAGCCACCCCTCTCCCGTTGCCCATCCTTCCCTCAACCATACTCTTGTACATGTACCTACCCTCAACCATACACCAAAATTCCCAAACATTGAAAAGTGAATCTCACCTACAGGTATAGGGTCGAAATCTTTTGAACAATCACAAGGACACTGAGGGCAGGAACCTTTCTCCTTCAAGCTCCAGTGCAAAGATGGACGTATACCCAAACCAGACACACCGCAACTAAACAAAAACCAGTCTCATAGCAAAAAAAGATAAAACACAACTTCGGTTTGTTTGTTTCCAAATTTGCAGAATGTCCAAGATCAAATATCAAAAAACCCATTTCAGGTCCTGGGTTACAAACTCATAATATCAATAAAACTCAAAACTTGACTGCATTTGAATAATTTCTAGAAATGTTTGAAATAATGGCAAAAATAAATTAACAATATCCAATCAAAAATGCCCATTTCAAGATTTGGGACCTGTAATGAGAATCTGACAAACTCAATGGCTGAGGGAAGGATGGGCGACAGGAGAGGGGTGGGTGAAAGGTGGGGTTGAGTAGGGAGGGAGGGTTGGCTGGGTAGGAGGTAGGAGGAGAGAGGAGATTTTTAAAAAAAATTTAATGATTTTGATATGATTTAAATGAGTCTGTAAAGTGAAAGGTAAAAAATAATTAAATATTAAAAACTCATTTAATGATGTGGTATCGACAACTCAACAGCCACATCAATTGGTACACAAATATGGTACAAATAGATGGTCTCCCTAGCATCCTCTTCTCAAATCCTTTCTCAACTTTCCAAGCCTTTCATTATTTAAAAACATGCATAACATTTAAAATAGTTTTCAATCCAAATCTGAATATAAATCATATATAAGAGCACTTCCAGCAGTGAGAATCTTGCCATGTCAAGGGGGGGCTAGGGCTCACACTATTCACGGGAATAGTGTCTGCCATTGCAAAAAGTAAGTTGTACTTCCAGCAGTTACCATGGCAAGGGGGGTACTATTCAATTTTTTGGTTTTTTTCACAAATTTGTTTACCTAAACAATTAATTTGGACAATATTTTCGGATGAGATTTTCTGATAAAAAATTCGGATAAGATTTTCAGATAAGATTTTCGGTTTCAAATTTCAGATAATTTTAATGCTTTGGTCGTGGTTAGTTTTTTTATGTATTGAATGTTTTGAATAAAAAGGAATTTTATTTAATAGTTTCTTTGGTAACTCAAAGAAAACCAATACTACTAATAAAATAAAATGGCCATGGCCATGACCATGGTTTCCCGATCCTTCTTTTCTTCGTTTTCTTTGCGTTGATACTCCCTTTGTTTGCGTACATACTCCCTTTCTTTAGCAATTTCTATTGCCATTGCCCTATCATCTTCTTGGACTTTCTTGTCTATTTCAATTCTCAAGGCGCTTTGCCTTGCAATTTCCTCCAAAAATTTAGAGGTATTACTCATAGAATTGCATCCTCTCTTTGCCTTCGCCGCCTTCCTCCTAATAGGCCTCGTCTCCTTTTCAATGGGTGAGTCTTCACTCATAGGGGATTCCATAGGCGAATCCGAAGCTTGGCGTCTCGTTTAACACCACCGTTGGAGCCATTGAAATTATGCTAAATCTCTTACAATGCTTCACCTCCTCCCAACATTGGGTATGGTTGAAATTTTTTTGGGAGTTTCACTAAAACACCCAAAATGGAGGTTGAAATTATAAAAAAACCCAACACCCAAAACACTTTATAAACACACCCAAAACCCATCATTACACACACTCAAAACTCATTTATAAACACACCCAAAAAGTTGACTTTGGGGTTGATTTTGGGTGTGTTTCTATGTTTAAATAGTGATTGGGTTTTTTTATAAATACATGTCTAGGATTGGGTTTATTTATAAATTTGTAAATTTTTTTTCCCTTGTCCAGTAGCACCATACCACATTTGAGCTTGCACAATCTATATAATAAAAAAAATTGAATAAGCAAGGAACTTTAAAAAAATATTGGTAATGCAAAAAAGATAAACATATGAATGAAAATCCAAGAAATATTAACAAAATATAGAGAATGCAAGAAACATTCAAATAAATATTAGAAATACAAGAAATAAAAAATATATATATAAATTGCAAGAAACATTCAAATAAATATGGAAATACAAGAAATATTAACAAAATATAGAGAATGCAACAACCATTTAAATAAATATTAGAAATACAAGAAATAATAACAAAATATAAAAATTGCAAGAAACATTTAAATAAATATGGAAATACAAGAAATATTAACAAAATATACCAATTGCAAGAAACATTAAAATTAATAAAATGAAAATTACAAATCATTTACCGCATAGCTGAGATTTTCCCCGCTTGCATGGTTATTCATCACTTTTGTGAGGGCATCTCTCCATTTCCACAACTCTTTGTTGAGAAGTTTCCACCGACTTGACAATGCGCTTTCCGTACGGGTGGAACCCGATCTTTCAACAAATTCGTGAAGAATTTTTTTCTACATTTGACTGAATTTCATCTCATTACCCGATATGGGATCATGACTAATTTGGACCCAACACTCACACAACAAGACATCTTCCATGATGCTCCATGCCTCTCCGGTTTCTTGAGAAAAAGCCATAATGATAGAGAAAAATTAAACTTGAAAATGAAAACAATTTAGAGTAAAAAGTGAAGAAAATATTGAATAGAAAGTGAATAATAGTTGGAGAATGAGAAGATGTATGAGAATTTGTTGTTAAAACTGAAGAGTAGGTATTGGTATTTATAGAAAAAAAATACATTATTTTTTGGGGTTGTTTATAAAAAATTTACGATTTTTTTTCATAATTTTTGCCTTGATAAATGTCAGGACGTTGGATTGGATGACAAGGCGAAATCGGAAGGACCACGAGCACGCCACGTCGCCGAGCCGTTGGGAAAAGGCGCAGCGTTTGAATTTTTTAACCGCATGCGCGTCACCGGCATCGGGGATGACGTCAGCCGCGCCTCGGGCTCCCTCCGCCTTTGGGCCAACCCGAGCACGTGGACCCCACCTGCCGGGCGGCCTTTGTTGCTGGAATTGCATTTTGGGCTCCCCCAGCCCGAGCCCTAGGGGGCTACTGGAAATGGCCTAACATGCTTGGAAAGTAAAAGCATTAAACATAACATTCATAAATCCAATATTTTCATAAAATTGATTAGAAAACAAACGTCCAATCACTAAGAGTCCAAGCAAACTCAACCCAAGTTAAGTGTGTCCGAAGCAATAGGCTATGCTTGGGAACCTACATTGATGGTCGGATGTGCCTAGTGGTGGCCGGATTTGGAGTTTTTCCAACGAGAAAACCCTAGAGTTTCTTCGGCTTCAATTGGGCTTTTCCTACAAAGTAAAAGGTCGGGTGATTGAGGGAAAATATAGAGGGGAGGCTGGGGAGTATTTTTGGTGAAGGAAGCATGACCAAAGGTGGTCGAAACTGCCGATCCGAGCTCTAAAAATTCGGTGATGGCCGAAACTGTTTTTGGATATTAAAATCTTGCTATCCACTCGATTTTTAATGAATCTGAGTTTCTCAAAATTACAATTGTGGCACTGCACTTCTGTTGACCATAATTCCCTCGTTAAAACTCTTATTCAAGCCCACTGCGTGTCTACTGAACTCAAGCTTTATGCAATGGAAATGATGAAAATTTCCAAAACCAGTTCCCGAATAATAAATGAATCCTAAAAAACCACTTAGAAATCCTAAGGGTAAAACCGTCCTTTCACTTTAAAATTCTGAAAATTAAAACTAAAAGCGGGATGGGATGTTACACCACTCATTTAGAAATTGGTACCCCTCTCAAATATAGATTGTAATATTAAATTTTAAAAATTTTAAACTTGAGACTTTTGATTCTGAATTTCAATTATTATTTTTTCACATGGAAATTATAAGTGTCTTTGCTTATTAACCCAAACAAGGGAATTACCAACTCCAATTGCGAAATTTTGAGTTATGTTCAAATTTCATGTTTATTTTCAATCCAAACACACCGATTATTGTGTGGGTTGAAAAAATTGGGTTGAGTGCTGGCTTAGTAGGTGCCATAAAGAGCTAGAGCAGACCAATAATTGGGATAGAAAGTAAAGATTAGGTGATGAAGGTCCTCAGTCAACTTCATGATGATAATAAAGTGGAGTCAGTTTTACTTGGCGTATAAAAAATTGAAGCTACTGGGAAGGTGGTGTTTCGGTGAACCAATCCCAACTTGCACAAAACAACACAAACCATGAAAAAGCAAAGTAAAATCACAAGAAATAGAGAAGGGAATTCCAACTAAACCACCGGTGTTACTTTCTCCAACCAAATCTCCACCAATCACTCAAAATCCTTCATATTCCAACCAAACACCTTTTATTTTTGGGAATTCCAAGGCTATTTTCTTGTTGGGAAAATATTGAAGGAAAAAGAAAATATAAATTAAAGGTCTTAGAATACTTTATGGGCTCGAACTAGAATGCAAGAATCTAGCAGGTTCACTGTCCTAGCCTAATGTCGAGGGTCTCTAAGTTATTGTAATACTTTTGTTGTAACCCAACTTCTAAGTGAGATTAAGTGGTGTGAAATATACGTTGGAATGTCTTTTTCACAAGGTGAAAATAAGTTTAGGGGGAGGGGAGGCTACTCATCCCAAAGTTGGGGGGGACTTACATAGGGGTTAATATGTAAAAACTAAACTTTGGACTCTCATTTTCAATTTGCCATTTTTCAATTTTCCTTTTGATATATGCTACCCCCTTTTTTCTAGTACTCTGTTTTCCTTCCAAGTTTAGATGGATTACATTATGAGGAGATTGCACTAGTGTTACTCAAACGAGAAAAAAAAAATCTACAATTTCCTCAACAAAAATAAAAATAAAAATAAAAATTTTCTTTCACAACCTTCATAAAGAACACAGAATATTCAATCAAACAAAAAACTTGATATGTCTATAAAGCTAATTTTTTGTGGCTCTTCAGTACAACCATTTGAACAGTGTTCCCTCACCTTCAAGGCAAAATTATTTGAGTAATGAAATGGATAAAAATCTCAATGAATGTTGAATTTTGAACTCCTAACCTTTCCAATCAATCTTAGAAAAATGCATTGGTAGTTTCCAACTTCCAAGGTATCAATTTCATATCACTCACATTTTCTTTTTCAGCAAGTGAGAATCAACCCAAAGAACTGAAAACTCTTGATGATATATGAACAACAAATGCATATATATCTTAGTAAGTAATTATTTCACAAAATGGATGGGCTATCACAATCTTACTATACAAAGAAAGAAAGCAACAAGGGCCTGATAAGTATCAAAAAGTATCCTTTGCCTGGCGTATGACACCCAAGGCTTCTGCATCATTTGCAGTGGCTGGAATATTCAATGATTGCCGAATCTCTATGCTTGAAGTGCGAAGAAAAGGATTGCACGCCTTTTCCAGTTTTAATGTGGTTGGAACCTGATACACCGCAAAAGAGTTGACATCACTTGGGCAAATCATATAAAGGGCATGGAAAGTATGAACAGAGCAATACTATGAATTCTAGACGTATATGTTCACTGCCTGATTAGGCATTGGCATGCTTATTGGCAAGGCATTACAAAGTAGTATTATTTGTCAGTTGCAAGGTTTTCCAAGCATCCAGATGCAAAGTCACACTGATGTAGCACAGCCCCTAGGGGTATGATTAAACACTTGAAACAGTAGAACTTAGAAGAATATAGGGGTCGAGGAGAAGAAAAGATAGATCGAAGGGGAGAAAGAAAGGACAGAAATCAGAGAACCGAGAACCGAGAAGAAAATACAGGAATCAGTGAGTTTTAACAGAGGGTTTATTCAATATCCAAATCTGAATTTTAAAGAACTATATGGGGTATTTATAGCAAACTAAAACCTAGAGATAACAGGAAAAAAATCCCTTGCTAAAACAGAAATCCTAACCCAAATAAAATAGGAAGTTCAACATTCCAACATTCCAAAATTTCTCTCAAAAGATTATACTAGTTCAAAAAAAGGAAGTCCTTAAGTTTACCGTAGGCATGCCCTTGTTGCGAAGATGGGTGACATGTGCCGCATAGGACTTAAGTGCCTCATTCTCAGGTTCTATAGACAAGGCAAACTTTGAGTTACTCTGTCAAAAATGATTGTCTATTAGTCAGGGCCTTGTTTTGAGCTTTGAAAATTTCTGTGGCTACAAAAAGAAAGTGAAAGGATGACGTGACTAACCAATGTATACTCATGACCACAGTATATATCTGTATCATCTGGCAAAGACATGATCTTTGAAAGGGAAGATTGCATCTGTAACATAAAAAATCAACTGTTTCAGCATATAAATGAAAACCAGAGAAAAAAAAAATAGAAGAAAAATTCATCAATTTCTTCAAGCGAGTCCTAGCAAGATAACTATTGCTTTGGCAAAGGCAGCATCAGTGCTTATAAATCTTTGGGGGCACCTTCACCTATTAACCTTAGTAAAAACCATTGCTTTGACCTCTCATTATTGCAAAGGTTCACTTTAATCATAACGATGAGAATTAAACCAAGAACACGATGCAACATATCCAGGTATTTATAAAGAATACGAGCACTTTTCTTTTAATGATTGGAGAAGAAATTAAACTAACATTTTTGTTCCAAAGCATTCACGGCAAAAATCCATAGGAAAAACAATTTCACCTTTTGGATAAAACTTCAAACAGGGTTATCACAAAGGCCTCCCATATTTGTAAAAGATAATTATTATTGTCTTTCCAAACAATAATTGTATTGGACCTCAGATATATTACTGTTTCCATATACAATAATTATTCTTATGAAAAACTTACCGCTGTTAATCTTATAAGTCCATGCATTAAACATAATCGTTCCCTGGTAGGTTTGATCAAATTTATCAACTCTAATTAACACTCTTCAGAATCAAACAGGTACATACAACCAGTTTGTCAGACCAAGACATTGACAGTATGATATCAACTTAAAAGTAAAAAATGCAATACCTGATCAGAGCATCAAGTTTACAAAAGACTCAAACCATTGAACAAGAAGATGTCAAAAGGTGTAGGCTAAAAATCACCTGCTCAGGTGTTCCTTCAAACAACTTGCCACATGATAAGCTGAACAAAGTGTCTCCTGTAAAAATTGCTCCTGATCCAGGAAAGTAGAAGCTAATGTGACCTGCTTGCAACAAAGACCAAGAACTAAGATTAGAAATAAGAAAAACAAGGGATGGTGAATCATCTGTAAATGTAATGACATTTGGAACTAGATCTATGAAGTTACTTTGAAATGGATGGACATAACTTCTAGGCCACCATGTTTACATAAATTGAAAATATCACAATATGCTTAGAAAGGTGCCAGCAGAGGTGCTAACCATGATCACATATATTCTAAACTTGAGATTAAGCTTTTTCAAAAACAAAAACAAAAAATTAAAAAAAGCATCAACATGGTGCTGCTCATATACAGAAGAAATATACGAATGTATAATGTGATTTGTAAAGAAACAATAAAATCAGATTCGAAAAAAAATTTATTAGATTAGATTTCATAGGATTAGGTATGCGAATTGTGCTTGAGGAGATAAATTAGCCAGTAAAAATGCAGTACCAACGAAAAAAAAGTAAACAATATATGAGGAAGAAATATTATAGAAGGAAGGGTGTAACATGTGCTTCACTGAATAGTTTGTTAGTCTAGTTAAACACCAACAATTACACACTAAGAAATTAAATTATTCAGCGACGAGGGTCCAAATGCAGCACAAATTATCATAATTTAGCAGAATTTTTGGGCGAAAAAGGGTGTTTATCAGGAAATGTCAAGGAACTTTTAGAATGTAATCAAGTAATAAATTATGACCTCTAGTATGACCAGGAGTCTCCATAACATGCACCTCATGGCCAGCAAACATCCACTTATCTCCATCGTTCAAAACAATGTCAATGCCAGGAATTCTATCCTTGTCTATTCCTGAACCAATCACCTTCAAAAAACAACAGGAAACACGCAGAAAAAGTTGTGAGCCAAAACAACTTCATAGAAGAAAAAGTATTCCGTAAAATATGCAACAACTGTCAAACAAAAAGAGAAAAATAAATAAATTCAAAACGGCAGTTTTAAACTTCTATGCCAGATTCTTGCAAGTTCTGTAACATTTACTACTGTACTACGCTTGCTTAAAAAAAGAAAAGATGAAAATAACAACTGTGCTATGTTGTACAACTGTATTCTATAATTCTCATGTTTTGAGAAGTGCTATCACCCAAGAGAAAATAGAAGAATTACATCAATCAAATATTAAATGAATTATGTGTTTGTTTAATCTGACATGTAAACATGTTAATGCACTATGTCAAGCATTCTCCCACCTGTGTCACTACCCAACATTATAACCAGTACCATTTCAGAGTAAAGATTTCAGGTGTAATGTTTTATTCCCAATGTGATGTTTTCTTGATTTGCAGTTCCTAAGGGCATCTAAGTCAACAGTGGTACCAAATTAAAGAACCTGGCATATATCAAGCCAAAACATACTTTCAGATTGAAACTCTGAAATTCTGAAAAAAGAATGCTGCCAGACTTTAAATACTCGCTACAATTGAGATTTACTGTCCATCAGAAAGTCCGAGAACTAAGACATGATTTGGGAAATGGGGAAAAAATGATATCCGGACTGAAAAAGCAAGTTAATGCTACCATACCTTTGCACCGTACCTTGCTTTTAACTCAGCATTACCACCAGTATGATCATGATGATGATGAGTGTTCAGTATGTATGTCAGATTTCGGTTTTTCTTACTCAAAGCATCTATAATAGGTACGGCTTCAGAAGGATCAACAACACCAACAGTGCCAGTGTCCACATCATGTAAAAGATATGCATAGTTGTCTCTAAGACATGGTACCTGAGAATGAAAAGATATATGCAACTTCAACAACAAAGTAGATACATGCAATGCAAGTTGGAAAAACTGAACATATATAAAAGTATTAGTTGAGTTTAATAATAAGTTTGGCTGACTAAAAGCATGACTACGTACAACTTATGTGTGTATACAAACACATTAACTTTAGAAGCACACCCACACAAGAGTAGAGGAGGGAAAATAAAAATAAATAAATGGCCCAGTTTCAGTGCAGGTGAACCTGCTGCAATTTCCATTTTCTAAAGCCACTGCTCCTGATAAGAGGTGGCAAAATATCAGACATCTTGGCAAGGCTGCTGAGATGTCGATGATTTTAATTTTTACTGTCCATGTCAACAATTGAGAAATTTTCAAAAGTTTATTTGTGATGGATAGGTAAAATGAGTGAGCTTACAGAAAAGGGCACACGCCGTTAACAAACAAATGGCTATAGGACACCTAGCTAAAGGGTTGGGTAAAAAATAAATCTTTCATGCTGTATGCTATGTAAGAGAGCAAAAACATTTAAAAATTACCCATTAGAATGTTTGGCTAAGTGAAATTAAGAAGATTTTACAAATTAGTCAAGTTTCAGGATCATATATGTGCCACCAGTATTATCTTTTCATCAAAATTTTACTGTTGTTTCCATCAAAATTTATATTTTCATCAATACTTCAATCCAAAAACTGATGTTTCGATTCAACCATCAGAATTTTTATCCTTAAAACTGGTTTGTCACCCAGAAATACTATGAAGATAATCATCCAAGACATTTATAATTCAAATGCAGAAGAATAGAGAGATCTACTCACCAATTCAATATGTAATGAAGGTGACATATTAACAACACTGCAAAATTTAGCGACTCTAAGCGAACGACTAGCTCCTCCACGCAGAGTTTTTAATGGTGTAGACAATAATTGCATGAATCCATACAAAAGGCCTTTTCGAAGGCAAAGCTGTCTCATGCCAGGCCATACACAGAGTCCACTCCTCCCCTAACATATGAAAAAAGTTTCAAATTCAAAATAGCAGAAAGATTATTATCTACAAATCAGCAAGAAAAAGCCACTTCCGGCCCTTCTCAAATGGGTAAAAGAAAAAACACAACAAACAGAAAACTTCGAAGGTTTCCCTCCACATATAAATAGATTTGGGGCCAAAATTACAAAAGAAATTCACAAAAGAGCAAAACCCATTTTCCTAGATGACGCATGAATTTGTACAAGAGTACCAAATTTGGCATTCACATCTTCCTTACTTAAAAAAAAACGAGACATTCTTATCAGTTTACTAAAAGCGGGCTCTAACTTTTACAAAACCATTTGCAATACTCTGCCGCTAGACTTCAAAATAAACAAAACATCCCAAAATAGATTTAGCAAAAAGTACAAAACTGAAAAACGCATTTGCCGACCAAGTCATATCTGGTTTTGTCCCTGCTGCCCACAATCACATTTCTGTGTTGAAAAATTTGGACTTCAGAAAGAAAAGAGGAACAGAAAACAGAACGGTCACTATAAGCCCTAACAATAAGAGGAAAAAGAAGAAATACAAAGATAAACAGATACAGAAATACATACATATATATGATATATGATATAGAAGAATACTAGAAAATGGTCCATTTTCATTTCCAAAAAATATGAGTATTAATATATATAAAAATTGGAACAAACGAGACCACAATTTACCAGAGAAATGAACAAAAATAAAATAAAACTTGACAGAGGGGAAAGTCAGAAAGGAAAAGCAGAGAGAGAGGGGAGTGAAGGTAGAAACCTTAGAGCAAGGGAAGGAGGCCATGGCACAAGAGGCCTTGGAGATCATCTGCATCCCTCACACTCTCACTCACCCTTTTTCTTCTTCAACAAATGAGATTCACTCTCCTCCCTTTCTCTTTTTTCTAGAGAGAGAGAGAGAGAAAGAGGTGTGTGCTTGCTTTGGGCCTGTGGGTGTGGGTTGGCACCTTTGGCAGTTGAGCACTCAATTTCCTTTTTATTTTTTGTTTTTTAGTTAATTTAATGTACTTTTATTTTTCTCTATGAGATGAGATGAGATGAGATTTTATTTTAATTTTTTTTCTTTATGAGATGAGATTTTTTATTTTATTTTATTGTTGAAAACGAAACGTTTGGTTGCTTTCTCCATCCATCGTCGATCCCCACCACTACACCAGCAAAGGTACTACCACCACATGCGCGGGCAGGACGCGTTTAAATTAATTAATTTCCAATTTAATTCCCTCTGTGGTGACACTAGCTGTGTCTGAGATCGCAATGGCCCCGCCACAAGGAAGGGCAAAGTCCCTTGCATCCACATTATTATTATTATTATTATTTTATGATGAGTTTTTCCTTTTTAAACCTTACATTTTTCTTTCTTCACCCTAATACATAAATCTTTGGGGGTTGAATTTCTCCCTAAAGCAAATAAAGAGAGGAAAGTAAATAAAGATCTTCATATTATTTTTCTATCTATGTAATAAAAATCTCTGGGGGGTTGAATTTCCCTATAAAGCAAATAAAGAGAGGAAAATTTGAAACTTGGAAGAGTCACAAGCATAAAGAAATAGCAATAAAACTGAAAGTCTGAAACCCCAAAAAAATACTCTGTTTTTTATTTGTAAAAAAAATCAGTTTTCTTTAGTTTGTTTGCCAAATTAAAGATAAAACTGGACTTGTGCATAAAAGTACGGCTTACCTATGAAAGAGTATATGAGTCTTGTTCTAGTTTCTTTGACTCCCAACTCGACTACTTGAAACATATTATTTTTCTATATGTGTAATAAAATCGTAGCTCTAGCTATAGGACTTAGAGGGGCAAGATAGCGGGGTGTGAGGTTGATGAGTTTTTTTTTTTTTTTTCTGCTGGTTGTGTATTTATGAATAGTTTTGGAAGTGGGTTTTTCTTAGAAATTGTGAAAATTTGAATTAAAAGTTAGGGTGAACTTAGAATATGGAGTGAACAAAGACAACTGCGGGGTTTAAATAGAAAGGGTCTTTTATGATTGTAGCTCTACAATCATTCAAAATAGAATTAGCCCACCATATCTCTTCAAAACCCTAGCAACTGCATTGTACTTCTCTCTCTCTCTCTTCTCTATTTATATTCAAAATGGAAACCATAGTGGTCACACTATCTCGATCTTCTCACTTTACTCGCCATCTTCTTTTCTCTTGTTCTTTTTCTCCTCTACTCTGCCTCAACTCGTTGCCACCACTACATGGCGAGATCTAGATCCACCTCACCGACTTCTCTCTCTTCGTTTCTCACACCCACTGATTTCATCTCACCCAAAAACCAACTAAACCGAGTCAATTTCTCGGTGTATGGGCTATGAAACTTTTGGACGATTCGGTGTTGGTCTTCAGAATTGGTAAATTACGTAAGCTATAACGTAGCTTGAGTATCGACACGTTGTCGCATAAGCTATTTGGACTAGAAATATTATAGCTTAAAATAATAATACCTAATATAGGAAATCAAAAAGTCTAATTATCATTCAATCATAATAATATTCAAGCAATAAAATGTCAAATTATCAACATTCTCCTCTAAATTACCAACAAACCACTTCTATTGAATAATTTAATAAGGGTTTTTATCACAAATGATCCCTAAGGTTTGCGAAATTATTGCCTTTGATCTTTTTTTTTTTTTGTGACATTGTTGGTCCTTTATGTTACACCTTACACATCAAAATGGTCTTATTGTCAGGTACCGTCAAATATTATGTTAAATTGATGATGTGGAATTTAAGCAAAGCCCATATTTTCAATGGCATTGTGCCACATAAATTTGAATTAAAAAAAATTATTTTAAAAAATTCATAATATTTTTTTAAAGTATGCAACTTCCAGCCTTTCCCCTCCCCCTCCCTCTTCCTTTGCTCTCTCTCTCTCTCAAAAAAAATATGGAATACGATTTGGGTGCCTCGCCCCTCTGTTTTTTTTTTTCTTTTCTTTCAGATCCCTTTTCCTTACCTAGCCATCATTGCACCCCATCACCACAAGAGTTCTCACAAACTCTGGATGGAAAAAAAAAATGCATAGAAACAAAAGCCAAATCCCTAATTAATTATAGAAAGGAAAAACTCCAATGAATCTGCATTTGTATTTCATCATTCATTGGGCTTGGGGAGTGGGTAATTGAGGGTGGAGTGGAATGAGGACTAGGTCGAAGGTGCCGTCGAAGATGGTTTGTAGGGGTTGGGGCCGATGGATCTCGGGTTGTTCATTGAGGAGGAGGAAGGAGTTGGGGAATGGGTTGGGGAGGGGATGAGAGAGAGAGAGAGAGAGAGAGAGAGAGGCTGAGAGCAGAGAGAAGAGGGAGGGGAGGAGAACGGAAGCGGGGAGGAGGGGGAGAGTTGCAGTTTTCTTTTCTTTTCTTTATTTCTAATTTTTTTTAGATTTTAAATTTTAAACTATTTTAAAAAAATAATTTTTTTATTTAGGTCCACTTGGCATTATCTCATTGGACATGTGGGCACTACATATGTGCCATGTCATCAATTTAACAGAAATTTTAACAGAATCTAACAGCATGGATCAAATTGATGTGTAAGGTGTAACATAAAGGACCAATAATGCCAAAAAAAAAAATGAAGGACCAAAGACGATAATTTCACAAACCTCAAGAACAATTTGTGATAAAAACCCTAATATAAATGAACTTATTCGAATAATTAACCCATAACCAAATTCAACTAAATAACTAAATATACATAATAATTTCTGAAGTTACCAAAGATTCAATTATGAAATTGCCCAAAACATACAACCACAAACGGGGAAAAAAATTATGAATAAACACATGTGCTTGCTGAAAATCTTGCTCAAGTGGGAACCCAAGTCATATAACACAGAGGAGAAGCAACCCCTATTGACTTGAAACCTCAAACTATGGCCTTCAATTTCATGGATTTGTGTAAACATTTTGGTAATTTAAGGTTTAGGGTTTGTTTTCTTTGAGAAGCAGCACCTAATTTTAGTTTTTTTTCTTCTCATTTTTAAAAAATATTGTTTCAATCCGACGACAATATAGCTTACGCAACAGTCATATAACGACCGCGATTTAATACTTATGCGATGATAGTCATATAATGAATTTGAGATGCTACGAAGGTCGCTACAAATCAGCTATTTAAACACTACGAGTAGAGCAGTACATGTTGAATAATGATGATAAAGATGTTGACCCTGAAAATATTGGTACATTGACTTGTATATCTTACCTAAAATGATTTCAAATCCTAGTATGTTGTTGTGGTAATAGATTGTGGAGGAGGAGAACTTCAGTATACATATGCATCAAGGTGACCATTGTATCCCTGGATTTGATGGAAAATATAACAGATTAAGATGGCAAGACCAACGGTACTAGAAGAAGTGGAGTTGAGGAACAAGCGAAACTAATCGAGTTGGAGGGACCATCCCTCTCAAAAAGCCTTGTTAACAAAATATGTATAAAATACTAGATTCTTGGCACGCGTGAGTTCATCTTTTTTTGTGCTTAACAGCATCATTTTGGCAAAACCATATTTTCAAAGGACTGAACCAAATTGTACACCATTATCATTATTAATTACCGATTCTTTGCAAGCATGGTTGAGACAAGGAAGGAACAAAGACAATTTAAGATGTTCCTATAGCTAGATATTGGAGTAGCATTTTAGAAAATGAAAAAGACCCAAAAAAGATCAAAGATAAAAACAAAAGAAAAGGCAGTTATCAAACTATTAGCTCTTTTGGGAATTTTTTTGGAGCAGCGAAAAGCATTTCTAAACGGGTAAAACCACTTCTATCTTTTAAAGATGGTGTTTAGCAAAAATTGTAGAAGCACTTTGGGTGAGATTCAAAAGCACTAGGCAGAAAAGTTTAGAAGTTCTTCTGGGCCATTGAAGTGCTTTATGGAGAAGCACCTGCCATGTGCTTCTTCAGGAAGCACTCCTAGGTGTTTTTTCAGGAAGCACTCCCAAATGCTTTTTCAGGAAGGGTTTAGAGTTTAGGGTTTAGGGTTTAGGGTTTAGGGACATTCATTGCTCCAAAAGAATGGTTACAAACATTCACGAGGCCTATTGATGGGCCAAGAAGTAGAAGTTTTGGGCTGCTTGGGAGCCCCAAAACTCTAACCCATTTCTTGAGCCCAAATATGTGGGTAAGCATGAAAGAGAGAAAAAGGTAGCTCATTACCTTAGAAAATTGGCCCATCACCTTAGTAAAAAATAGTCCATCACTCTAGAAGGTTGGCTCATCCCCTTAGTAAACTAGCCCATTAGAAAAATACGAAAGTCTCCAACACATGGCTAGAGACAAAACCATGACATAAAACCAAGGGATAAAGACTTGTGTAGGCTATTGGGAATCTCCAGCACATGGCCAAAGACAAATCCCAACACAGGCCATCCAAAAAACCAAAGGATACTTGAGCAAAACACCCTTCAAACCAGTGCCATTACCCATTCATTTCTCCCACTAGCTCTTGCAATAAAATGAAGGAGAAAAGAAGGAGAAAGGGTAGCTCAAAACAGGAGATGGTCGCAGGGACAGCTGCGGGAAGGCTCTAGAGCCTCAAAAAATCTTGTCTCTATTTGGATTGAGAAGGATTTCACAAAATAAGGATGAATCAAAGAAGATAAGAGAGATTAAGGGGGAGACCTGGCTGATTTGGGAAGAACTAGCTAGGGTTTCTCGGGAAAAAGGAGCTTCCAGCGCCTATAAAAAGAGGTACCTTCTACCCAACAAAAGAACTCATTAAAGGCAAGCAACCTCATCCAGAGAAAGCAAGCATCACCTCTCATCCCTAGAACCCTTCAATTTCGAGCCCTATTCCTACTTCTTTTCCCATCTTCTCTTTTAGCAGGCCATTCCAAAGCCTGACGAAGCTTTCGTCAAGCTGCCGGAAAATTGCTCAAACCACCCACTTTTCTTCCCTCATCTCTTCCTCTCTCCCCTCAACAAATTCTCCCAAAAACTCTCTCTTCCCCTTACTTCGAGCCTCTGTTTCTCATAGGAAACCCAAGCCTTCTCTCTCTCATGCTAAACTCACGAATGCTCAGCTCCCATGCCACAAGCTTCTCATGCCAAGCCATAATATTTATCTATAAGTAACTAATGGTTTTGTTGGTGAAGGAAACCAAGGTGCTTCCTAAGGCTTCAAGAACCTTTCGAAGCACTCTTGGGGCCTGATTCTTAAATGCATGCACAGGAGCAACTTTATCCATCCTCTCTTTACAGCAGCCCAAGCCAATTCGTCAAGCTTTGGAAGCGAAAAAGCACCCACAATTATGTAGCGAACTGACAAACACTATGAGTGTAGAAAATATGTAGTAATTAATGAAAGAAGATTAATACACCATAATTATTTATATATAATGATTTACTATAATATTTTACACTTTATACATTACATGGTAATATACATGAGTGACTTAGTACCACATAGAGTTCCTATGAGGTTCAAAATTTTCACTATCTTCATCATCTCTATGTGTAGAGTAAGTGTATTGCGAATAGTAGTCATCAAATGATAAATCCTCAAAGTAGTTTTGCATGTAATTGTTAACATGTCACTCATATGGATCCGAGATTGGTTGACGTTGTCCATAAGCAAAATCATTTGAAGATTGGGTCTTGGATTCTTTCTATGAGCCGCTCGATTCCATCCCAAAAGGAAAGGTTAAAGACTCACATGTGAAAATCTGATTCTTGCAAAAATAGTTCAAAACAAAACAATATAAATATACATATTTTAGCATATTATCACAAAAACATAAGCATCATGGTGGTTAATGCGTTGGAGAAGTGAAATGGCAAGGGTTTGTATCCCCTTTGCTTGTGTGCTTTGTGTCACCCCCCCTCCTTCTTTTTTTTTTTTTATTGCATTGATATTATAACGATATTATAGCGATATTATGACAAAATATTGCTGAAGTGTGAGTGAAATTATCGACATCGATATTATCGATATTTATACGATATGTACATGGATACGTCACGAAATATCCGTGATCCTAAAAAACTATAATATCCTCAATATTTCATCGATATTATCGATATTTTAGACTATGGTTTATAGATATAAGTGTGAACTATATTATTTTCTTCAAAGATAAGCCTTTCACTTTTTCTGTTGATGGTGAACCAGAATTTGATTGTTTCTCTTTGTTCAGTTGTTGTGAATGTTTCTATTTCTTCCCAAGATTTATTCTCATATTACTCTTATCATTGATATGTTAATTGGTTTGGTGATAGCCATAAGCCAAATTGTTTATTGCCAAAGTTGCCCACTCACACAATATGCCCTCATGTTTCAAACCTATTCGGTTTAGTTTGAACTTCTCTTCTCTGGTCTCTATATTTGTATTGTTGTAACGGGTTGAGTTTCATGACCTTGCTTTTACATATTTTCCCTCCTATTTTGGTTTTATGAGTTTAGATTTGATCACAAAAAAAACTATGTATTATGAATCTTTTTTTTCTTCTTTCAATAATGAAACTACAATTGCATGCATGAATAACATAGTTGATCATTTTTTCTTGTTTTACTCTAGTAACAAAATGTTTCTTGTCTCGTCACGTAGTTGTCATTTATGTTTTGCAAGGCATGTGCAACTTGCTTAAGTTTTCATTTAATTTGTGTTCATTGTACAATGTTCTTAATAGAATAATGTCTAATAATATGGATAAGTCATCACAAGATGAATGTGGAGAAGAAAGCAAGAAACAAGGAAAGGCTATTGGGATGATGAGGCTTTTGATGCATTTATCAAAATTTGTGTTGAGACAATAGATGGAAACGATCAGGTGACCATTTTAGTAAGAAAGGATGGAAAAATGTTGTAAGGAAATTTAGTGAGTTGACTCAAAGGACCTACTCTCAAAAGCAACTCAAGAACAAATGGACTGGACTTAAGAAAGAATGGCAATTGTGGACATCATTGGTTGGAAAATAGACTGGTCTAGGATGTGATCCTGTGAAGAAAACCAACAATGCTAGTAATGAATGGTGGGACATAAAAAGTGAAGGTGAATTTCTTGTCATACAATTGAGCTCCGCCCACTTTTTGAGTCCATGAGAAGAAGAGTCGATCCTGTGAAGACAAATCTGCAAGAGAGTGAGGCTCCCCTACAGGAGCCGAACGTTCCTTCATAAGAAATAAGGGCAAATATATTTCTCCCACTTGAAGCTAATATACATAGTTTTGTAAGAACTTATTCATTTAAGTTGATATTATTGTAGGAGAATCCTGAAGCATCAAAATTTCGAACATGTGGATTGAAATATGCTGATCAATTAGATATTTTATTTAGGGATATTGATGTCACGAGTGATGGAGCTTGGGCAACATCACAAGGTTTTGTACATGATATTGAGAATGTACTACCTCGTCAAACTGAAAATAGTAATGAAGATGGTGACTATAGCTTGGAGAATGGTCTGGAGTATAATGATGGGCTTGATAATATCGATGATGTTGATACTTCTCCTAATACTGAAACTTTCCAACAAGATAAAGCACCGAAAAGAAAAAGGGATGGTAAGAAACCTACAGTTGGGGAGAAGGTGATAAAGCGATTATATTATATTTTAGAATCAGTAGCAAATCGAAGTTCTAGAAATAACGACATGCTTGGTTGTACGTAGCATTGAAGAAGTGATGCAAGTTGTAGAAGGCATACATGAAATTGTTGAGGATGATGAGGTTTTCGTGAAAGCTGCATATGTCTTGACTGAAAGAAAGAATAGAGAGATGTTTGTTGCATTGAGGCAAACCAACCGACAAATTATGTGGCTTAGGAGTAAGAAAGTTTAAATTTAGTCTTGGTTACGGATGTTTTAAATGGTCACAAGATAAGGTGCCATGAACAATTTATGTGACAAGCCATGAAAAATTTAAATGGTCACAAGACAAATTATGTGACAAGCTAACCAATAAATGGGTCATGGATGTTTTAAATGGTCACAAGATAAGGTGCTATGAACAATTTAGGATGGAAAAACATGTCTTTACAAAATTGTTAGAGACACTTATAGGTACATATGATTTGAAAGAAGTTGGAGATATACCAATAGTTGAGGCATTATTCCTCATCATTTTAGGTCATGGGTTCACTTATAGTATGGTCCAAGAAAGGTTCCAACATTCTAGTGAGACAGTGTCAAAGTGATTTGGGATAATTTTAGATGTTGTTTGTCTCATGGCTAGTTATATCATAAGTCCACAAGACCCACATTTTAGGAGAATTTTGGGTAAAATAAAAGTTGATGATCAATATTGGCCATACTTCAAAGATTGCATAGGGGAAATTGATGGGACACATATACCAATGGTCGTGCCTAGAGCAAGACAAGTACTCTATATTGGAAGAAAAGGTATCACTACCCAAAGTTCTTCCTCCAAATCAAATATGTTTTATTTTATGATATAGTAAATGATGCTTATGTTGTTCTTTGTTATTATAAGTAAATATTATTTAGTGGATTCAGGCTATCCACAAATGAAAGGATATGTAGGGCCATATAAGGTTGAGCAATATCATCTTCTTGATTTTTGATGTGGAAGTTAACCAAGAGGGAAGAAAGAAATATTTAACCATAGGCGTTCATCCTTAAGATGCAGAATAGAAAGAACTTTTGGTGTTTGGAAAAATAGTTGGATAATGATACAACATATGCATAACTTTCCAATAATTGTTGTTCAATGGCTATTCACAACTTTATAAGATGTCATTTAATGACAGATCAAGAGTTTCAACTATTAGATATATGCTCTAGAAACTCTAAGAAAATAATATATAATAATCAAAGGGGCAAGAACGTTGCTTTAGATACATAACATATACAAAGTAAAAAGTTCATGGATTAGGATATAAATGGAAAGTGGTGTAAAGAAGTTAGATGCACGAGACCTTTCCATACATATAAATATCGTATCCTAAAATGTTTTTGGTCATAGGATCATTAATTGGACAATAGTGACCTGCAAAGACTGGTACACATTATGTCTACTTAATTGGGAGGATGACTAGTCTCAAGTCATTCGTGTAGAGATATTGAGACAGATGTGTAAGTGCTCTATAAAAAATGGAGTCAACTGAACGCGATCATTCTTGTATGGAAGTCTTACTCACAAGTGTCAAACAAAGAATTCTAAGTTGTGATAATGCAAATTAATTCTTAGACCTGAGACATCACAATTGTCTTGTGTATATGTTGTTTCTCTTTGAGAGAATTATACGGTCGAATCAAAATGATGTGACTTAAAAGTGTTCCTCAGGATTCTTAGAATGTATGCAGAGACAGGTGAATGTACAACTAGAAATCTCTGCTCTTAGTAAGAAGAGAGAATACTCTAAAGATGTGATTCATGAATCTCTGGGCAAAGTACTGGATGGAAATTGAAACAAGTACATTTGAAATTTCATCAAATTGAACAATATAATCTAGAGATGTCATATTAGGGATTTTGACACGAGTTTACCATATCCCGAGAATATGGCATAGAGTATTGAATTAGAGAAGGATCGAATTGCATTGTAATTACAAACTAACTAGGTTCTCTAAATGAATTCTTTTTAGCTTAGGTAGCCATGACATACTGCTAGGTGTCACTCATGGCTTGTGGAAGCCCTATAAGACTAATTATAATTAGTCTTCGCGAATAGGGAGAATTGTATGAAGGGAGACAATTCACACTTGATTCAGAGTGAATCATTCATACTCACTGCCTCGCTAATTAAAAACTATAAGATCGCACACCGAAAATGAATCGATTGGGAAATTAAGAAGAGAATGAATGATTTTGTGACTTGGTCAAAGTCAATGTGAAAGTCAAAGGTCAAACAATTGACCCGACACTTGACACGGTCAACTAAGGATGACCGGGACCAACACTCGTTAGACAAGTGAGTGATTAAATTAGTTAAGTCACTAGAGTAATTAAATTGATTAGATTAATTTGATTATTCAATTAAAGTTATGAAACTTTAATTAAAGATCCCATATGACTTGGAAATTCAAAAAGGATTTGACCATATAGACTTAGGCACATATGTGACACATTATAGGATTAATGTATTGGACCAAGATAGCAAAAAGATGACACACAAAGGGGGTGTGGCTACACTAAGGCTTGGGGGTATTTTTGTCACTCTTGTGACATCAAAGGGAGAGTTAACAACAAAGGGACCACTCACTCTACTTGAACACCATTCTTGGTTTTAAGATTCGCTCCAAGAGTATGAACATCTTATCTTTCTCTCAAATAGGATTTAGAGTCTTTGGTGCACACTTTCATAGACTTATCAAGATTGGGACCAAATGAGACTTGCATGAATCCCTAGTTTATTTAATGTTTCCTCTCTTACTTTGATTTCATATTAGATATAACTTACTAGTTGATTTATACTCTCAAAGTTTGGTTGTAGAGTTTTTAGAAATCTCTACACAACACCATTCCCACAATATTCCATTCATCAACCTTATGATGACAATGATAAGCTACTTCCCTCTAGCGAGGCAGGAGTTAATAGAGGGGAAGAGATGGTTGAAGAACAAAATTTAACCCATAGACGAGAGATGGATGGCGAACACGAGAGAATTGCAAATCTTCTTATGTCTAGTTAATTTCTTTTTTATTTTTTAAAAATGATTATAAATTATACTTGGTGAAGTTCATCTTTTTCATTTTGCACTTCTTATAATTTTGTTAAGTAGTGTTTTTATTTCTTCAAAAAATTATCAATTTTTATATCCTAAGTTTCTTATAATATTTTGGGATTCTTAGAATTTTTTTGAGATACTATGGTAGTCAAACACGCAACAAAATATCAAAAGCACTTTTATGTAGTGTAAAAGCACTTGTATATGTGACATTCAACCGACAAATTGCTTCTTTATTGAAGCACTACTGGCATAAATGCTACTGACCTAAGAGCTTCACAAAGGACCACTTCCAAATGAGTCCTAACCAAACAATGTCCAAATTGCTAAAAAAATTATTTCATTTTAAAATAAAATATTTATCTTTGGCTGAAAAAAAAAAAACATTCATCAAACAAGTTTCTTATTTTCTATTTCTTTCAAAATAAAAACAAAGGACAACTTATGTTTAGGGTTTATTAAACTAAGAACTATAGTGGTCACTGTTGGCATGAGCCATAATTCACGGATCCCGTGAACCTTGATTTCCTGATGTAATTCACATTACTTAGTTAGGATTCCTTGTAATTAGCTAATTACTTTTCCTTGTAGGGAAAGTCAACTTGTGTATATATATATATATATATATATATATATATATATATCCTCCACTTGGAGAAATATAATATCAATCACAATTATTCAATCTTGTGTTTAGTTTGAGTTGGTATTAGAGCCAAATTAACCTCGGTCTCTCAAACAAAAATACAAACCCTACCCATCGACATCCTCTAGTGCTAAAGACAGAGAAAAAAAAAACTATCTGCCGCAAAACAGCGGCAAAGCCATTGTCCTCCAAAACCTAGTGCGGCAAAAAGTCCTACAACACCAACCTATCCAAACTTGATCTCTCTCCTCCATGACTTTCGAATATACCCCAGACACCCCCACCGCAGTCACAAAATCCAGTGCTTCAAAAACCAGCAAAAATCTTGATATGGTGCAATCAATTGTTACAATTCACAATAATAATTCGGCTGCCCCATTCACCACACTGTTGATGAAGGAAACATGCATCTAATGCATAGGAAATGAATTTTAGCCACAATCTATACAACATCTAAATAGCGGATTCATTTTGTTTATACTAGTTGAGTTAAACCTTTTTCATTTTAAACCAAGTATCTTAGCCTAGTCTCTTTGAACAAAAATAGAAAAAGAAAAAAGGGAATAGATCATTTACCCTTGATGACATTTTCTTGATTTCTCAAGAAAGAATACCTTTGTTGGAAAGACCTTTTGTTTCTCTTGATTTTGACTCCTTCACCTTAAGGTTTCAAGATTGGAGTCCTCTACCTTACCACACCAAATGCTAGTCTACTTCTTGATTGGACCAATTTTTGGTTTATAGAAGATGAGATACAAAGATGATCACTCATCAACCAAAGTAGGAAATCAAAAACCCTAGTTAGGTTTTCTCCAACACTTAACTTATATAGGACAACGCAAAAGGCAATTGGGTGGCTATTTGGGGCTCCATTTGGTCCATAAGTCATGTCATCTTATGCCACGTATCCCTTGGGCCTAATAGCCTTTTGGGTTATTTTGTCCATTTCCTTTTAAATCATATTTAAAAACCCAATCCAATATTTCTATATGTCAATATTAATTCTATAATTAATCTTTTAATTATAATTTAACTATTAAATTATAATTACAGTCTTACTTAATTGACCTGATCAAACTATTTGACTTTGGTCAATTGCTCCGGTCAATATGTTGACTTTTGACCGTTGACTTTGACATTTGATTATCAACCATTGACTTGTCATTTCTCCTTATTTATACATCTAATCACATTCTTTGGGTGTGCAAATCCGTAAGTTCCTTTTAGCAAGGTAGTGGGTTGACTTAACTCCTTAAAGATGATATACGAATTAAATTCCACGATTTAATTCTTTATATTAATAAAGGTTAATTGAAACCTTTTAGGACATCCACAAATCAAGGTTGTCGCCCATTGAGACGTTACAAAAGAACCTATTCAAATTGGAATGACCATTGTTCACCCGTTTTATGTTTGCTCCTGTGATGGTAAGGTAAAGTTCCCCATTGGCTCGAAAATCATTTGACTGGTCAATAAGTCAACTTTCTTTTGTGTGCAAGCATGCCACTGCTAGCAATGAAAATCCTAGCAGACTTCTTTAAAATAGATAACTTGTGCCCCAAGTTACTGATTTCTGAACAAGCGATTGTGAATTTGTATGAGGAATATCTCCCAAATAAATTCTTTTCTTGCCTCAAACTAGTGAGGACTTCACAATTTTTCACAGTACAAAACTGGTAGTTCCGGACATAATAAATGATAAGAAAGTGAACTGTTTTTAGGTAGAACTGCCTTTTAAAAACCTCAAAAAGGAAAAACCAACTCTAGAAAGACAAAAAGAAAGTTGAGCTTCCATTTCTGCCTAGCTTGCACTTGGCGAATGAGCTATCAATCAAAAAACTGGTCATCTACTTAGATTCTCAACTGATCACAAGTCAAGTCTCAGGAGAATACATGGCGAAGCACCCGAGGATGATCTTATACCTTAACAAAGTCCAAGAGCTGTTGAAGGCATTTCCTACCTTCACCATCCAGCAGGTGCCCCAAGCGAAAACACGCACACAGATTCACCGGCAAGCTTAGGATTAGTGCTGGATACCCAATTCAGAGGCTTCATCTCCATCGAGCACCTTGACCAGCCTAGCATAAAAGAGGCAGAGCAGCCGAACCTGATGCAGATCGACGAGGATCCTAGTGGCAGGACCCCATCATTGACGACTTAGTGAATGAAAACCTGCCCGAGGACAAGTTTGAGGCCAGAAAAATCAAGCAGAAGGCTGCAAGATACTACATGAAAGGTGCACGCTTATCCGCAGATCATACTCTGGGCCTTACCACACTTGCATCAAGTACCCGCAAACGCTCGAGGTTCTTTGCAAAATACATGACGATGAATGTGGAAATCACGCTGTGGGCGATCGCTTGCTCGAAGGCTCTCGCATTAGCTATTTTTGGCCTACCATGCGCCAAGACTCTACGGAGTATGCTCGAACATGTGATCGATGCCAACGCTATAAGCCGGTACCGGCCTGCCCGCTAAGGAATACCATCCGCAGAGCCCGGGGCCATTTATGCATGGGCCATTGACTTGGTGGGACCTATGCCGACGGCACCTGCCAATAAAGAAATGATGATCGTTACCACTAATTACTACACCAAATGGATCGAGGCCGAGACTTTATCTTCTACCAAGGAAGCCGATGTTGAACGGTTTACCTGGAAGAACATTATTTGCAGTTCGGTTGCCCGCAATCGATAGTCACCGACGACGGTACGATTCGTGGCGGGTAGATCACCGCATTCCTTGCGGTATGACATCAAGCAAGCGCGTGTCAACTCCCGGATACCCGCAAGGCAATGGCCAGCGAGGCATCCAATAAGATCGTCTTTGGATCGCTCAAGAAAAGACCTGGAGGGCGCCATAGTCCCTTCCATGAGCATTGAGGTGGGCGGTCTTGACCGAATCGCAAGCGGATGAAAGTCAACCTTAATCGCTCGAAGAAGAACGAGAAAAGGCCATTGTTCGAGTTGCTACGTACCAACAGAGTTGACATCCTACTACAATAAGAAGGCCAAGATCAAATAGTTTCAGCCTGAAGACCTCGTGCTCGAAAAATTTTCATCACAAAGCACCTCGACAAAGAAGATGAAGCCAAACTGGGAAGGACCCTACATGATCAGCCGATCCGAGGGCAGAGGAAGTTACACCCTCGACACTCTTTCGAGACAATGGAATGCCAACCACCTTCGAGGATACTATCCATAAAATCGCTTACCAGCTCTAGCAGCTACGAGCCTCCCGTACTTCATTGAAGACAAAATATTGTCGATGTTACCTGTGTTGTTAATTTCCTTTATTCAATAAAGCGATGTATTCACACCAACATCAATACAAGAGCAAGATTTTCAATGAAGTACTTTTTCGAACATTATGTCTCACGAACATACACATGCTGGCAACAAGTTTTATCTCCATTGTAGACAAGCTGCTCCTTGAAGCACAAACTCAATGGAGTCTTTTTCAAGCGTTATGTCCCCGACATAAGCACACAGGCGACGAGCCTTATCTCCATTGCAGACAAGCTACTCCTCGAAGTACAAACTAAATGGAGTCTTTTTCAAGATTATGTCCCTGACATATGCTCGCAGGCGACAAGCCTCACCTCAATTGCAGACAAGTTGCTTCTCGAAGTACAAACTCGATGAAGTCTTTTCGAGCATTATGTCTTTGACATACACTCGCAGGCGACAAGCCTCACCTCCATTGCAGACAAGCTGCTCCTCAAAGCACAAACTCGATGGAGTCTTTTTCGAGCATTATGTCCCCGACATACACTCGCAGGCGACAAGCCTCACCTCCATTGTAGACAAGATGCTCCTTGAAGCACAAACTCAATGAAGTCTTTTTCAAGCGTTATGTCCCCGACATACGCACATAGGCGACGAGCTTTATCTCCATTGCAGACAAGCTGCTCCTCGAAGCACAAACTCAATGGAGTCTTTTTTGAGCATTATGTCCCCGATATATACTCGCAGGCGACAAGCCTCACCTCCACTGAAGGCAAGCTACTTCTCGAGCACAAACTCGATGAAGTCTTTTTCGAGCATTATGTCCCCGACATACGCTCGCAAGCTACAAGCCTCACCTCCACTTAAGGCAAGCTACTTCACGAGTACAAGCTCAATGGAATCTCTTTCAAGTGCTATGTCTCCGAACATACACTTATGAGAAATAACAAGAATTGAAGTTTGAAAGACAACTGAAACTTCTATAACAAAGCGGCCAACTAGCACCATCTACTCAACGACTCAATCTAGTTTAGCCTTATCAACTATGCCACCACCTGAGGCTTTGCTCCAATAATTTGACATCTAATGCATCTAGTACTTAGCCTTGATATCTAATCATCATATGACATATATGCTTATCTTATAATCAAAGTAAGCCACCATATTGTTTGGATGTTTGATTGATTAATGTTTACAAATAGTTCATCATTTCTTGCCTCTAATTATATTTTTAATGTTTATAATTTGAATTATCTAGTGAAAAAAAAAATAAAGTGAAAAAAATTCAAATTAAATGGATTGGTTCTTGGGTTCTCGTTCAATATGGACATGGGCTTTGGGCGGGCGGGATCGGCCCATATTGACACCTCTACTTGGGAGTTGTCTTCCTCCATTGCCTTCAAGCATCCACAACATTGCTCTGCTCACTTTGAGTAGGGGCAGTCAAGATAAAGCGCTTCGTCTTCATGTTCGAGATGGCAACAAGGAGAAGCACTATTCCTGCAATCCAAGTATCCCAGCTTGTACTCATTAGCAACAATCTCATGCTTGGATGCCTCGTAGCTTCAACATGAGTGTCGAACTTGACCAGTGGAGCTATCACCAACTTCGGATCTGCAGTTCGCGCAACTTAAGGACTCTTTGCTCGAGCAGATGACTCTTTAGCTCTCTTGGCCATAACTTGCAATATTGAGTCAACTCCGTGCTTGACTGCTCGTGGCTTTGCGGCGAGTCGTGATTGCTAGACAGATGTACATCCTCTCGGTTTGATCCCATGATCGGCACAAGCAACTCAAACTCGCTTCTCAATAGCCTCCTCACGGTAGATCATGGGTTTTAGGCGATTCGGCGGATACCGAGCGAATATCCCGGACCTCCCGCATGCCATTGATCTTCTTCGACCGACGAGGCGCTTGATCCTAGCAGATGAAGAAGCAACTTCCATAGGGACATTCTTAGCGACGTGACCCCCTTACGAAAGACTTGCTTGTGGAAGAATGAGAAAGCTTGGTCGAGGACTTCTCTCGCCCAACTGGCAGATCATCTAGGTCCGAGCCATGCAGCTCCCATCTTTTAACATCTTGGTGGGGCAAACCACCACCTCCTTCGATGTTCACTCAAGCAACCAACGCAATCCACGAGAACCTGGCAAGGATGTTCAAAGCTTGATGAACATTGGTCGTGTCCGGGCCGAGATCAAGCTTATTGTGGATGTCATTTTCTACAAGTAGGAGACAAGTCGGACACATAGCAAAGAATTCCATGGCAATAGCAGATCAAAGGGATGCAACTTACCATCACAGTAGGTGAGAAGAACGAGCGGACCGTCGCCAACCTCCCCTACCCATCTGCCGCTAACTTTCAACATGTCCGTGCTCCACACATGATCTCCTTGACTCATACTGTTCCTAGTTCGTGACACAAAAAGAAGAAGGAATTGAAGCAGTTTGGATCAACCACAAATAAGCCGACCCAAAGCGCCACCTACTCCGAATGTGAGTCGACTCACCTCCAACCTAGTTACAGCTGGACAACCCAAGTCAAAAGACCAAAGTGGCAAGTCAAAGACCTCCTCCACTTAGGAGCCCAAATCTAAGAAGAAAGCCCAATTACAGCTGGACAGCCCAACAGATAATTCACATCTCCTACATGCCACCACGCGCCATGCAGAAGTTGGGGGCATTTGTGGGAACCGAATTAAATCATACCCTAGGTCAAATAATTCCTTCCATTTGGGGAATATTTGACCTAATTGGGAATTACTCAACCTAATTGGGAGTTACTCAATTTAATTGAGAATTACCTAATTAAATTGAGAATTGATTTTGATTCCTACCCCAATTCCTAATTAAATGAGGAGTTACCTAATTAAATTAGGATTTGATTTGATACCTACCCTAATTAGGGATTTGATTTACCCTAATAAATCAAATCCCTGATTAAGCAAATCAATTCCAAATCGGGAAGAATAATTCCTTTCCATCTACGGAATTATTCCTCGGAAACCCTAGCCTCCTAGACCACTATAAAAGGATGACCACACACAAAGGTAAAGGTACATCTAAATTCCTACTGAAACTCTGCATAAATTATTTCTCACAAACCCTAGCCACCACTTTCTTTCTCTCTCTTACACAAGGCTCCGACCACCACACACGGCTCCGACCATCCGATTTTCCTTGAAACACTTTACCTAACTTAGGTATCGGAGAACTTTTGGCCAACACCCCGGGTGTGGTCCTTTACTCCGATCTGTTTTGCAGGGAGAGAGAAGTGGAGAAGACGAAGGAATCTTTGACAAATATTCTAGTATGACGAAATTTGCTCCCACAAATATATAGTAAAATAAAATTGGGAGCCTTGTGCCTTGGCGTCACTTGCACCATGCCAGGGCTGCCCTGTGTAGTAGTACCAATTTTAGAAGACATCCTGGTTTCAAGTCCCCTTCCCTCAATTATTTATATTCTCAGGTTGTTAATACTAACCAACTAGCAATTAGTCTAGTCTAGTGGTACTTTTTCACTTTCCCAATATTGGAAGAGCTCACAAGTTCAAATCCTCCACTTTCAATGATTAAAAAAAGAAACTGTCACCCGTAATTCTGCCAAAATTATGTTTACAGAATAGCATACAATCCACAACTCATGGTTCAGTAAACCCAACATTGGCAATTAATAAGAGTCTGCGTTTGATGTTTAAACAATTGTACAACACACAATGCTTGTCCTTAGAACATGCTTCTCTAATTGTTGGGAATGCCTTTCCTTTTCCCAAAGCTATGGTACAAACAACAAACATCCGCTGCTGCCTCATAGTTCATCCTGCAAGATCAACAAAAAACAGAAATCGAAAAGAAAAAAAAAGTTTAAAGTTTAAAACTTCTATTAAAATTTAATTTTTAGGTCATAGGTAATGATACACTTTCAGGATCTCAAGACCAGCACCAACATAAAAAATTAAAAAAAATCTTGGTAAGTTGCCCACTGATTTAATGGCACCATAAAAGGCGCAGCAGTAAAGCTCCTACTCCAAGTCATGCAAACAAGCAACTTAAGCAAGGCCCATGCTAAGAAACTTTTAACTTCTACATACAATTTGGGGTAAATAATTTTGCTAAACTGATTACAACTTAATGGGAGAAAAGGAATTAATGTGACAGGAACAAATAAGGGAAGATATGAGGAAGTGAAAAAAGAAGAGAAACAATAGAGAAAAGGTTAATCCTTACATGGTAATCATCCAGATAATCACGGGGATCATGCTGCACAACAAGACAAGATTCTCAAATTAGACTCAGTCACAATAATCTAACACATGGGACACAAAGTTTTTACTAGGGATAGCTTATAGGTAATATCAGTCCTGACAGGTGCCTACTATCTTAATGATATTGTGGTCATAATCAGGTCATCAACTGCTTAGCCAAACTTAAATACAAATATTGTAGCTTTAATTTTTCTTTCTTTCCTTTCTTCTTTGTGGTTAAAATATACAAGGCTAAGTACTCTATAAGTTGAATTTTTTTTATGAAGGCATTCCCCATCTAACTAGGTTGCCTGTGTTTTATCCATTTTATGAGTTTTTACAGTAATCCACCCAAAAATGGAAAAAGAATGCATCCACAAGACCTTATTCCCCCAGACTATTTTTGGATCTTCCTTCTGACCCCTTTACTGTGTGGAGGCATATAAGCCATACTTCCTTTTCAAATATGCTGTATTACCTTCATTTTCTCTCCCCACAAAAACTTAATGTTCTTAGAGATTCACAGTTTAAGTTCAAAACCTACCAGTATGATCATTTTGATTAGATGTACTTATGAAAAGATCTATTTTATCTATCAAACTTGTCTTCAATACCCTAAAATAGATTTTCAGCATTGAGTCCATTAGAAATATGTTGATACTTAGACAAAACAAAAAATTTCAAAATATCATTAATGAGACTGAATCAGGAAATACAATACCCTTTTACGACGCCTCCTATCTCCATACTGACGATCTCTCTCCCTCTTTCTTCTTTCACCTTCTTCACTCGCTCTTTTAGCATCCTACACAAGCAATCAAATGGGATGAAAATGTTGTTCAGAAGGGTTATTGTTTGACCACTACAGTAGGACTTCAGAAAAACCAGAGAAGCAACTTGGCTTCTTGTAATCACCTCTTCTTCTCGAGCTCTTCTCTGCTTTTCTGCTTCCTCAAAAGCTTCTTTTTCAGCCTAAAATTATGCTCATTGTTATGAAACTTAGACACTTTAACTGAGATAAATGACAAATATAAACATTTAAGAGTAGCAACTCACTTCTCTATTTGAAAAAATCTCTTCTACAACTTCTTTTGCATACTGTGGGTCATCACAAATCAAAATGTTGTCGAAAACTGAACCAGCCTTTACCTGCAAGATTTTGATGAGGCTCCACATTACACAGAGAGAGAGAGAGAGAGAGAGAGAGAGAGAGAGAGAGAGAGAGGAGAGTTCAATCTAATTTGTTAAATCCTGGTAGAAAAAGCACGACTCATGACACAGTTAACACATACCTGCCAAACTTCAATGCCCACATATTTTATTGGCTTCAGCACATAAAGGTCAGGATCGTCCTCAAACTCTGCAGGAACAGAGGAAAAAGGTAAGTGCTCTTTAAACGAAAGTGGAAAGCGGCTAACCTATCCAGACACATTGATCATTTATACAATAAATAAATCTGCACCATCACACACACGTAGATAAACTCAACTATGTGTGTAAAAAAAAATGCAAACTACGTGAACAGAACTTTAGAATCCCTTGAATAAATAAATAGGCCTTAAACCAGGATTGAATCTAATATATGTTATTGGCCTAGCATTCTATTGTAGCCAGGAATTTCAAGTCAGGGGTCACTATAAGTTGAATGATCAAATAGGTTGATAATATAGATAAATCAAGTCCTGGTATGAGATAATGAAAGTATTCAGCACAAGATCTCCAGTATATATATTTTTTCATTCTCACTTCTTCCTAAGATTCCAACCAGATGAAGGTTCAAATTCCTTCGATAGTTTAGTCTAAAATATAAACCATATCTGCCATGGAAATATTCTGAGGCACGTTAACATACCTGGGTTATCAATCCAAGGAGTCTTCCACTTTCCCTTATAGTTGGGGTTCTTGATTTTCTGTAGGATGGCATAGGTACCAAAAGTTAGAAACTTCACCAACAAATGAGTTTCGATGTTATACATCTAGCTTAAAAGCACCTTGGGCTTCCATGGTCCTTTGTATGCTGGATTTGGGATCTTTGGTCGCCTCCAAATTCCATTTTCTTCATCATCCCAATCTTCAGGCTAAGAAACCATCAGCATTTTTCGGAAAATTTAGAATCCAATAAGTTCAGACTTTATTAAAAATTCCTGATAAACTAACAAATTTATTCAATGAAGATATAAGCAAGTGAATTAATAATTGTTGGTCAGCTGCCAAAAAATATAGATGGGGTTCAGGAAGATTTCTTTCTCAAATCATATCAATTAAGAATATCAAACAGTTCCACACTATACATAAATATAACAAAAGGAGAATCTTCCTTTCCAGGACATCATGTCTGTGTTAATATTGATAACATATAACACTGACAAACCTCTTTGGCCTTTGGATCAGGAATTTGTGATGGAATTGAATCATATCCCTACAACATTAAAAAAAAAAAAACATTTTTTGAGTATAAATCATGCAAAATGATTGTAACCTATTCAATCATGAATACAGGTAGAGTGTGATACCTCCGGTTTCACATCATTAGGGTCAATAATATACTCTCTGTCGTCCCAGTCTGCTGGCTGTAAGGAGGACACAAGTCAATATATAATTTGTGGTAAGGTAATATTTTTCTTTGGTTGGGGTATGATAGAGAGATTGGCGCACAAAGAAAACAATGATGCATGCAATAGCCCCACACGATGTGGGATAGGCACATATTTAACCAAAGAATTCTACAAGATACAAAGTACTGTGTACTGATTTAGAAATATTACTTTCAGTCAAAAGCGGCTGTCAAATTTTAAACACTAAATTGATTGCTTGCGCGCAACATCAATTTTTGTCCACAACTTAAATCATAACACCATACCTTTTTGGCATTGACATCCTTGATTTTCCGTGGAGGAAGTATATCCCAATCTGTATACATGCTTCCAGAATCTCTTTCTCTATTATCAACAAGGACGCTGTAAGTTGCATCAGGCCTAAGAATAAATGTATAGAAATGAGTTAATTTGTCTGTTTCACATTGCAGATCCTTTTTTAAGGGATAATTCTGGCCCTGGTAAGAAAGAATAACATGGAGCTTTTTTGTCTGTGTGCCACATAAATCAGGTCCAAACATGAAACTGCAGAAAACATAATGTGAAGAGTCAGAAGCCATTTTCTCTTTGCGTACAGTTAAGTATTAATAACAATTAATAAAATTACATAGTATGCAACCAACTCAAGTAGTATTCAGTATGTGAGCTTGATATAGGCAAAGGCAAGAAGACTCCAAGATGAATTCAACACCACCAAATACCAGAGAGTAATATAATTGCGCACATACATGCCTATGCTTTCATGATCAGTTTTTAGGTTCTTCCTAACCAAGTCAATCTGCAACACTTTTTATCTTCCTCATGATCTTGTAAAGCCTTCACTTAGACAAACTGCTTATAGGACCAGTTATTGCTTATCTATTATTCTACATCCAAAAAATATTTCTGAATATCCTATCTACAAGTGCCGCTTGTTATGTTTGAGAAGTATATGGATTCTAACGTTATTGTTTCTAAGTTTGTTATAAGCATCCTCATTGACCAATGGGATCTGGTTATGGATCATTTAAGCACAGTATATCACACCAAAAAAAAAAAAAAAAACAAAGTCAGCTCTAGCATATCTATTGTCAGCTTAAATACAACCATGCACAATAACCCACATGGACCCCGACCCCTGGAAAAAGACTCCCATTATTGGGAGGGCTTTGGCCTGCAGTCTAATTACTCCTTTCCTAGAAAATATGTAGAAGAGGCAGTCTTCCGTAATGTTTTAATGTTTAGTGCTGCCAACACCTTTTCCTTTCTCTGTGTGCATAATTTATTAGAGCATAATAGAAATGTATAAATCCAAATCCAACAAGATTTGGCTGGATTCCTTGTATATGCAGAAGAAATCCTTGCAACTCCTGACATGTTTAAACCCTCAAACACACTTAACACATATACAGATATAAATAATATGTATATACAAGGTAATATGTTCACAGACCTGTATGGAGTATCACCACCAAATTTCTTCTGATTGACATAGCCAGACATAAGTTTGATGTAACCACCACCACATTCGATCTCTTGTTCAAATTTAATTGAATACTGGATAACTAGAGTTCTATTTTTGTTGCTGAACTCAGGTACTTTTGCAGATATGGCAAAATGCTTGGCATCATTATATGTCTGAATCCCTGCATAAATTTCAGAAAGTAAGCTATCAAATGCAGACACTGGTAACTCAGCACACAAATTCCAGTTATATAAGGCATTAATTAATTGTGTTGAACAATACACGAGTCTCACATCGGAAACTTAACAAAATAGAAAGTCCCATATAATAAATGGTTCCACTCCTAATAACATCGAGGCCTTTTGTATAAAACCTCACTCTTGCTAAACAGGTGGTTAAGTTGGAGACAATATCGATGTTGCCAGTGGTGGGCTAAGGGTCCGTCCCTCCGAAATCTTAACAAATTGAGACTCCAATGTGGCTTCTAATTAAAAATTGAAAACCACGAAATGTTGATTATGAAAGAAAGGCATTTCTCTCCCATTCCCACAAACCTATATGGTAATGACTATTACCTCTATCATGTTAAGTTTTTCACTATTTGTGATCTTATTACTCTTTGTTTAGCATAAACTGGTTTGTCAAACCAAAGTGAAAGTTCATACTAATCTCAGTACACAAATTCTAGGACAATAAAGCTGATATAATTTATGCCAAATTTTAGTTTAATTTTACAGAGTTGTCCACCAGGAAACATAATATGAGCAGTGTTATATAGTTTGACCTGAAAAAATCATAAGAAAATGAAGAAAACATATTAGTAACCATCTAGATACAGGTCATCGTTTCTTTATTGCAACCCACATCTTGTCTTTTCTCTTCTTAATGCAACTACATATTACCCTTCTTTCTAAGAAGTCCTCCTTCCACTGTTCTTATATTCCTTTTCCTGTATTATGAGATAGGAGAAGGCATATTTTAAAAACACATTTAACAACGCATTTTAAAAATACTGTAGAGACTAGTCCAAGGGCCAACTCAAGGCACGACCATGGATTTGACCTAAGCCTTAAGTACAACTGTGAGCACCAAAGAGGCAGAGAGTCACATTATTAGATGTCAGCTCTCAGTGGACACTTTTCTCATATCACACAACTGTTCTCATGTCAAATGCATGCACTCAATATCAAACTAAATAAACACATGAATTAACAATTAAGCATTGAGTTCATTTATGGCTTCAGATTCTCCAAAACTTACTAAAACATTCAAACCAGTAAATTATAGGGTACCAAATACAGTACTAGTTCACATTTGCTTTTGAACCCATGATTGAAAATTTTAAAGTATCACATCTGATTTGGAATGAAAACATTCCACATATACATAATTTTTCAGGTGCAAAGTATATTATCTCAGTTTATTTCTGAATTAAATAATATAAACTGCTCAATAAATTCTACATAACTACAAAAGATGAACAGTAAAACAGCATTTTATTTCCTAAATGTAAGTTCAACAACAAATCAATGATATATGTTCTAAAACAGAACTAATAAGCAAAGGGTTGTTAGGATACCTTTATCATCCGGATCTCCAGACCACTTCCCTGCAGTGTACTTGAACGTTCCTGCTTTTCCTTCTGCCCTTTTCCAGTCTGATAAGACCCACCGGCTCTTCCACCCATCTTTTTCCACAACAATCATTATAATACATCAGAAACCTTTTTTTATTTATTATTATTATTTATGAGAATACATCAGAAACTTCAAAAACAAAAGAATAAATGAAAAAACTTTGTACTCAACCAACCAAGTAATTGTCCCACAAACAGACACCCAGTTTCATAATCAACTGAGTGAACTTCACAAAGTTGACAGTTTGTCACTATACAAGCTTTAATAAAAATATATACAATCAGACATGCATCCATTTGATTCATGATCCTTACTGTCCTTCCATTTTCTCACAAACCAAATAAGGTGTAACACAGAGCTTGGTCAATCCGAGCACAGCATTCAAACTAAGCAATACATTTAAACTTTTACAAGACAACCACATACAAGCTCCAAAATCATCCCTTTCACTACTAATTAGGAGAGAGAGCAAGCAAATCTAAGAAATCAAGCTCTAAAGACTGATCTGAAATGCAAGAAGTTTCTAGACACTGTTCGGAATCTGCGGAAATGCCAAGTGAAAATAAAAAAAGCGTTTATTGATTATAGTTCTGATTCTTTTACCTTCGAATCGCTCTTCGAAGAAGACTTCAGAGAAGGCGAAGTGCAAGTGAAGAACTAGAAATGGAAGCAGAAGCTTGAGAGCTCTGAGAAGCTTCATTTTTGGCTCTCTCATTTTCCTGCTAGAAATCAATGCAGAAGACTTGCAGCTACGCTGGTCAACTTGCTATTTATTGAAGGAGAGCATCAGATAAATTCACCACACCCATTTTCATTCTCAGTAGTCCCAAAAGTAATTTGGATGCTTCTAGAAGGCCTTATTTTATTCAGGGCCATTTAAACATAAGCCCAAGTCATAAGACCTAAGCATAATAAAAGCCCAATGCATTTTTTTCTTCTTCTTTTCTTATAGCCCTAATTTAAAGTAGATGGTCGATCAATATAGGTTTTCAAAATTTAAAATTAAAAAAATGCATTTTTAAAATTGTGCATAATAGCGAACAATCTTTAATGGAACAACATTGGGCAAAAACAACAAACATCTTCAAATGCGGGGTAGAAATAGATTTAGAGAAAATGAAAAAATTAAGGAGGGTTTCGGGAAAAAGATTGGATTGAGAAATTAACAGCAACAACAAAAAAGGTGATTGAGAGCTCATATCTAAGCATGGTTTAGACTAAATCACCACGAGAGGCTTATTATTGAAGTCACTGCAAGAGTCTTGCTATTCAAGTCACTATAAGGGACTTGTTATACACTAACCTCAAAGAAAAAAGGGAAAAAATAGAAGAGGAGAAGAGAAGCAAATGTGCTTCTTCTTCCTCCTCTCTCTTTGTCGATCTCTTTCTTTAGGATTGGGAGTTGTTTGCTATGCTATGTGGAGTTTGTGGAATGCAAGAAAGATTTTTGTAAAATAATTCATGGTACCAAAACGAGCAAGGTTGCTTTTGAGAAGATGGTGCAATTGCATGCAGAGTTTTTGTATTATGTTAGGCTTTGGGAGTACTCAGGAAACAAAATAACTAGCTCTTGGTATTTCTCTGTCATGATAAATGGCCATTTCCATGGTTGATTGCCATTACATTTTTTAAAATTTGAAGAAAATTTACATGGAAAACAAAAGGTTAAGTTAAAAAAGTAATTTTCTCAAAAGAGAAAAAATGGCAAAGCTAACTGATTAATTGTGTAGATTGAAAAAGAAGCTCTAATGCTCATAAGGATACTATAAGAACCAAAAAATTCCCCGCTCCCCAATTTTTTTCAATCTTGTATAATTTCAGGTAACAATTGAATTAAACGATGGTAAAAAGCAATGACACCTTGCACTTCAAATCAAATTCTCTCTTGTAAGTAACAACCCTTCCATCTATACCTCCTCAAACCCATGTGAAGTTATGTACATAGATTAACAGCCTGAGCTCCTAGGACCACTTGGTGGTTGAGGGCACAGCATCCAGGACTTGCTGCTGCATTTAGGCAACCGCAGACACCAAAACGCACACGACCAAACTATGGTTTAATTGATTCACTTTCTTACTTTTGTATCTGTTGTTCGAATTCGTGGTGATGACTGTGATCCACCACCAAGTGCAGCCGCAGCAGATTCAACATGTGTAAGAAGATACTCGTAGATCTTCTTCCTTAGCCTCTCGATGGTTTCAGCTGAAACAGCATTTGTTTCTGCTTCATCTTTACTAGAACCAATATCATCCAACCAATCATTCACACTCTTGAGCTGTGTTAGCATTCCTGCTATTTGATCATTATCTGACAGAGCTGAAGTGTCCACATCAGCATCCAGGAACCTCTCCACAAACCCCAAAAACCAATCTTGTGATTGCAGTCGCAACATTTCAGCCAAGTCAACAGCCTCATCAAGGCCGTTTCCTCTATTCCATTCGGGTAGAGGTTGTGCCTGTGGCTTTTGGCTGATTGCTGATCCATCTCCTAGTCGGCGAGGAGTTCCTGGTGTTGGAAGCTTGGAACCAACTGTCTGGCGAACTTTGACTTGGGATTTTGTTGAAGTATTCTTCATAGAATTTTCTAGAACTAACATGGGTTGATTTGCAGAGACAATCTTTCGATTTTGAGAGGAAGCTGAAGCTGGAACAGAGGTTGAACTGGACTCTTTACTAAATACAGCAAAAGATGACAGATTGGTGGCTAATGCAGCTTGCACCCAAGATGCTGCCTGTTTCCGTCTCTCTGATGTTATCTTTAGTGCATCTTCTGATAGGCTTTCTTCACGGTCTGGGGATGAACCAGCTGGTATAATTTTGGATAGAGAATCAGCAACTACACGAGCATTATTCAAGCTAGCATGGAGGGCTAAAAACTGCTCCACCGCAGGCTGTGGGTTATCTTCCTTGGCAGAGGTAGTTAGCTCAGAATATATGCTGCAGGACCGAGGTAAAAGGATACAAAAAAGAATGTCAGACAACAAAGTAGAGAACCTAGGCTAAAAATTCAACAGATAAATTTATGGACCCCCCAAAATAAAAAGCCCAGAGGCAGCAAATCAATCTTGGCCACAATTAGAAGTATTTATGAAAGACTGGAAAAGCCATGGAAATAGTCACATCATAGAGTACAACAAATTTATACAAATTAATGTGGATGTGCACTTTCCCTTAACTTACTCGTACTAATATACAATCGAACCTCTTAACCACCCCCACAAGTACTTAAGTGAGAAATGACAACAATAAGGGAACTGAATCTACTATCTAATTATTTCTAAAATCCCTGACAATGTTGTGAATCAAGTTGATGTTCGTAGACCCTTTAAGCAAATCCATTCTCCCAAAATTCCCTGGTCAAACAAGGTGACTTCATACAAGTGATTCTCCTGTTCAAAATTATGTTTTATGCTTTGGATTCCTAAGCATCAGTGGTATTCCTAATTACAATTCAAACCTTCACCTACATTTTTTGTGCCCTATTTGAAGCACATGCTATTCTTGATTGCACAACCCATGACCAATTTATAGAAACTTATTGCATTTGGTAAATAGCTTACTTCGCTGTTATGCAGACACCACCTACTTTCACTAAAGCGCTTTTGGTAAAGCTACGTTATATGTAATCCATGACCAAAGCCTTCTATATTATATCCCTAATTATAGTTGATCATGCCAAGATAAGGAAATAGTCGCTTTTGGGTATCTTGTAGCCAGGGAATACAAATCCATCATTTCCACACCTAGTTTGAGTTTACTACTGATATTACAATTCGTGTATTTTGTCTGAGTTTATCAAACAAACGAGACATTTGAGGTATCTCTAACCACAATAGCGTAAAAGTTACTGATACTCCATACATAGGTGGTAAATGAATTGCACCGTAAGAGTTGCTCTACAAATTTAAGAACAGAAAATGCAGAATACTAAAGTACAAGGGTCCTATCACAATTAAACATATCTCGGTGGAGGCTTCTATCGTGCAAGTATCTCATGAGAGTACACTACGAAAAGAAAACAGCCTCCATGCCATATATGTTGATAACTGTATAACTCTAATAACCAGGGCTATTTAACAGTGAATCAACAGAAAAGGAGTCGGAAATATATGGATTGCAGGGATCACAATGACCATCTAGCTGCAGCTTGGATATCCTAAGGATCACACTTTTGCATTATATTGTCAATAACCACGAAAAAACTACGCATGAAGTTCTAATGACTGTTCCATATCTTCTGGGTCTGAATGTCCAACCATTTTTACTATCCAACCACAATATCATATACAACTTGGATTGGAAGATGGCCTTCCTTATTGCAACTCAATTGAGTTTCCATTGGCGATAGTGACAGAAAATAAATTCTAACTGAATTGTATTCACCTGCCACTATCTCGTGGTTAGATCAGTATGTCTGGCTCCATCAACCCTACATGTGACTACCATGCATATTTATCATTCTGACCATGGTCTTTGCCTTCATGATAACTAAATGCATTAAGAACCCCAAGACCAAAAATATTGTGTATATTATGTGAGTTAGGTATAAGTGAAAAAGATCTTCTTGTTAACAAGCCAAATGAGAGTTAATATATCTCTCATAGTCCAACAACCCACCATTACCATTCATATCCCGACACTTCTACCATGACGTGGTGCCTGCAGAATAACTAAATGCACGTTGCACAACCGCCAACACGATGCTTGCTTATGCTTTCATGACTTTTAAGTGAAATTATTATTCTTTCTTTTTTTTTAATGAAATAAGTGAACGAATTTTAAACCTACATGACAAATGAAATTTTGTGCTCGGTGCTTTGAAAATTTGACAAACAGGCTTAAAGAAAAATCAATCAAATTGACAAGTGCTCAATTTTTTATGACATTGAAACTTTTGGCCACTGATTATATTGAGCACCATTAGAAGGAAACTTCAAGCAAATCCACAAAAGTCTAACTCACAAACAATAAAATAATATATTCCATGTCACTGTCAAAAAGATGTAGTTATACCTCAAACATCGTAGCAAGCTCTCTGCAGCGGAGGCCTCCTGCATCGCCTCTATTGCTGCTATTTGTGCTGCATCCCTGTGTCTCAAAACTTCCTGTCATAGTAGATGTAAAAGCATATTTTAAGAAAAAGAAGAGCTGAGCTGTACAGCATAATATATATTCTCAGAAAGATCATAACACCAATTAAAATGAATGTCACTGAAATTTCAGTGAAAAGAAAAGTTAACTCTTCCTCATATTTAAAATGAAACTACAAACTTGTCTGCTAATTAAGAAAATTGAACCATCAAAACAACTCATTGGCACACAGCAGATCAAAAGCTAAGAAATTAACACAAGCCCGTAACCCTATATATGCAAGAACAATTGGGGACCTCAGATATCTGACTTCGTTATTTTATAAGATTCTCTAATTGACTTCTGCAGCATCTACCAACAAAAATTGCAGAAGTAAAACACTGTAGTACATTTAATAGGCAGACAAGAACATTTATGCTAAGACATCTACCAAGATCTAAGATGTTACAGAAAATATACCTTTCCAAGCTTTGCAACTGATGATGGGAGTGAAGCCCATGGAAAACTTCCATCTGTCAATTTTCTATTATTTAAAGAAACCTTGACCAAGTTTGCAGGCAATCCATTATTAGCATCTGTTGATTTCTTTCCAACAACTCTTTGTTTATTTGACCTATCTTGATCACCCAAAGTTCCATTTGCAGTAACTTTCTTTGTAGACATTTGAACCTTACTCTCTTCTTTCAATGACTTTGCAGACATCTGGATCTTATTCTCCTCTTTAGATGGCAACCTCTCACTTGATGTACTTTTTCTAGGAGCCTGGCAAATGCAAGTTTTTTCAAATAATAAATATAGTTTTTTGATTTGTACAAGAGAAAAAAAAACACCAAACATTGAATTACTTTCTACATCTTTTGGAATTTACTGCAAAATCGAATCAAAACCAGAGAGAGAAGAAGAAAATTTTTCAAACCCTAAAATTCATAATTGCTGGCACATTTAATTTGAGTTGTTTATCTCCAAAATCAAAATTTTCTCTCAGAAGATCCACCAAATGAGAAATCAATCTAATCTCAAATAAAAGGAACAGAATCAATTTAAATCAACCCAAAGTACACTTAAGCAAACTAATAACAAGTAAAAACTAAATAACATCAATTTCAAAATTAATATGGAAGAATTGTAAAACTTACAGACATCCGAACTTCTTGCTTCGGATCATGTGTGGTAGCCCTCAATTTTGAACTCTCTCTATTCTTCACCTCCATATTTCCTTCCCAGCTCTTCCTCAGGGCCTTGGCTCCCAGTTCAAACCCCTGAACAAAATTCTTCATCGGGTTTCCCACCACTGATCTCTTTCCAGGACTAGCCCCACGAGCAGAACTTGCCTTTTCCAAAACTCCCACCACCTTAGGTGTTCCCTTGACTTTTGCATGATGCTTGACCCCATTTGCAAATTTCTCAAAAGAAGTTGGCAACGAATAACAACTTGTGGGAGATGATGGGATAGACCGTGAATTCAACGACTTTATTCTCGGCAATTCCTTCTTCACATCAACATTTAATGCTGGTTTTGATGGCTGAGACTTTGATCTACTAAAAGACCCTATTTTCTTATCCAATTGCTCCTCCTTAGCACTACCATTTGATCTCACTATTCCATGTTTGTCCCTTTCTCCAGCATCACCATTTCCTAATACTTTAGACTCAGGTTTCACTTTCTCTACAGTTTTCAAACCTGAACGCGAATTATTGTTAAGAAATCCAAGAGAATCAGTTGCAACAATGTCTTCAGGGCTCCCCACACAAGGGTGTCTCCCTGGTACTGGCCTAACCCCATGGAGAATGGGGACAGGGGTAGCGGCTTGGAGCCGGTCCACATGAATAAACTGACCCAGTTGGATCTTATCACTGAGAATTAAATCATCATGTTCATCAGGCAGAGATACATAGGTGGCATGAGAGGAATCTGATACCTTAAGGTAGAAACCTTGGTTTGGGAAAAGCTCACCGCCTGCAAGCGCTGGAACAATGCTCACAACTTGCAATAGAGAGGACCTGTGCTCACCAGCAACTTTCACATCTGTGTTCATATGCTGTAGAAGTTTGAGAAGCACTCCAGGGACGAGATTTGCCATTTTTGGACACCCCAATAGGCATCAGACAAAAAAAGTTCCAAACCCAGATGAAAAGCTTCAAGCTTTCACGCATAAACACAAGAATCCTGCACAAGGGGCTATTAAGAAAGCGTTTTTTTCTCAAAACCCAGATTGGAAACTCAAAGATTTTATATATGCGAAGACAAAGTTACGACAGGGGCATTCAAAAGGGAGGATTTTTCTCAATACCCAGATGGAAAATAAAGGCTTTTTTTCTTGGTGCCAAGATTGAAGCAATCTGTGGACTTTGACGGGTTACAGAGATAGGAAAATGCTAGTAAGCTTTACAAGTGAATGAAATTTGTTACCAAAGAAGGGCTTAATCCCACAAAACACAAGTAGAGAAACATGCAATGCACAAGATTCAGGTTTGGTAGGTGTGAGCTTTTGGCAGTAATAATGGTAAACATCTTTTTCAGGAAAAGAAAATCAAGAAATTAGAGGCCAAACCCAGAGACATCAAATATATAACTAAAATATCAATCAGATCAAATCAAATCATCAACAAAGAAATGAATAAAGGGTTTCAACAAATGGCATTAATGATTGTGCAAGACAGAGAACAATCACCAACCCAACAGAGAAAAAAAATTGAGTAAATTACTGTAACCGAAATGGTGACATTTGCAATTTCTTCAACTTTCAATAAAACCAAAAATGGGGAAAAGAAGCAAGTTTTGGAAACATTGTTTGGCTTTTATAATTTTTGCTTTTTGGGTAAGGAGGATAAAAACAAAATGATTAGCCGAGTTGATGGAGAAAATTCCAGATCACAAATAAAAAGACACTTAAAAAAGCAACCTTTCTTTAAGAAGACCGGGTGATAATGAAGAAGTACAGATGAGAAGTGCCTTGTGCAGTGAACATGAGAATGGGAATGGGAGTATGGGAATGGGAATGGGTTGGTGTTGGAAATTTCTTTTCTTTGCAGCAAAACAGAAAGAGGGAGAGAGATTGGGAATAATTGATGCCAGGCTTATTGTATGATTGAATTAGAAGGAGCTGTCAGGGCCTGACACAAACTCACCACACACAAAACACACATGCACATCATAAAACGATAGAAAATCTGAAGCTGCCCCACTTGGGTTGCTTTTGGAGCCTTTGATTGATTTATTTGGGTTTTCAGAAATGAAGTGAAGGAGTGATTGTTTGTTGAGCCAAGGAAAGCCAAAGGGTCTCTCAGGAATTGTTGCAGAGCAACTGGCTGGGTGGGAATCTTGGCAGAAAACCAAATTTTATTTTATTTTATTTCATTTTTTTATTGGTAGCTTATGAATTTTTAAATGATTTATTTATTATTTCGAATTTGTTTATATAATTTTTTGACTTTTGTATTGAGAGTATGCAAATGGGTGCATGTGGAAGGTGATGGAGTGTTAGAAACAAGGTAATGGTGTGTCGGCTACCTGAAAAGGTGTCACATCCCCAAGATAGCAGCTACAAGTTTACAACCTTTTATTTTATTTTCCAATGTTTTATTATTATTTTATGAAGTTTTCTTTAATTCTTGTTTTTTTTTTTTAATTATAAAAATAAATAAATAAACACCATAAGCTTATTTCTGATTGCTGGCGCAGTCTGGAAAACATAAATTGGAGCCTACCTTATCCCACTAATTTTTATTTTTTTTTAAATCAAAGAAATAATATAATAACGAAATCCTTGAAGAGTATTTATATTTCTGATATCATACATTAGATTTAAGGAAATAAATAATGAAATTTGAAAATTAAATACAAGTATTATATTTATCATGATTAATGGCCACCACTCAATAGACATGTTCTACTTGAAGAATTTGTAAGCTTGCATTAATCCCTTGATGTTAATGACAAAAGATGCCAAGGAGGAGGTTGCCCCCCGCCCCCCCTTCCTCCTCTGATCAACATTCAGACCAATTTCTCTTTCCAACCGCTGCTTCCCCTTCACAATAGTCAGCCTCAGTGTCAACCTCGCTTCCCCTCCTACATCGACGTCGGCATCATCTCTCTCCTTCTTCTCACCGGCTCTCTCACTCTCCTCACGTCAACAATAGTGGAGGTGGCGACTTTGCGGACCTCCAAATTTGAGGTGGCCTTAGATCCGGAGACCAGTCTCCAATATTACCAACACGAAGAGAGAGAAAGAGAGCCAGTGAGATGAAGGCTGAAAGTGGTGACCAACTGTCAAGATGCAATTGGAGGAGGATACTGACGTGGAAAGCTTACCTTGGCATCCTCGTGCCAAACAAGTTTTTCTCCCCCGTCCCCAAATCAACAAATATTTTTCAAAAGGATCCTATTTAATTTTTCCAATGTTGAGTTGCCTCTGTTTTTTCTTTACTACGATGAACCGCCTGAATATCTCAAAACTCAAATTGAACTGTACTTGCCAATAAATTGTAAGGGCAATTGTAATTATCTGTTCTCTAGAAAGTTTAGAGACAAACCAATCCACAATATTAATTACCAATGTAACGCCGAACTTATCCACTAAAATGATTAGGTGCTGCATGCCTTGTTGATACATAGGACACATAATATCTATTTGAATATAGCGTGATAATATTGAACTTTTTGCAAAAACAACCAAGCCAAATTCTTGATTTTAGGAGCTATCCTTTTTTTTTTTTTTTTTTAGAATCAAGATCATAACATTGTATTAAGAAGCAAGAATAACATCATTAGCAAGAATGGGAGACAACCATTCAGGTTCATCTTTCCATCCAAACTATAAGGTCCAAAATAGAAAGTGCGAAACGTGCAAGGCTATGAGCCGCATGATTATAAGTACGAGGTCGAAACTGACCAAAACAACTATGAAATGAATTAGCCAAAACCTGATTTTAGGAGCTATCTTAAGCTCCAAGATTTTCTGTATCACCAACATCATCTCTTTTCTTTATGTAATAAATTAGCATGGGAGAGGCTTTTAGCCCAACATAAAGGATGTACTATTTATAATCATATTAATTAGATAATTCGATTGCAAGGTGAGTTGATAGTTTGCCCAATAGATTTCAAAGCCCTAACCTTACGGACACGTTAGTTAGTAGTCGATTATCTAATGATTTGCTTGTCTCCAAATTGCTCCACTTACAATAAAGATGTTGATGACATCCAAAGTGTGTGTAATAATGTGTGTTTATAAAGCTAGGAAAGATAAAGCAAGAAGCTTAAGCTTCTTGATCACACTCATGGAATCTCAATGTTTAAGCTTAAGCTTCTTCACCACACAATTAACAAAAAACTAAAACCAGAGAGAATTTTGTTCCATCATTACCTTTTTCTTAATATTATCTTGAACAAATTTCCTCTCTCCAACCTCACCGCCATTATCACCCATCAACCCCGCAACCATTATAACGACAACTATTGTCACCACAACTTCTATCACCAACGCCACAAAGAAATTTCATCATGCTTAAAGAATTTTCACAAGAGTGAGTTTGAACATTTTTTTGGGTCTATTATGTGCACGTGATTCACTAACTTTGTATAAGGAATTACTGAGGTGAAGCAAAGGTGGTTTCACCATTTTTTCTTTTGTTTACCGAAGTTAGAAAGAAAGAGAAGGGGAGACATATAGAAAGAAGGCAACTCCACCCATTTGCCCTTTGCCATGGCAGGGGACCTAGGCAGCCAGATTCACGTGAATAGTGGTTGTCCAAAGATTGTGTGTTTCCACCCGTTGACATGACAAAAGGCAATTACTATTTTTTTTTTGTTTTTTACAAATTTTTTTACCTTAATCATTAATTTGGATAATATTTTAGGATAAGATTTTTGGGTTCCTACGTGTCAAACTATTCATAATCGGATAAGATTTTTAGGTTCAAATTTCGGATGAATTTCAAAATTCAAAATTAAGATAAATTTCAAATTTCAAAATTCGGATGAATTTCAAATTTCAGATAAGATTTTCATCCAATCAAATCAAGCCACGTGGCATCTCTATCTAAAATTTTCTATAAAACCAGAGGCTCAGCTCATACTTCTCACACCACATCTTTCTATATTTTCATTTCTCAGAGTTTAAAATTCATACTTCATTCTCAAATGGAAGATTTTAGGAGATGTTTGGAGAGGCAAGATGTCACACCCCAAATTTTTTTTTTTTTTTTTTGGGAATGTGAGGTAAAAGAAAAATTAAAACTAAAAATTTAAATATCAAGAAACATGAAAATTGAACATAAACTTTTATTTAAGTCAAAGTAATTTACATTGTACTATTACAAGTAAAATAACAAGAAAGTAACAAACTTTCAACATAACACTCAAAACTATCCACAACTCGTTCTTCTTGTTTCCTCAGCAAAAACTAAACTTCAGATTCAAAGCCTGCAATAGATTCAATAAGGGGTGAGCATTACATGCTCAGTAGGGGTCCTATGTCTTATGTGATTAGTGAGATTTATAATGTACAATTTATGCAATACATGAATGAACTTCATTTCTACCCAACCCGTTAATCTATATAATAGGGCAAGCAAACCAGCATGTCCCATACCATGCATTTTACCACTGTGATTCCGAATGCCCCATTATATAAACTAACACCCATTTCAATCATCCCATAATTCCCATTTTGCTAGTCATCTTGTCTACACCATTGATCTCCAAGCCCAAATCACCCAATCGACAATTATACCGCCGATTTCCTAATCTACTGTGCACACGGGCTCGCTTGAACTTGGTCCCTACAATGGTTAGACTCAACTACACAAAAGATTCTTCCCATTATCCTCTTTTCCATAATTTCTTTATCAACCCAAAAATTCCAACCACCACCAACAACATATGAATATGTCAAAATTAATCAAATTATAATGATAATTGACAACACATATATATCCAATATCAAGGATAACAATCAAACAATATAACCAAGCATAATATAGGATTTACAATAATAATTAAAATAATATTACCAAGCATAATATAGTATTTACAATATTTAACTAAATCAATGTATGCAAAACTTCCCCAAGAAAAACCCCTACCTCAAATCCAAAGCTATCTCCCAGTTGAGCTTTTCCAAAATCTTAACACACTTAGTTTTCACTCTCGAATTTTTAAGAAACTAACACAACTTTGAAGAACCTATGATTCAATAACTATTAGTTAGAACTATATATAGTAGGTTAGAGTCGATAAAGGAAATATAGATGAAGCTTAACATTATGCCACCTAACGAACCTAGGGATCTCTAGACTACATCCTAGGATTTATAGACTATATGGGTGGCTTGAAGGTAAAACTGCCACCCCATTTAGTCTTAGGTGTTGGCTTCCGGAGAGTGCTTAGTGAGCACTTGCTAATTACATTTATATATATAAGAATATCTATTGTTCTTACACCTCATACCAAAACATACCACCTCATGCTTCAATTGGTTTTTGAAGACTCCCTAATGCAACACGTCACTTAAGAGGAAGCTTAGTAAGCACCAATACCTTTCTAAAAGCTTTTGTGTGTATAGAATAAATATTAAATGAATTGCTATAGTTAAAGTCATACAATGAGATTTGATAGGCTATAGCTAGATTCACATAGCTTACCATACAACTAACTAAAATATATATAGTTTTGAAAACTAATAATTATAAATAATTAATTTTATGAAATATCAATATACATATTTAAAAATATGGGCTTTCACACAAGAGAGAGAAACAAATGAGAGAAGTCGTAGAGCAGATGAAAGAAATATGTTGCAGAGAGAAGAAGATGAACAAGTTGTCATAGCAGTGGCTTTTCTTGATGAAGAGAACCAAAGTTTCGCCACCGTGGTTCACAAGTCGGCCGTCGCCAAAATGTGGATAGACATAAGCAGTCTCGGGGTAAGAATATTTTGGAAGATTATTTTATCCCAACTTCTTTGTACTATGATGTTGATTTTCGAAGGCGATTTAGAATGCAACCCTATTTGTTCAATAAAGTCATGCATGATATTTGCAATTATGATGCATACTTTGTTCAAAAATGTGATGCTGCTGGGGTTTTGGGACTTCTTCCAGAGCAAAAGCTTACAGCTGTTATACAAATGTTGGTGTATGGAGCATCTGCTGATCAAGTGGATGAGATTGCCCGGATGAGGAAGTCCACTACGTTGGAGGCCTTAGTAAGATTTTGTGATGCAGCTGAAACTCTGTACACTAAGGACTACCTACGCAGACCTACTCCTAGGGGCTTCCAACGGCTTCTACAAAAGCCAAGCTCGAGGATTTCAGGAATGATTGGTAGCATCAACTGCATGCACTGGCAATGAAAGAATTGCCCAACTGCCTTGCAAGGTGATTACGGAAATAGAAAATGCCAAAAAAGTATCATCCTTGAAGCCGTTGCTGGCTTCGACACATGGGTTTGGCATGCCTTCTTCGGAGTTGCCGAATCCCAAAATGACCTCAATGTGCTGGGTCAATCCCCGGTCTTCAACGATGTTTTGAGAGGCCAAGGCCCCAATATCACCTATCAAGTCAACAATACAGTATACCAGAAGGGGTATTATCTAGCTGACGACATCTACTCGAGGTGGACTACATTTGTTAAATCCATTCCGAATCCCCGATCCCAGAAGCAAAATTTTTTTGCTACCTATCAAGAAGGATATAGGAAAGATGTCGAAAGGTGTTTTGGCATCCTTCAAGCTCGGTGGTTGATTATTCGAGGTGCGGCCCATATTTTTGATTAGGAGGTCCTCAGAAGTATTATGATGACTTGCATCATCCTCCATAATATGATTGTGGAGGATGAGTATGATTATGATGCTGCAGAGGTCTACGAACTGGATCCCATGAACACGGCCTTGACACGAATTTATGAAGAGGCCTATGGGGCCAAGTGGAGAACTGTTTGAGTCGGATCCGTTGGTGAGGGATGGTCGTTTCATGACCCGTATGATAGATCGATATACAGAGATGCAATCTTCGTATATTCATGAAAGGCGTCAACTTGACTTGATGGAGCATCTATGGGTGGTGAAAGGCAATGAAGATGAATGATGGAGCATAGATGCTTTGGTTAGGTTTTATTTAGTTATGGTTTGGTTGTGTTGTTTATTTATTTATTATGGTTTGGTTGTGGTTTGTTATTATTATTTTACCTTGTTTATAGTTTTTTTTATTTTTTATTATGCTTTGGTTGTGGTTTTTCCTTTTAATTATGTTTTGTTTGATGTATAGAATATGTTGAATAAAAAGGTATTTTATTGAATGCTTTGTTTATTAAATAAAGAAAGCTAATACAAGTCGTTAAGAATTACTACTACTAAAATAAAATACATAAATTACAACAACTTTAATAGAAAACATGCAAAATACAAATACATAAAAGGTATGCCAACTAATTTAATGGTTTTGATCATTTAACCAATCCGTGTTGCTAGACCCATCATCCTGGAAAAGTCTTCTTCTCATAACATCCCTTTGTTCTAGCTTCCAAAATTATTTTGTTTTAAGGGACATATGGCTTGTATCCATCGCCATGGTTTCCTGATCCGTCTTGTCCATCTATTTTTTGTGCAAATACTCCATTTCTTGTGCATATTCTGCTCGCATTGCTATCTCGTTCTCTTGGCGTTTCTGCTCCATTTCAACTCTTATGGTGCTCTACCTTGCAATTTCTCCAAATTTTTTGATGTATTACTGCTCGAATTACCCTCTTTCTTTGCCTTCGCAGCCTTTCGCCAATGAGCCTCGGCTCCTTTTCAATGGGTGAGTCTTGACTCATAGGGAAATCAAGAGGTGAATCCGATATCATTGATTCACGGATTGGCTCTCGTTTAACGTAACAGCGAGACCCGTGGGAATAATTTTGAAGCGTTTGCAATTTTTCACCACCTCCCAACAGTCATGATGGTTGAAACTTTTTTTGCCTTGCCCAATTGCACCAAACCACATTTGTGCTTGAATCATCTATTAAAAAAATTGAAATGCAAGAAATATTTAAAATATATTAGATATGCAAGTAACAAAAAATAAATAATGGAAATGCAATTAACCTTACAAATATATTGGAAGTGCAAGAAATATTAAGAAAATATTGAAAATGCAAGAAATATTAATAAAATATTGAAAATGCAAAAATATTAACAAAATATTGAAAATGCAATAAACATTATTAAATATATATATATATATATTAGGACATTAAACTTAATAAAACGAAAATTACAAAATACTTACCTCGTTACTAAGATTTTCCCGCTTCTATGGTTGTCCATCGCTTTTGCCAAGGCATCCCTCCATTTTCCCAACTCTTTATTGAGAATTTTCCACATACTAGACAATGCCATTTCAGTACGAGTCGACCCCGAATTTTTTTCACAAAATTCGGCATGAATTTTTTTCCACATATGAAAAAATTTCATCTCATTGCCTGACACGGGACAATGACAAATTTGGAGCCAAGCCTCACACAAAGAAACATCTTCCATGGTGCTCCACGCCTCTCCAGTTTCGATAGAAGAAGCTATAAATATAAGAAATAAAAATACAATTTGAAAGAGAGGAAAATGTTGAGTAAAGAGTGAATAATAGTAGAAGTACAAGAAAATGTATGAGGATTGGTGTTGAAAGTGAAGGGTATTGATAGGTATTTATAAAAAAAAAATTTAGAACTTTTTGGTATTTTTTTAAAAAAATTCGATTTTTTTTCATAATTTTATTGCCAAAAAAATGTCAGCCATTGGATTGGAGGAGGAGAAGCAAATAGGAGTGCCCAAGGCTTGACATCTGTCTTCTACTTGTTGGAGTTTGCGCAAGGCGACGCCACACGTGAGTTTAATTTTTTTACCGTTAGCGCATACATCGCACGCGCCAATGGTAAAAATTGACGTCGCGCTGACGCCACGCATGACATCATGAGCTCTCGGGCTTGAGCTCGCCAAACCGCCTTCAGCTAGCCCTTCTTTGTGGGTCCCACTCCTAACTCGGGCTTGGGCTCCTTGCTGAAACTAGGTTTTATTTTTCTCCGCCTAGCCTTGGGCTCACTAATCGCTGGAGTTGCTCTAAAGACCTGAGCCAATTCAACTAACATCCCATTGACTCGAGCAGTAGAGTGGGGGCTATGATCCTAGAACAAACACCATTGTCCAAGTCACGTGACCTTGGATAATATGGCGAACCACCATAAGTGCCACGTGATATCTCTAATATTACTCTATATCAAATGGAAGTTGATCCGTTTGGTAAAAAACAAAAATATGGAAGTTGATCCGGGGAAAACCGACGTTGCAATAAATGATGGTATTCACCTTCTTGGTTTCAAGTCACACAAGTTAAAGTGGAGGACAAAACGAAATTCGGCATCCACATTAATTGATTGAAAGTCTATAACCTCATAATCTTTCATTTCTTCAGATCCTGCCACTCAATATGTGAACATGTGATGCAAAATATTCAAGTACATCTTTTGTTTTTCAGACAAACCCAGTACAAAAGATCAGCTGGTAAAGATACGTGGGATCTCACCTCATTAAAGATGGGGCATCGCTAACCTAATGAGACGGTTCCCCCTTCGTTTTCATAGCTTCCAAACTTAATAAGTACAAATGTAAATAAAGACTTCAAATTCATACTATTGATTGTGGAGATATTAAAAGCATCGTGGACGGAGGGTTGGATCGGGGGTTGCTATGCAAAAGGCTCCCAATGCTCTTTTGCATTGCGTTGTAGAACCAGCTTGCATTAACGACTGACAGCCACACACGTAGACATGACTCTTGGTAACTATACTTTTTGAAAATTTGGGGACAGCCCACATAAACACATCTCCACTAGTTATACTTTGCATAAGGCCAACTTAAGCACTATTGAGTTGTAAAATGTACGTCCATGTCAAACTGAAAAATTCCTTGTCATAAAATACTTCAGATCAGAAACATACTTCAATTGGGAAAGGGGGCCCCATGCCAAACACATAGAGGCTCCAAGATAAATATTTGGAATGAACATTTTCAACTTGGAATGATGGTTTCTGATAGCAACAGGCATCTGCACAAAAGAATAAGCGACTTTATATCTACTTAGGTTATAAGGAAACATCAACAAAACTTGAATTGACCAGATTAGAGAATGCAAATGTAGCTCTCAAATTGAAACCTTTTTGTGCATTAAAAAGTAAAAAAGCCACACTTCATTTTCACCCATCCCCACTATAATGGATGCAAGAAATCATTTCTAGACATCTACTCAACTAAGGTAAGTAACTATCCTATGTCCACCTTTCAGTCTTCACAATAGCCTGCTGAGAGACTTGATCAGCAACTTCAAATTTTTTCTTGTAGCCTCATCACCCGTAAATCCAAGAATATCAGAGCTTAAATTCTGCAATGATGAAAGAATGATAAAGCCAATTAAACAAGAAAACAGATGGATATAAAAGAGATTAAAGGAAAAAAATTCCACAGGATAATGTAATCACTCGGCAGCTAGGATCACCTCAATATTCTTCAAGGTGAAAATCAAAGTGTACACGGACTTCTGAATCAGTTCTGTATTCTCAGGGGTCATAATAGATGAATGCACCTTTCTGCAGAAAATCATACTCTATATCATTACTATTAGCCTCTAATCAAAACAGAGAGAGGGATAGAAAGAGAAAGGAGAAAAAGGGGCGAGGGAGAGAGGAGAGAGGAGAGAGAGAGAGAGAGAGAGAGAGAGACAGAGGGAGATTTCCATATAAAACTTTCCGATATTTCTTTAAACCTTCGATAGAGTTCTGTTGAAGGTCTATTTGGGATATATGAAAAAGACATCATAAATCAAACCTTAAACACCCCAACATAATAATCATAACTCCTTACTCTGTACTATGACATGGATAAATGAGTGTTGCTCATAATTCCAGTATCAGTAAACATAATGTGAGTGTTAAAAGTCAGAGACTTCTACAGCTACATAACGTTATTCAGAACATTGACTTAGAACACTTTAAACAAACATCGCAATAAAGATAAAGACAAGGAATCACTAAATATATTAATAAGCTAACTACTACAAAAAAAAAAAAAAACTAAATATAGATAAATTGAGACTATTCACCTCACATCCTCTGAAACTTGTGTAAGGCTTCTGGTCAAACTGTCAACTTCCTTTAGCAGACCACTATCACGAAACTCAGCCAGCAAAGGTTGAACATCTTCAGCCATGGCTTGTATCTGAGAAATCACTACATCAAAGCCAAATAATTGTGCATGAGAACATATTAAAATCATGGTACAGATGATGAATTAAATTTAAAAAGTGAAACAAGTGCAAACCCCATGTATGCCTATGCATGTGGGCACACAGAAAGACACACACTGCAACACATACACATGCTAATATAGGTGATTTGCTCTGCAAAGTGGATTTTCTAGCCATTGTTGTGATTGTGAAACTGACACCAATTCCAGCAGCACATCACAAGAAGAAAATACAGCAGTAATATCACTGAAAGGAGAAAGAACTATATATTTCACAGTTTTGGGCTTTTTGCTGAAATACAGAGCCCTTTTATGCCATGATGTTTCCATTGTGGCTACAAAAAATAGGCACTGGCAGCCAGTCAACATATTAGAAGTTCAACTTGGGAGGACCAAATTTCTTGAACACGAAGGAACTTAAAACACGTCGCAGTCCTAAAATCTAAAAATTATAAGCTACATACTGATGCTTTTCTTCTTAACACTCCTACGGGATCAGAGTATATGGGTTCGCCTAGTCTGCTAAAAGGGGATAAATTTGTGTACTCTTAATGGCAAAATTCATCTATCAGAGAGTCAGCCACCTTATCTATGTAAAAATAAATTCATGCCCTGACAACTTAAATGCAGTCAAACAATTAGAATCTGTAACTGACATCAATTCTTTCAAAAAGCTTTGTAATTTCTCAGATGACTTGCATCCTGAATGGGCAATCTTTCAAAATTAGTATAAATAAATTGTTAAATAGATGGGTTTAGGCTACTTCAACTTTAATTTAACAAATCAGACGAAAAAAGGTTACTTAATAGTTATTAAGTCTTAGGATATTGAAAGATATGTAAATCCCTATTGCAGTTTTCCAATTGTGATATGTACATGTTATCTTCCAGGACCTTCCACAAATGCACAGGTGTGCCATAGGAAAGTGTGATTCCTTTGCCTGATGCCAAATGGCTGATGAAGTCCCTACACTTTTTGCCTTTATGAAGCAAATAGATGTGGCCCTAATAAATTCTAGAACAAATAGGTTCTCATCCACGATATCCTAATGAACAGAACTGGTAAGAATAGCTCTAATCATCTTTTTCTTCAGAACCAACAAGCTTATGGATCCCGGCAAGCAAATGAAAAGGGGGTGGGGAGCTGTTATCCAGATCAACACTGACAATTATCGCTAAAGAAAACATAAGAGGGCACATCACACCTTTATAAGCAGTGGCTTTGCCTCTTCTATAACAGAAGCAACTCGTTCAACAAGTGAATACGTATTCGCAATGCCGATTTCCTCCACTTCACGTCCAAGACGAGTGAATATACCAACCAATGCATCTAAGCTTACCCCCTGATATCCTTTCATCTTTTGCCTATCGCATACAATAAGACCTTCTTTGTCACATTCAGGATGAAGAGGCCCAACTGAAATATTGGGAATTGGATATCTAGGTGTAACGTCGATTCTAGTTTCCATGAGAAGACCTGACTGGTTTACCTCAATCAGCGAGTTTCGAGGTATCACAGTTTTATCATCTTCAACCTACAAAAGCAGTAATGTCATTGTCAAGATGAAAAAGTAAAAACATATTGTATTTCCATTATCACAGTTTTATGATACTGAAACACACCTCAACAACTGCTTCAATACTTTCCAAGGAAGAGTTAACACGGACAACACTGCCGACATTGACCCCTCTAATCCTCACTGGTGTTCCAGTGGATATTCCACAAGCTTGAGTAAACTCAAACACAGCAAAGTACTTCCTGAATCTAGACCGCAATTGATACCCCCTCAACCAGGCCAAACTGAGTGCAAGGAGAACTGCACCAGAAACTAGAAACAACCCCACCCCACCTTCCCATATGCTTCTACGACCAAACCCAAAATCACTCAATGGTCGTAATGTTGCCTTCCAAATAGTTCGAGGAGCATCCAAAACAACTGCAAGTGGATTCTTTTTTTCCGAAGAAGAGGAGGGTGGTTGACTGTGTCCTGTATCCGCAGATGTAGCTCTTATCCGGGTTACTTTTGCCGGATCTTGAAGGAAGATAAGGCAAGCTATTTGAAGGAAGATAAGGCAAGCTATTTGAAGAAATGCGCGACAAAGATAACATCGTGGGGCACGTTGAGACCATAGTTGCCTAATTCGCTCACCCCCTACAAATTTCGATCTGGATCGAGCGTACCCAATCGCGGTACGGTATCGATCTGGATCTGGAACGAAAGATTTAACGACTCAGTTCCAGAGGAGAGAACAGTACCTGATAGACGACGGCGCTGCTACAGAACAGTACCTGACCGACGACAGCAGACGAGCAATCGAGGGCGCATGAGGGAACGCTATAGCTGATGAGGAGCCCGCGTTTGATACTTGGTCTCTTGGCATAAGGGGAAGGAAGATATTGGGTTCGGAGAGGTACTTTTTGGACGAATGGATTCCAAGAGCACAGCCCAGCCCAGGCAAAAAGTCTCCTGGTCTTCCAAAATCAGCTCCAGTGGTGACATCCAGCCCGGGCAACAGCCACCAAGTCCAGAGTAAGCCCAAGGCAAGATAGCCCGAACAGCTTGTTTGAGGGTGCTGACGTCAGTGAAATTTTTATAAAAAAAATCTAAAAAATTACCAAAAAATTCAGATTTTTTTTTTAAGGGAAATAGTTCTTAATGCCACTCATTTCCAAAATTTATCTCGACATACCACCTTTTCCCCACATGTTTTGCAAATATAACTTATATTTACATACTTATTACTCACTTATTGGCTAGATAACACTTTTGGTCAGTTTTGTTTTCTCTCTCAGCTCTCTCTATGTCTCTCTCTCTCTCTCTCTCTCTCTCTCTCGGGGTGCAGTTCTATCCCTCTCCCATAGCTCTCTCGTGCTCCCGCAGCCGGTCCTCTCCTAACGCTCTCTATTCTGAATTGTTCTCATCTCTCTGTTTTGAATCGTGAAACCCCCCCTCGACCCCATCTTCTAGGTATGTCTTCTAAATAGCGTAAGGTCGCAGCTGCTTGCAACCTTGAAGCTCAACTCCATCGCCAACCTCCAATAGGTAGTCTTGATGGTCATTTTCTTAATCTCTGTGGGTTTCTGTGAAATTAGTTTTTTTTTATTACTTAGGTTTATGTGAAATTGGTTTTATTTTGATTGCTTTGGGTTATGTTTTTTGAATCTTCATGCTCATCCATCTCGGTTTTTACCAAATGGATTTAAATTGCTCTGGCTATGTGAATCTTGAAACTTGGGATTTTTCATTTGATGTAGTAGATTTGTATAGTCTGATTGTGATGAATCCTTATTCACTGCTGTGTTATTGTTGCTGTATTGCTGTTGTGTTGCTATTGTATTGCCATTATATTCCTGTTGTATTGCCATTGTATTGCCTGTTTATTGTGGTTGTATTGCAGTGATTTGCTTGTGGCTTCACATGTGTTAATGAAATGTTGTTTTGTCATGGTAAAACATGGGGACAATTGTTATTCTGGGTTGTGCATACAATGAAAAATGGTCCTCCTAAACGCATAAGATTGGTAATACAAATATCAAGGAAGACAAGGTTTGCTTAAATTTCTCAGTTTTGATGGTCTCGAATGAGTGGAAGCACATAAAGATTGAGGACGATGATGATGTCAAATTTTTTATAAAGTACAATTGTGAGGTAACACCTTCAAAACTAGCTCCCTTACTCGTGAGTATAGAAGATAGAGGACTGACAAATGATGTAGTTGATAGTATGCATATGACGATATATAGTAGTCGGATGGGTCGTTCTTTAGTTTCCATTGTTGAAAGTAATGAAGTAACTCAGATTAATACAAATGTCGCTGATGTAGAGGTGATGTGGGGACATATTTTATGAACATGATTGATTTTAGCGAGGTAGAGGAGATGCATGGTGGTGATAATGGTATCGAAACAAATGAAGTGTCAATGTACTTTGCCCTTCCTATTTTGGGCCGCTTGGATACATTAACCCAATTGCCAATAATGCGTTTAGGAGGAGAATCTGAAACCACTCATGAACATTATTTGAGTGAAATGGGTGAACACAACCAATACAATGTGGCCTGTGTAAGTGATGGAGAAGCATATTTGGACACAGGGTATTCGCGAAGTGATTGGAATCCGAAAATTGAAGTTGGGCAAATTTTCTCTAGTAAGGGAGCCTTATTGACCAAGTTACGGTTGGTGGCATTGAGAGGCCACTTTGAATTTAAGATGCAATTCTCTTACACTAAGATGTTACTTGTGGTTTGTTGTCAACGTCCATGCCCATGACGGGTCCGAGCATCGAGAATTGGAGAATACGACTTCATGATTGTGAAGTGTACAGCTGGCCATAAATGTGATTTGAGATTGGTAATGACAACCATCATCAAGCAACCACATCACTTGTAGCTACTTCATTGAAAAGGAAGTTGAAGGATTCTCGGATAATATACACACTGAGTGACATAGTGAGATATGTGAAACACAACTTTGGTTTGACCATTCATTATTTGAAAGCTTGGAAAGCAAAGGAGTTAGCTCTAATGTCAATTAGAGGATTAGATGAAGAGGCATATCAGCCTATTGCTATGAATTGGAGCGTATGAATCCCGGCACAAAGAGACACATCCATATTGGTGAGAACAATCACTTTGTGTATTTTTTTTATGGCAGTTGGCGCATGTATTAGGGGTTTCGTTCTTCCATACGCCCAATGATTGTCTTGGATGCCACTCATTTAAAATCTAAGTACAAGGGTGTTATGTTTGTAGCGAATGCATTCAATGGTAATCGAAATATATATCCTCTTGCTTTTGGGATTGGGAATTTGGAGACGGATGCATCATGACATTGATTTTTCACTAAACTTCATGAAGCCATTGGTGAGTGTCCTAATCTTGTTATCATTTTTTATCACAATGTTAGCATAGAGAATGTGTGGAACAAAGTTTTTCCAACAACGCAACATGGCATATGCTTTTATCATATGAAAGGGAACATGAAACACACTTGCAAGTTGAAAAAGCGTGACAAAATGCTGATGCATTTTGAGCAGACTGCGAAATCTTATTCAATGGTTGAATTTGATCGTTATTTTCGCAAGATCAAGGGAAAGAAACAGGTTGCTAAATATCTTGAACATGTAGGGTTACACAAGTGGTCTAGAGCTCACATGGATGGACGCCGCTACAATGTAATGACAACAAATATTGCGGAGTCAATAAACTTAGTCCTTAGGTTTGCAAGGATGCTGCTAGTGGTTCATTTGATAGGGGAAATTATTAATCTCCTTGTCAAATGGTTCACCAAACGTTGTGAGTTGGCTTTGAAATGCACAAAAATATTGTGCCCCAATTTTGACGAGAAGAGATTGAGGAATAGGTAGGATGATGCTGTAAAGATGAATGTCGTTAAACTAAATAATGTACAGTATAATGTTGTAGACGGTGATATGGACGGCCTTATACATTTGACGAACAACAATTGTACTTATAGGAAGTTTTAGCTTGAGTAGCTACCTTGCAAGCATATAGTTGTAGTTTGCCGCTTCTTGAAACTAAATGTATACTCTAAGACTTCTAGGTATTATATTTGAAAAACCTGGTTGGATGCTTAAACAGATACCATCTACCCAGTATAGCCTCAAGGAATATGAGTTATTCCTGAATATGTCCGAAGTCGAGTTGTGCTACCTTCCATGGCAAAAGTCATGCAAGGCAGATAGAAGAAGCTAAGGATTCCATCGCAAGGAGAGGGCACCAATACAAGAAAGTGCTCTCGGACTTGCATGGCTACGAAGGCTTCGGCTCCATCACCAGGGACTTGTGCTTCCATTTCTACTAGTTCTGTAGTCGAAGTAATATATTCATGCACAGGCGGCATGTCATCGTCGTCTCCTTCATTGATATGAGGATTATCCACTTCTTCATGTCTTTCATCATGTTCATTCAACCCACCATTTCGTTTTTTGAACTCTTATATCTCCAGCTTAAAATAGTGTTCCATTGAAGCGAGGGTCTTGCTGAAATCCTCCACACACTTTGTATTTTTTTGACACTCTTTCTCATGTTTCAAAGACTCTTCAAAGTCACGCACTCTCTTTCTAAGCGCTCGATTTGAACTGGCTACCTTTGCCAATTCATCTTTTATGGTTTGAAACTCATGCTTCAAAGTGCGTAACTTAGTCGTTGAGAGTTTACCATGCATACAGTTATAATGAAACTGTTACAATACTTACAAAATATAACCCAAATATTGCTACTATATTGCTATCATTGTCTATATACATATACTGATTATATAGCAGCAATATTAAGTTTAATATGACCTATATATTGCAAAAATGTCATGCTCACCTTAGAAGACAGATGTTTCCTCAACTTCGTACATGATATTTTCTTGGGTCTCATCGGCAAACAATTCAACCCAGTGTTTTCAATCGTCACCCCAAGTTGCTACTTGTTAATTAGAGTTATTGCATATCAGTAGACTTATTATCATGCATAACATAATCATTATGAACATATAGCCTACATCGAATACATTAGCTCATTAAAGTATCCATTGTAGTAAATACAATGTGGCCATGCACAACAAAATGCAATGCAGCCAACTTTGGAAACACCTTAAAAGCCCAAATCTATTTTGAACAATAAAACATCAATCACAGTAAAGAAATTAAATTGAACTTATAAATTTATGGATATTTGCTCATGAAGTGCAAAGCCAAAACCTTTTATATGGTACTCTCTTGGTCTACCACCTTAGTTTTTTGGGGCACTTTTACTCGATGGTAATCTGCACAAAGTGCCCTCAAAAGTAAGGCATTTGTCTTCGCATATGAAATAGCATCCCATGGATACTTCTAAAACTCTTCAAGGTCTTCCGACAATTTCAAATACCGGATGTCAATGTTGACATGTTTTTCACTACCCAACAGCACAAAAACAACAAAATATAGAAATCCAAGCTTCAAAGCATTGTCCTTATCAGCGTAGTTGATTAAGGTTTTTTCTAGTTCAAAAAGGGTCATAGTTTTATTATTATAGAATTATTTCTTTTTTAATGAGCAGTTTTCGTTAGTCGCAATCGGAATGAAAGGTAGATTTTCAAACCTTAGCCCTGTGATGACGCAAAACTGCTGCCTTGTGAATTGTATCACCTTATTACCAACAATGAATTTTATCACGTTCACTTGGGAAACTGTCTTCGGATCAGCCTTCCCCAACAACAACCTGTGGACAATTTGTGCAGTCTACTTAAGGTCCTCAATCAGTAATAGATGATCAAAACAACTATCCTGGAACCTTTGTAATTGTTGTGGACTCAATTTCTCCTTAATTATACTTATGGCGGTCTTTGTATGGGAAAGGGTTACGACGCCTTTCCTTGGAACTTTTGATCCTCAACAATCATCAGCTTTACTTTAGAAACCATATTTCCCTGCATACCAACATTATACAAATAATTTCAAGCCGTTGAAATATACACAATAACAAAGCAATAAACACACAATACAGAGGTAGATCAAGGCAATAAGCATGAGATATATTAGTGATAAAAGTACAATAGATGGACAATAGAACCTGATATGCAATGCATGTTTGTTCACCAATGTGTCCCATGACAGAAAAAATACAAATTCCTTGTACCTTCAAGGCTTATATTTTCTCTCCACAAGGCTTGCTCAAAAATGCCATAGATCCCATTTAATACATTACTTTCATTTATAATGCTATGTAGAAGATAGTGTTTGATTTATTGGATAAAATTGTGGAAAGAAATGATCATTCCCATCAACTGTCAATCCCCCGAAATGTGAAATAATACCAATTGCATTCTTTACCCAATTTCAGTTTCTTATCTACTCTCAAACTCTCTCCACACTCCACTCTTATCTATATTCCATTTTACCAAATCTAGATTACATTCCATCCACAAACCAAACACCACCCAACTGTCAAAGTGATTTCATGCCCCAAGGATAAACTTCGTACACGGTTTAAGAGAAAAGGCTAAAAAAACTAGCCCAACTGCATTAATGCTTCCTCAAATCTACTCATCACCATACTGATATACATGTATGTCATAAAAAGAGAACAAATGAAATACAATACAGATGGAACATCAAAAGAAAAATTATGGACTCTGCCTGTATAGCAGAATAAATGCCCATTTATGTACAAACTACAGACATCAAAAAGCTACTACAACTACAAAACAAACTATAAAGATTCATGTGGCTAATGTAGAGACTATAAATGAACACCTATAATTTCCCTTCTTTGGATGAAATGAAGCAACAAAGAAACACAAAATCCAATTGCATAAATTGCCAAAACTCAAACCACAATGGAACGAGAATAAAATCATAATAAACTAGCAATACAACAGCTCTACAATGGCAATACAACTACACTACAAGGGCAATACAACAGCATTACAATGACAATACAACATCAAAAAAAGAGCAATACAACATCAATAACAACAGTAATCAAGCAAATCCCAAATCAAATGCAAGAATCAATCCATAAAGAACAAACCCATTCACTGTTTCAAACAAGGAATCATTAGAATTAGACAACATCAGACAAACTCCTAAACCCTGAACCAATTTCAGAGAAACCCTTAAAGTTTAAACTGATTTCAGAGAAACCCCTAAAACAATTTCAGAGAAACCCCTAAACTAATTTCAGAGGAACCCCTAAACCAATTTCATGGAAACCCATAACCCTAAACAAACTTCAGAGAAACCCCTAAACCAATTTCATAAAAACCCATAAACTCTAAACCAACTTCAAAGAAACCCCTACACCAATTTTAGAGAAACCCCTAAACCCTAAGAAAATGACGATGAACAATACCTTTAGGAGGTCAACGATGGAGTTGAGCTTCGATGAATAGACACCGCAGGGAGAGGAAGAGCACTGCATCAGAGAGAGAGAGAGAGAGAGAGAGAGAGAGAGAGCTACGCAAGAGAGACTGAGAGCTGCGCGAGACAGAGTAAGAGAGAAGAGAGAGTGAGAGCTGAGTGACAGAGAGACACAGCGAAGAGAGAATGAAAGTTGCGCGATCGAGAGAGAGACAGAGCCAAGAGATAGTTGAGAGAGAAAACTAAATTTCAGAAAAGTGTTATGTGTGCAATAAGTGGACAATAAAAATGTATTTATAGGTTATATTTGCAAAATTGTGGGAAAAGGTGGTATTTCTGATAAAATTTGGAAAGCAGTGGCATTAAGCGCTATTTCCCTTTTTTTTTAAATACATACCTAGGAAATTTTTATTTATTAATATCATAGACAAAAATAAAATTAATCCCATGTGAATATTAATTGTTATTGGGTTGCTATGGCAATGTAACATCCCGACCCAATTTAATCATTGTAATCAATTTATTTAATTTGGAAATTACAATTTTCCCTTAGGGTAGGGTCACTTTGGTCACTTTTGATCCATAAGGATTTTGGGGAAATGAATGGTACCATTGTGTAGAGTTCGCTCTCACGAGTTCGTAGACGCGTAGTGGGCTCAAATTAGAGTTTTAACGAAGAAGTTGTGGTCAACGGAAATGCAGTGGCACAATTGTAAATTTTTCAAAGTTGGATTTCTTTTTAAAATAGACCAGTCTCTCTCTCTCTCTCTCTCTCTCTCTCTCTCCTCGACATTCTCTCTCTCCTCCATTCAACGCCGGATTTTCACATGACGAGTTTGTCGTCCCGCCACTGTTTTCGATGAAATTACCTCCAAAATCTTCATTTCCTCCTCCTCTACCTAGCCCACTAGATTTCTTCGATCGATTTTGCATGGTTTAGCGACTGGAACGAGGAGAAATATCACAATTTTTTCGTCGTCTTTTTCGGCAATTCGTGACATTTTCATCAACCAAGTTATGGATCTTCATCCTCTCAGTACGTTCTAGGTGTTTTGGTAGTTGGGTTGGGTCAATTTGGAGATTTGGAACTTTGATTTTTAAACCTAGAATTTATGAAGGTTTTGGCCGTGTTTTGAGCTAGTTCCGGTCATTTTTTGGCCGTCTAAGACCAAAAGATAATCCCCTAGTTGCCCTTGACGTTTTGGTATAGGTATTGTAGGGTGTTTCGAGAATTTTCCATTGCTAGAAATTTCTCAAGACACCCGCGCATTGTCGGCATGGTGGCAGCACGTGGGCTACTATGTGGCAGTCCATTACGTTCTAAAATATTCCCCTTATCATTCTAAGCATGACGGTATTCTCGGATTTGGAATTGGTTACCATTTGACAGTCGAACGGATATTGCACCTAATATGTGATATCTAGGTTCGATAGGTTCAGACCGTTCTATCTATCCCAATTTCAAATATGTAGTTCTCTGTACCTCTATGATCTTGTAGGAACTCGCAGATCAAGAATCGAAGTCCTAAATAGTCCAAATCAATGATTCCAGGGTTAGGCGAAGCCATTGCCGTCTGATCGTGTGATTGGCTTAGATCCAACAGCTCGATCAAGACCAAACTTATAGGACTTGTTGATAGGCTTTGTTGACTAATATGGGAAATTTGACCCCTCGAAAAGTACTAAAATGGTCTTATCAAGGAGTTTTGATTGTTATTTGAGTTATTTTGATTATGTTGGGATTATGAGATTATATTGTTGTTTTAATTGTGGGGTTATCAAATGTTATATAGAGATTTGATATATGTTTGACTATGATTTTATCGGAATGTAATTTGGGTTTTCCAGGGATTATTATTGTTATTATGGTTATTATTAAAATATATGAATTAGGTGATATGGGGTTTGATTATGAAAGTATTTAATGGATTGCCTTGCATATTTATATAATTTGGATTATTTTGATTATTGAGACTATGAATTATAATATGGTTTATTTTGTGGTTTATGGTATGTTATGGATTTATTGGAGGTTATTTTGATATTTGGAGTTTATGAATATTTTGGGTCATGGAATTTATGCTTTTGAGAGTTTGATATCTATATTACGTATAAATTTTGGATATTAAGTTATGGACGCTATTTATGTCTGGATGTCTATGTATGTGGGATTAGGTACTTTGGAATATTGAGAATTTGGGAAATTGAATTAAGGGAGGGTATATTATTTTATGCTATATGTATCTCCCCGTGCACTTGGTTACTTGGTTACGCACATCGGAAATGATGGAATTGATTGGTTCATGGTTTTGTCCTAGGCACCCTTGGTGGGGAGTTACCGAAGGCCCTTGGTTGGGCAGTCTTCGCACGTAGGACTTTTCACAGACGCATGAGTATTGATGATTCTGCTATGTGGGCTAGTGAGCCTAGTCCCTAGGTTGGCCGGCTCGTTCCCTAGTCACATGTTCAATTGAGGATTCTTTCATGTGGTCTAGTCAAACAATCCCCGTGTTGAATTGCTTTCCCCCGATACATGATGCACACTATCATATGTACCCCCCCTTGGATACTAATACTTGGGAACAGTGGATATGGAATACTTGGATATGTTAGAACCCGAGCACCCTTGGTGGAGTGTTTCGTAGACCCTTGGCCGGGCAGTCTGCGATCATAGGACTTTTCACTGACACATGAGTATTGAGGATTCTGCTGTGTGGGCTAGTGAGCCTAGTCCTCTTGTTAGACGGTTCATTCCCTAGCCACATGGTCAATTGAGGATTCTTCCATGTGGTTTAGTCAAACAATTCCCTGTTTGATTGTTTTCCCCTGGTACATGATGATAGTGTGAGTGTGTGTATATATATATTTATTTATATATGTGGATCTATTTTCGGGTTGGGGTTTCTTGAGAGGTGCATGATGAGTGCTTTGCACATGTGTGATCATTGTTATAATGTTTGGACAACGTTGTTTTGCAAAATACACATTAGATAGGGTATGGTTGCGGAAAGAAATTATTTTGGAAAAGTAATTTGAGTTTTAGAGTAAACGGTTAGTTTTAAAAGAGTTATGTATAGTACATGTGAGTTTTTACAGGGAAATGGTTTCGAGAATGAATCTAAATTTAATTGTTGGTTTTACTTGGGCAATATCTGTATGTTTCTGAATTGTGATCCTTTTTGTCATAAGAAATGCGTGTGGCTTGATCCCTCACAAAAGAGTATGAAGGTAGCTTGGGGTTTCACCTAGGTGCAGCCGCGAATTAAATTATTGTTTTTGTTGAGTTTGGTTTTGAATATGTAGGTGGGCCTGGAGCCCGATTGAAACTTAGGAGAGATTAAATGCTTGTTTAATATTCCAGTTTTACCGAATGGATGTGGTTAAAATTTGTTTGTGGCCATTGTGGGAGCAAATATTTTAGTCTCCAATTATAGCCCGCCGTTGGGAGAAGAGAAATATCCCTCAAATTAATTAATTGAACCAATTTATTTGGCCAATTAATTAATAGGGATAATATTTCAATTATAGGATATTATCTTTATTTAATAAGATAATGCCATTAATTTAGATATTATCCTAATAAGGAGATATAATCATCATCAAATTAGGAGATTTGGATCCCAATCAAACCCCTAATGGACTCAATCTCTACAATTTGGGGGAAGAATAAACTATTTTCCAATAAGAGTTTTACTCTTTACAAAACCCTAGCCTCCGAGGCTCCTTATAAATAGATGGTTTCATTCATCATTCAAGGTACATCCAAACCTACTTCGAAAAACCCGAGAAAACTCTCCATAACTCTCTCCCTAGCCACCGGCGATGCCACCACTTCCGCCGGCCACTCATCTCTCCTCTCTCCATATATTACATATAAGGCTCCGGCCACTCGGTTCTCACCCTAAAGAAATCTCCGTACCCTTTTTCACCAATTGTTTCATCTAGATTCAATCAACTAACTTAGGCATTGGAAGAACTTTGGCCAACACCTCCCGGGTGTGGTCTATTTACCCTGGATTTTTTTTCACAGGAATCTAGGAAGAGAGAGAAGGAAGATTGAAGGTTGAAGAATCACAAAGCGAATATTCACCCTCGAGATTATTTGCACAAATATTTGGTGCTTTCATTGAGAGCACGAGTTATACTCAACGCGTGCTCTTAAATGAAAGGAATTTATTTCCTTCATCTTCTCATTCAATCAACACCTTCCAAGCAACCATGGCTGGAGACAAACAGACGAGGAGCAAGACCGTCGCGATGGCTCAATCTGTGATGGCCCAAAGCCACTCTCCCACGATTGACATGATGGCTTCACCGTCTCACGCAGCCATGAACCTGCAGCAAAACCTTGTTGCCGCACCATAGCTGCCACCCCGTGTGGCTGGAACCACAATTTCACCTGTCGGACCAGCAGCGAGGACCACCGCATCGGTCCCTGCCACCGTCATACCGCGTCACGACCCCACATCCGGATCTACCTTGCAAGGCCCCACGGTTGGAACAACCGTGCACCCTCACGAATTTGACGCCATGCCCTTGCCGCCACACCGCCTTGCCATGAGATCTAGCAATCCCCCTTGCGGCCTCGTGATTGGATCCGAAGCCCACTATCACGGCGCCTCTGCAGAACATGTTGGAACCACCCATCACGGATGGACTTACTACCATCACCAACATTGGCCCAATCTTGGAGCAACTTTAATCATTCCCCTCATTGCCTCCACGCTTGACGTACGCTCACACATACACCTCCAATGAAACCTTAGTCCATGTGCAATTGGGCTCCACACAATTCTCTCCTCCAGGTATATGAAGTCAAGTAGACCTAAATCTGGGAGTTGACCAACTAACTTAAAGAATGGACGACCAAAACGACTTGGTGAGGCAGCTCCTCAACCAAATAAACTTGGCTCAAAACCTTGGCCTTGGACAACAGGGCGAAGAGAGAAGATGGACAAACGAGCCAGTGGGCAGTTCGATAAGTCCCAAGCAGTTAGTGCAGGAGTAAGCATACTAGGAGAAGGACAACAACGTGGTATGTCATAAGCATCTACAAGCCATACTCAGAGTAGACGAAGTCTCTTATCTAGATGGAGTTCAAGGACCAACGCGCGTAACAACGACTTGACATCTGGGCCCGTAGGAAAATGTTCACGAAAGGCTAGGCCCTCAAGGAAGTTAACTTGACGACTCTCACAATGAGGATCATGAAGAAAAGCGCTCTACTACCCACTCCCGAAGAACCAATTCCCGTCGACAAGCTACAGGGAATCCCTCACACGCACAATCCACCTAACACCCCGCCTAGGTGGCTTAATCGAGAAGGTGGACCCTTGCCAGCCAACGAGGAAGTCAATCAGCGTCGCCCAAATCGTGAAGCTCACCCACGTGACCCACAAGCCATGCACGCAGAGGATGTCGAGAAGCTTGTGAACAACTGGCTTCAAGATGGAAATGACCTTTCCTTGTCACTCAAGTTTTCCCTAATGGTGTTGTGGAAATTCAAAACATGTCAAATGTGAACCAATTCAAAGTTGATGGCCATCACCTTAAGCATTATCTAGAAGCTCACTTTGAAACCATCCAATTACAATCTCCGTAAGAACCATTTTTAAGTCAACCTAATGACTTAAAACAAGCGCTTCTCGGAAGGCAACCCTAGGTTTCTTATTTTTCCTTGTTAATTTCCAGTTTTTGCTTCTTGTTCAATTGAATTTTTTGTGTTTCATTAGTGATTTGGTTATTTTTGTGTGTAGGAACATAACATGACTTCCCAACATGTTTATGAAGCCTTTTTCACTGTGTTGGCAAACCTCATTTGGACCACAAAGCAAGGGAAGGCAGAAATTTGAAGTTCTAGTATGAACATCCTATAGGTATAGATATTTTCAAGGTTTCAAGGATAAAAACGTATTTAAGGCCTCTCTCACCCTCTTCCAATAAGTTTAGTATGCTATTTCAATGATGTTTAGAGGGATCACAAAGGTTGAGACTGAAGGGAGGGGAGAAAGGTACATTCTTAACTCAAAATCTGGTTTTTACAAGAGAAAATGAGGTTTCAATGTCCATATTTTGATCCAATGCTCCCATGGTTGCAAACTAGTTTTTGTGGGTGTCCATACACCTAGGCTAACTTAAGGGAGTATATTTTAAAGCTGGAGAGCAAAGCCGTGAGGATTTGGTGTACAAGAATACCAAAAAGCTCAACTATGCCTTATTGTTGGGTTTGCAATGGCCAAAAGTTAAAACAGTGCAAAGGAATTGCCAATAACCTTTGTACCGCTTGTCTACCTTTAAAGTGATGTGGTAGGATAGTTTTCAGTGTGAAATATGGTTTGAGATCTTACAATTGATCTCTTACACAACTAGTTTGGGTATTTGAGCTACCCAAATTTTAATGGATACCAATAATGGGGGGTGTACTGTGTAGGTGTGTTTATAAACTAGCAAATATAAATTAACAGAGCACTGCTTATTAAGCAGTCAAACGACATTAAAGTTAACCAAAAGAAGAAACTAAGAGATGCTTTTAAAACTTAGTAGATAATGTATGCACTGATACATGTAGAAAAAGGAAAAGTGCAGTCCCAACCCTCATATTGACCTTATTTTTCTTTTTGTGATGAGGTTTGATGGGGTCACATTTTGATACGAAGTTTTTAGAAGCCAACACCATCCATGGATATTTTATACATACAATATTACAAAGGGAGGCTACTTGGTGTGCTACAAGGGGAGGGAGATAGGGTTGAAGTAAGGAATCAGCAGAAGAGGACCCATGGAGGTTTGAGAAAGGATTGGTCATGTTATTGGAGGAAGTCATAACTTAATATGGAAAAAGTAGAGAAGGGCACAAAAGCAAGAAGTGGTGAAAGAAAGCCAATAATAGAGAAGGATCATAGGAGAAACCATTGGGTATCAATGGCGCTGATACCATGTTGAAGTTTTAACCAAAAGGAAGTAAGATATGTTTTTGCACAGACAAAGAAAACTTGTATCTTTTCTATTTTGTATAAACAATTGTTAAGGCTTTTCAATGACCTTTCTCTCTACATCATTTTAAAATACAAGAGCGTGTATATATTGGTTATAGACAATTCTAGAATAGTATCAAAGAATAAAATAATAGGATATTCTCAACTCCATCCATATCCTTTATGCAATGGTTTGTCCTTTGCAACTTGAGTGTTCGTATTGCTGGATAATGCTTGACTGCCTTGAGTGCCTTGAGTTCTTATTCTCTACTGGGTGTCTTGAGTAATTTGGGTGAGTTGGGATTCTTCTCTATTATGAATAAGTTTGGAGCACAATTTTTAGATCCATAATGTTATGAGAAATAGTCTGAATTCTGAGAGTTAATGAATTGGTTTCAACTCCAATATATGTTTGCAATCATGTTTCAATGAAAACTGTAGAGGTGGGCCTTTGAAGAAATTGGATATTCATTGTGAAGCCATATATGTCAACGATTCCGTTGAGAAATCAAAGGATATGAAATGGAAAGGCATGAAAGCAGAGACTGCAAATTATCCTTTGGGATCTGCATTTGAAGTGTGAGGAATGGATTGTCCCTTAGGATGCATGGAAAGCCTTGAGTTGGCTAGTGGTTGTGGCTTTTATTTTATTTTAATTTTTCATTTAATTTTTTTTTTAAAATTTTAATTTTTAATTTTTTATAACAAAGATAAAGCTTGAAACTAAGTTTGTCTGGAACGAGTGGCTGGAGGCTATGATTCATTGAAGGAAAGGGTGATAAGGATCGAGAAATACCTTGGTGCATTGGTGAGTGATGATGTTGTGAGTGTGGCTGTGCATATGGAGAATGCTTCTTTGGCAGAGATTTAGAGGATCTTCAGCAAGTGAGAGACCATGATGAATAAGAAAGTCACCGATGGGTTGCGTGACATGGATGCATTAATAGACGCCATTGGAGGAAAGATCAAAGATGTCGATTGTGAGATGAGCATTGTGAAGCTTGTTGTGAGAAGTAAGGAAGCGGGTCATGATGGTTCATTAGAGACAGATCAAAGTGCCTGAATAGAAGACATATAATTGTGATTTGAGTGCATAAGAGTTGGAAAACTTCTTGTGAGATTTGAAGCAGTATTTCAAATGCTAAGATTCCAGATGCCTATAGGGTGTCTATCACGAGCATGTATTTAACTAGGGATGCCAAGCTTTGGTGGACGATTCATGTATTTAACTAGGCAGACTTGCAATTGTTGAGTGGGGATCCCTTAAGAAGGTACTAAAGATTCTTGCCTTGCAATGTTTCTTGGGTTGCAAGGGAATCCTTAAAAACTTGAAGAAAGTGACCTCGATGAGCAATTATGTCAAGGCATTTTGTTCTTTTGATGTTTGATGTGTCCAACATGTTGGAGGAAGACATGTGTTCAACTTGGACAACATAGGTGCTAGCAAGGGAAAATAGCCTACTACTGCTAGTACTAGCTCTAAAGGTGATGTGCAGCGGAAAAGAAAATGTTCCCTGACTGTCTCATATGACAAGGATCCCATCAAATGTGAGACTAACCAAAGAAACATAGTTTGAATGCCATAGAGATAGAACAACATGGAGTTTCTCATGAGGAAAGTAATATCCAAGTGAGTTCCATGGTGTTGTTGAATGCACTGTGCGTAGAGCTAGACGATACATTCTAAGAGGAGGCCATTGGGCAGCCAAACCTTGAGATAATTGAAGTCTTTGTTGATATGTTTTCCTCGGACCTTTCAAACGCGAGCATTGACGCATCCTTTGTGCGTGGAGGAATACTAATCGAGGAAATTGAGAATATGATTCCGAATTAGGATTTAAGTAGGCTGGAAGATATGTCGTTTGATGTTTTAGTACACTGGCTAGACTTACAAAGGATTTACTTGTTAGATAGAAGGTTTGTTGCTAAGACATGCGTGTTGTGCAACGACTTGTGTTGAATTTGGTATGTTTATTTTTCATTTTTAAATATATATATATATATATATATTCAATAATTCAATAATTGCCTTAAATTGTCTTTATTAATATGAGTTATTTTATATTAATATGGGTGAATCTTTTTTCAACTAATGCATTGATGTCCTTAAAGCCCACAACTTCTCTTTGTGATAAATCTTGTATATATATATATATATATATATATATATATATATCTTATATGGCTAGGAGAGAAAAGACACAAACCATAGCTGATGCCTTCCTCCTCTTCATATCTTATTTCTTATTTTCTAAACTAAAGTTTCTGAGCAACATAGAAAGGTGTTTGTATTCGGGTCCTTCCTCAGTGCAAGGAAGAACCTAGATAGAGGAGATTCTGGGGCTGTTTTATCCTAGGGACGTAGTGGCATTTCTGAACTACTTGCACAAATTGGGCAAAGCAGCGAAACGTCTTAAAGAGAGCGACTTTGTATGCGACTCATCCCAAGAATCGTTCACAGCTTCACAACGAATTTTTCGGGTAATATTGTTCTTTTAATTTTCTCTGCTTCAACAATTTTAAGACATTCTATTTGCCATAGATGTTGGGAACCAATTTTAAAAGTAGATTTTGGATGCTACTCAAATTATTTCTATAATCATTCATGTATTTTCTGGTGGGTAACTAATTCCTGCATATTGAAGGACACCGTGGTAGCAGGACTAAATATTTATCTAATCTCGTTGGCTAATGGTTCGATTTTGGCAATTTTGGCTTTGACTATACCCATGGTTGGTATGAACGTGAGATAAGTGATTTCTACCTCGGTAACTCCTAATAAGCTTATTGGTTTGTTATATTTGATTTACTACTTCAAGCTGTTGGCTTTTCCTTTGAGCTTTTGGAATTGAATTTTATGATGATTACAAAATGGGAATTTTCTTTTTATGTTGGCTGAAGAGTTATATTTATATTTGTATTGTAGACTATTAAAAGTCAATTTATGTCATATACAGTATGATGTTGAGAGCTCTTCAATTCTTCATATCATTTAGTTCAGACTCATTAAATACTAACGTTAGGCAGTAGACTTGCTTTGATAAAAAAGGACTTTGAGAGCAGGGCACTTGAGTTAGTTGCCGTGGAGGGTATATGGAGATTACTCAAATAAAATGATAAATTATATCAGTGTAAGGGGTATTTAACTTTGAGTTTTGGTGTAAGGGTTTCAACCCTTACATCCTTTGAAGCATAATTGGCCTATCAGGTGTGTGAATCACGCTACTTCTCCTTTTTGTGAAGCATTCGATGATTTCATTATTATATTTGTTATGGTTATCAATGACTTCTGATTACTTCGGGAGTTTTCTTATTTTGTAAAGGTTGAGAATTTCCACAACTAGTGGGGGTTGAGAATTCTAGTAAGCCTAACATTTTCCATTTGAAAATGTGGGGATTCTTTATATTCATTTAATGACCTATCTAATTAATAAGTAAGTACTTTATTTTGGTAAACATGCCAATATATCTATGTGAAATTTTCTTATATCATGCAACATTATTTTGAGATTAATTTGTGTTTGATATATTATAATGAGTACCAACATTTGAGAGGTATTTTTGATTATATGAATTTATATATAGTGAATTTATGTTACACTTTAATGTATAGTAATGCACATGTGATCTCTAATGATATTAAGATGAAATCTATTAATCATTTGTGTGCAATGTTCTAGCAAATATTCCTGATAGATATACAGGTTTACAAGTAGACCTAGTTTGGAGCATTGGTATGCTATTGAGAGGGTCATGCGGTACCTTAAAAGGACGATGAACCTTGGATTGCACTATGAGAAGTTTTCCGCTGTCCTAGAAGGATATGGCGTTGCTAATTAGAATACCTTGTCAGATGATTCAAAGACTACTAGTGGATATATATTTAATATTGCTGGTGGTGCAGTTTCATGGAAGTCTAAGAAACAAACTATTCTGGCTCAGTCCACAATGGAGTCAGAGATGATAGCCCTAGCAATGGCTAGTGAGGAAGCAGGTTGGTTGAGAAACCTACTCTCAGATACCCCTGATAAGGTCATAATTTCACACATTTGCATGCCTTCTTTGCTTAGTAATTTTGTTTAGCTTCTCTTTATTTTGAGTCTCTTACCTATGTTTGTGTGTTTTGTAGGTTAAGATAGCAAGGGGATGACATTTGATACAATTCATGCATGTTAAGGGCTGAGTGGCACAAGAGGAATATGAGCTTAAAGACAAACCCAATTTGGGCCATACTCCTTGTCAGTTTAGTTTCGTAGGTCATTTTGCAGGCCTCATTTCAGCAACTTACATAGGTTGGATGAGGAGACATCCTTGATAGAAGTTGTTCCAATGGGTGTCTATTATATCATATCCCAATTTCAGCCCAATTGGATAAATATGGAGCCCTCATCACATCAAAGACTGAATTAAGTTCACAGAAATGTCATGTTGACTGCCATAACATTTAATGTGGCTACATCCCTAGAGCCATGTGCTAAGTATGGGCAGCCACACGTGGGCGTCAAATCAGCTCAGGAACTCAGAAGGATGAACAAAAGTCAAGCTTTCCATAAAGAAACTATACCAATGCATGTATTTGTCAGCTGGAGCAGTTGGGAGCAGCTAAGAGAGGTGTGCTTCACCAGCTAAAGGGAAGGACAAAATTGCACTCTATAAATAGATAGCTGCACACTCATTCAAAGGAGAAAGATACACATTTTCACTTCATCCATTACTCTCATACACACATTCAGATTCACCACAAAGAGAGAAGAGAGCTTGGAGCTGTCATGGGAACTACATTGATGCCAGCTAGTTCTTCTCTTCTCTTCTATCCTATCTATGTATTTCTCATTGTTTCACAACTTGTTGATTGCTGCCAGTGTTTACTTTTGAGCACTTTCATTTCACTTTCTTCTTTTCATTTCAACAACAAAACCCCCCATTTTGAGTGCGTGTGTGGTGCTAGGATTCTGTTCTAGACCTTGAGTAATTAGCAAGAGGCATTGTTGAATTCGACCTTGCCTTTAGCTACTCAGTCAGTTTCTTTGTTCTATGTTTTTCTAGCATTCTAAGTAATTTAACTTGGAACCAAGTTACCATTCTCCGTGGGATCGACCTCGTATTTACATAAGCTATACTATTAACGGTTCATGCACTTACGAGAATTAAAGTTGTTGTTTTTAATAACTCATTGACCGATACTAGCTGTTCTTATCCACTGTGATAGTACTGCAGCTATTGCAAAAGTTCAGAACCGTTATTATAACGGCAAGAGGCGACAAATACGTCGCAAGCACAGTACTATTAGAGAGTTTCTTTCTAATGGGGCTGTAAGAGTGGATTATGTACGGTCTAATGAGAATTTGGCTGATCCTTTGATGAAAGGACTAGCACGAGAAAAGGTTTGGAAAACCTCAAAAGGAATGAGACTAAAACCCCTAGAAGGTTAAGTCACTTGTGATGGTAACCCAACCTATAAATTGGAAATCCCAAGAAATAGGTTTAATGGGTAATAAGAAGTCATTTAGTGATATGAGTGGAGTTATGCTAGTGTTCCATAATCCATCCTTAGAAGCATGAAATCCTGAAGCAATTTAAGGTTGAGTTGTTTATATCTCTTAATGAGATATATACTCTATATTGAGTGGGATATTTAGCTACATGAATATCTCTGATAGTCTCACCTATGTGAATGTGAAAGTGAGGCCGTTTTCTATGAAAATTTTGGGGGAAATTTTCTAGAGCATTCATTATACTGGGATACAAGCACATGGCCGTAAAGTGCTGGCTTTTGAACTTCACCTTAGTAAGGCTATGTGTGTGGTGTTGTCAGAGATAGAGTTCAAAACTATATGTTACTCTTGTATATTCTGAAGCTCCGTCACTATGTAAAGGTTCAAGTTGAAAAACACCTCTACTTATGCATAGTCTTATGATATGTTGCTTAATGAATTTATTTATAAAATAAACAAGTGGGGGATTGTTGAATTTGGTATGTTTATTTTTCATTTTTAAAAATATATATATTCAATAATTCAATAATTGCCTTAAATTGTCTTTATTAATAGGAGTTATTTTCTATTAATATGGGGTGAATCTTTTTTCAACTGATGCATTGATGTCCTTAAAGCCCATAACTTCTCTTTGTGATATATATATATATATATATATCTTATATGGCTAGGAGAGAAAAGACACAGACCATAGCTGCTGCCTTCCTCCTCTTCATATCTTTTTCTTATTTTCTGAACTAAAGTTTCTGAGCAACATAGAAAGGTGTTTGTATTCGGGTCCTTCCTCAATGCAAGGAAGAACCTAGATAGAGGAGATTCTGGGGCTGTTTTATCCTGAGGACGTAGTGGCATTTCCTGAACTGCTTGCACAAATTGAGCAGAGCCGCGAAACGTCTTAAAAAGAGCGACTTTGTACGCAACTCATCCCAAGAATCGTTCACAGCTTCACAACAAATTTTCCGGGTAATATTGTTCTTTTAATTTTCTTTGCTTCAACAACTTGTATAATATGAGGTTCATCCAATTAGACTTTGACATCTATATAGATGTGCTTGGGGAGTTTGATTTTGAATTGGCCTATAGGCATAAAGATGTTGATGAGCAAGTTGATGACTTGATGAGTTAGGCAAATAGATGTGTTCCATGAATTTCACACCCTTCAAAAAGTGAATAAGAGGATGAGTTGTGTAAAGCATGGTGACTAATAACATCGTCAGAGATGTTGAATTTGGAAAAAATGGCCGATGACACCAAGAAGGATTATACGGAAGAGTCCGAGGAAGAAATCAAAGAGGAAACAATGGTAAAGGTGGAACCAAGTGATGAGTAGATGGATGAGGGTCACCAAGGAGTTGAGTTGAAGAGGGTGTTAGAAACAATGGTTGAGGTGGAACCAAGTGATGGGTTGATGGATGAGGGTCACCAAGGAGTTAAGTTGAAGAGGGTGTTATATTCTTTTGGCGGTGGTGGTTTGCAACAACCTTGAAATTTGAGGCAAGACCATGGCATTGTTTTGGTGTCTTGGTCCATGCCAAGATAGAGGCAAAGTGAAATAGATCGTGGCAAGGCATGTGTGCGCAAAGCATCCTTGGGCTGAGTATAGGTAGCAAAGGCAAGGGAGTGGTATATGTAGCGGAATTGGGACATAGATAACAAAGGCATGTCATGGACATCAAAGTCCCATCATACGTTGCAAGTGTGTTGGATTGTGATAGAAACTTCCAATGAGTAGACTTGGGTTGGGGGTCATGTGGGCTTGCCAACAAGTCCAAGCGTGTTTAAAATTGCATAACACATGTAAATGAAGGTTGTTCACCCCAATACTTAAATCATTAATCTTTTAAGTTTTATTATTGTGTAAAAAGACAAAAAGGTCATCCAACTTAACCTTTAACCCTAGTACATCTATACACACACCCCACCACTCTTCATATTAAGTTTTAGAAAAACACAAACTCATCTACTCAACTCTCAAATTTCAAGAAACCTACTACACACTCATCTTCTCTTCATAAACCCTAAATACGGTATGAAAATAATGGCTTGTGGGTCTTCAATTGAGGTATGTAATGTGAGAAGTTTCCATCAGGAAGACCACCTGTTGATTTCCCCAAGCAACTTCTGAATTTTGTACAAGAATTTGATCAAGGCTCCTCAAGGAAGGTAAAGACTGTGAGTCTCTCTGTTTTACAATAAGTAATGATAGCTGAAATTAGCTGTTAATCACTAAGCTTCGAAGTAGAGTGGTAAGGGGCAAGATAGAGAGGTGGGAGGTTGATGAGTTTTTTAATTTTTTTAATTTTAATTTTTTTTTAATGCTGGGTGTGTATTTAGGGGTAGTTTGAGAAGATAATGGGGTTTTCTTAGAAATTATAATAATTTGAATTATAAGTTGGGGAGAACTTAGAATATGGGGTAAACAAAGAGAAGTGCAGGGTTTAAATAGAAAAACTCTTTAGGAATTTAGAAAATATAGAATTTGGCACATTGGTAATTGCCTTAGTTGGATCCTAGTAACTAGTCTTTAGCTAAGAAAAAAATATACGGTTTGGGGGTGGTCAAATTTCCTCATATCTACCAACTCGGAGACCTCCGACGTGAGATCTGCCAAGGTGAGATCCACCAAGGTGAGTTTCGTGAAGTTAGTTTCGTCTAGCTGAGATCCGTGAAGGTGAGTTATGCCGAAATGAGATCTACCAAGGTGAGATTCGCGAAGGTGAAATTCACTGAGGTGAGTTCTGCCAAGGTGAGATCCGCGGAGGTGAGTTCCGTCGAGGTGAGATCCGTGGAGGTGAGTTCCGTCAAGGTGAGATTTGTCAAGTTGATGTTTGCTAAAGGTGAGATTTGCCCAGCAGGAATCTCCAAATCCTCTGGAGAGTTGGTCCAAGAATGTTGCCTCCATCGGCTATAGGGATCTGTTGACCAAGGATGAGGCCTTCATCGGCCAAGTCTAGAACTCCAGAGCTCTAGAATTCCAGAAATTCGGAGGTCACAAGGTTATGCCAGATGTCAAGATGAAGTCTCGGAGGTCTAAGCCCAAGCCATGAATTCGAACCCAAGATTTTTGGAGGATTGCATGCATGTGACGGAGGCTTCATAAGGAAAGAAATTAAGGAGACTGATGACAATCCATAATTTTCCAAAAGAAAGAGAGAATCAAGTAATCAAAATATCTCCATCAATGTGATCCCACGAATTTAGGATGCCTCAAAAGAAAGGAGTTTCAAAAGAGTGGACCTCGTGCCATTTAATGGCCAACCCATGGGTTGGCGGATGCCCTTATATAAACTTCGTCAGACGAAGGCAGAAGACACATCATCAGACACACAAACCTATTTTTCATCTAGCACTTTTCTTTTTCTAGACCTAGGATTTTACTTTTGAAGCACTTAGTATAGCAAGTTTTTCATTTTCTTAGTGTAAGTTTACTTTCTTGCTATTTACATTATCTTGCTTTTAAATTCATAATTATTTAAATTGTTTTGTTATCGAATTTCGTTTAAGCATTTTTATTAAGTTTAATTTCAGAGCTTTATCATTCTTGTTATTTTTCATTTTCTTCTTTGTTTAATTTACGTTCGTTCATCTCTTTGATCTATTTTATTGCACTTTAATTCTTGTCTTTAAGTTTAATCATATCTTTAATTTAATTGCATCATTTTCACTTAAAAATCCTAAAAATCACAAAAACATCCACACCAAGCTTACCCATCCTCGAGCCCAAGGAAGTGAAAGAACCTAGGCCAAGAGGAGGTTACTTGCTTGGCTGATTAGTCACTTGATCAAAAATCAGAAGCGCAACATATCCATCCAACCTTTTCCATCCAAGCCATTTGGTGGCTTGGTGGTGGCACACCTACGTATCTTGAAGAAGAAGGACCAAAAATTCCTTCCATCAGCCACCTCAGCCAAAAAGAGGAAAACAAATACTAAACTGGGTTGTAGGCAAGAAAAAATGAGTTTGAAAGGGAAAAGTTCAATTTTCTACCATATGCCACCTTAGCGTTATGAAGCCCATATCGACCTAGTAGTTTACCAATGCGAGACTCAATATACCAATCTAGGGTGTTAAATTTTCCACTACTTAAATGAATGACGTCCTCGTTAGGGCCTATAATTTGATCATTAACAATCTTTGTCAAGATCCACACCCATGTCCCCAATCACACATGATAAAGTCCACCGAGTTGGCTCTAATACCATGTGTCACAACAACTACATAAAATTTAACTTTTCCTAGTTTTTTTTTGTTCTTTTCAAAATCTACAACCGTCTCTTGCAATCAGACATTTAATTAAGCAAGTAGCCCCATTCACTTTTGTATCTTGCTAGCTGCTCGTATTATTCATGAAGGATATTTTATTTGGAAATTGGAATCCACTTTAATTGAAATATCGTTTCATTGAAAAGAAAAATGCTTTGAAAGGACTATTAAGCACTACACCAAATTGGATCATTTACGACTTGATATTTACAACATGTTTTTTTGTGCGTGTTGTTAATAACTGATATTTACTGCATATGAAAAAAAATGCCTTAAAAATATAGTAAAGCGTGCTGTTAATAACATATATTTATGGCATATGATAACATGCCTTAAAAAGATAGTAAAGCGTGCCATTAATAACTTACATTTACGGCATATGAAAACATGACTTAAAAAGGTTTTTTTGTCTTTTAACGGCGTGATTGAGAATATGCTGTGAATGCTATATATATTACGGCGTGCGATGAGTATGCCGTAATTTGTAATTCAAAATTTTTTTTTTTGCCAAAATGAATTAATATATTTGTAATATAAGAATTTTTTAAAAATTTCCCTCGTTTTATTTTTCATTCAGACGAACGTTAAGGCAAAGCTGAAAGACTATTACTCCACTTCTCTCTCCATCTCCCTCTATCACAATTTATAGATTCTGTCTCACAGTTAATCAAGAGCTCCAGTTCCCCTTTTGCTAGAAGACAATTGCTCGAGCAAAGCTAAATTCTCAGTGACAGTTCCTAAGGTTCTGTTTTCTAAATCCCTAACCTCCATGCTTGATACTGAGTTTTCATTCAGCACTAGATGTCCTTCGCTTCATTATTCTATAGTTGGGACACTTTTGAATACGAAGAGAAAAACAAAGGGTGGGGAAAATATCAATTTTCCTTCAGGACCACACATGTTAACACAAGAAGAGAAGAAAGTGTTTTGTGAGAGGCTGCTACAATTAAAATTACCTGATGGTTACAGCTCTAACATTTCAAGTCATGCTTTTTTGGAAGATCGTAAGATTTTAGGCCTTAAGTCGCATGATTGTCACGTTTTATTACAACAATTACTACCAGTAGCATTAATGGGCCTTTTGTCAAATGAACCAAGGATTGCCATATTTCGGCTATGTTCATTTTTCAATGAATTGTGTCAAAAATTGATTGACAAAAACAAATTGGAATCTCTAGATGCCAATGTTGCAGAGACCTTGTGTATGTTTGAAAGGTATTTTCCTCCATGTTTCTTTGATGTTGTGGTTCACTTGACAATTCACCTTAGTCAAGAAGCCCTAAGAGGTGGTCCAGTCCAATTCCGTTGGATGTACCCATTCGAAAGGTACTATTTAATTAAGTTTCAGTATGTTCATTTACATATGCAATTTGATTTAAGCTTCATTAAAACCTCACAAATACATTTCAACTAATGCTCATTAGTTCTATGTCGTGAACTAGATATATGAAGATATTGAAAGGATATGTGAAAAATTGTGCTAGACTCGAAGGATGTATGACAGTGCGTTATGCAGCTGAAGAGTGCTCACGTCATTGTAGTGGGTACATGAAAGACGCTGCTGAAATGGGTGTTCGACACACCCGAAATGAGGATTTTGAATTTGGAATAGCAACTGAAGGACGACCTATTTTAGCAAGCAAGCTAAAGATCATGACTTCTGAAATGTTGGATATTGCTCATCGTTATGTTCTGTTAAATACTGCAGAAGTTGAACCGTATCTAGCATAAGAACTTAGCTTAAAACTAATATATACATATATATCTATTACAATTGGCCATATGACTGCTTGCTATTTTATTCTAACTTCATGCTCTTCTTTTCTGTACTAGAATGCATCGAGAGGAGCTTAAGCTTTTAGATAGACGTCTTTTGAATAATGAAGGCCTGCTAGAAAAATGTCATATATTGACTTTTAGTGAATGGTTAAAAAATAAAGTCAAGTTTGGCAACACTAGTGGTATGTCAACAACAGTAAAGTGGCTTGCATGTAGGCCTATGAGAGATGTAATGTCTTGTTTTGGTTATGGTATCAATGAACATCGCTTTCACACAAGAGATGTTAACAGAAGCACACAAGATAGTGGTGTATCTATGGAGGCAAACACTATTTGTCAATCTAGTGCAGAAGACACATCTCAGGCCATTGGGAAAATTACTTATTATGGGGTTATAAGAGACATTGTTTTGCTAGATTATCGCATGTTCAAAGTACCTATATTTGACTGCGATTGGACAAACATAACGAATGGTGTCAAAGTTGGAGATGGATTTACTCTAGTTAATCTCCATCAAGGCCTACATCAATTTAGAAAAGTCCGTTTATTTTAGCATCTCCAGCTAAGCAAGTGTTTTACTCTAGAACTGATAACAATTCAAATTGGTATGTGGTACTAAAAGCACCAACAAGGGGCTTTCATAATGAGAATGCTTATACGTTGTCCATGCCGTTAGATGTAACAAAACTTGGCCTGAATTTTGATGATGAGAGTTATCCTTTTGGCCATTTTGAGGGTACAACTTAGTATCCAAAAGAAAAGGTAAGACTATGAGTCCTTAAAACCTCTACTTTGTCAATTTATTTGGATCATTATTCTTAGTAACTGTACTTTAGATATTTTATACTACTTTCTTTACTCTTTGTCAATTCATTTGGATCATTATTCTTAGTTACTGTACTTGGTGGTTTTCTTTTCTCAAGGCTAAGACAGGACGCACTATGAATGGAAAAAACACAACATGACTGCTGAAGTAAGCTAATAATTTTAAGGTTTATTTTATTTTATTTTTAAATGTTCATTGATGATCATGTCTCATATAATCATTTTAAAGTGCCAAGCGAGAAAAAAAACAACACGCAACTATTCTTGCTGCAGCTATTCTACGAGCAAGGAAAAGGAGGGCTATAAGAATATCCGATGGAGTTGCTGCAGCTAATCCTACTACAGAAGGAATTAATGTGTCATCCAAAGGGAAAGGCAAGGTTGGCGAAGAAAATAGGAAACCTAGGGGTCGAGCACGATTGCAATATCTTAGCAAAGGAAATAAGCTCCTAGTTGAATTCAATCCTCGAGGCCAGACACATGGGGAAAATACAGCTAATTATTGCTTCTCTCCTTGGTGCCATAGCAAGAGAGTTGGTGCCTATAACATTAGGGAATTGGAAAGATATTTATGAAGACTTCAAGCATTAGTTGTGGGAGCACGCTCAGGTAATTTCAATTAGCTATGTTTTCTTTCTGTTTTTGTTGTTAAATTAGCTATGTTTCTATTTCTAATAATTTTAATTTTTATGTTTTACAATAAATTTATTGTTGATGAGTGTCATAAGAAGTATGCATTACAAAAGATGGCAAAGCTTTGGCAAGATCATAGATGTAAATTACTAAAAGAAGTGTGGAAACGATGAGAGCTTGTTGGTATTAAACGTGCTACAAGGCAACTGAAGCTTGATAATATAAAGAGTATGGAAGAATGGCAAAGTTTCATCAAGAAACCTTTGGGGTCCAAAATACAAGGTAAAACTATTTCATTATTTCACATAGAGCAATTTAATTTTCAATATTTCTATTCTATTACAATAACATCGAACAGTTTATAACTTATATTTATAGGAGATAAATGAGAGATTTAAGAAGATGAGGGCAATGCAAACAATGCTACACACAATGAGTCGTACAGGCTATGCTCGCCTTGAAGATGAGATGGTAAAATTATTTTTTTCTTAACAAGAACATCACCTAATTGCAATATCTTATTGCTTGGTAAATGGTTTCTTTGTAGAGAAAGGCAAGTACATCGGTTGATAGCATGACAAGAGGAAATGTATGGATTCGTAGGCATACAAGGAAATCTGGTGGATTTTTAAATGAAGAAGTTGCAAATGTAGTGATAATAGACAAATCCATTCCTTTGTGGTTCATTCCACTAATCACTTGATTGAATTTGGCATTCAAATTGCTCCATCAATATTTGGCTATTTCATTTAAATAAAAAATAAAAAAAATAGAAGAAGAAAACAAGAATGCAACACATGCTGAGAAATACTCTATTAACTATGATGCTCTTGTCAAAGCACTTGGCCCTGAGCGTCGAGGCAGAGTAAGAGGACTTAGGTCTGGAGCAAAACCTTCACATGTGGGTACTCAGACATATACTCGTGATAGAGTTATTAAATTGGAAAAAGAGGTCGAAGAGTTGAAAAATATTGTCAATTCCTTACTAGCTGGATCTAAGAGGAAGCATGCTAATTCGGTAGGTACATTTTATTAGACTTTAAATTATTTTTATTTATTTATCGAGTTTATAGTTTATTGTATATTTTCATGGCAGCTCCCTTGTGTTAGTGCAAATGCTCAAGGTTTTGGAAGCCTGGTAGCCAATTCTGCCAACCAAGCTAGTTCTCCCAACATTCAAGCGAATTCTGCAAATTGTAAAGCTAATTTGTCAACCTTCAATCCAAATCTAAATCTGCCAACCATAAACCTATTAAGAATGATGCTCTTGAAGCCTCTTCAGCCAACCATAAAGCTAAATCTGCCAACCTTCTATCCAAATCGGTTAACCTTGAGGCCTTTTCTACTCACCATCGTGGTAATTCTGCCAATATTTAAGGGAAAAAGTGCAAACTACTACATTGGACAGGAAGTGGAGAAGTTGTTGCACTTGCTGAAATTTCATCCACAAACCTTTAAGATAATGTGCACTTTGTGCCACTTGGACCGGATTGTTGGAAAGTTTGGGTCCTTGAGGTACTTGTAGGAGGCCAACCCTTATTTCGGCCAACACATGAATTTTTTCTTATTGAAGATGTAGTTCTCAGTACAACCACATGGCCAATCAAGTTCATCTCCTTTGACTAGCTCTTGATTGAGGTAACCATTATATTAATTTGTAATGAGGTTTTTCCTTTGGCAAATTACAATGGTTAAGTTTCTAAAATGAGTTTTCAAACAAAATGTAGGTGGCAGATCAAGTGTGAGTTTGATTGTTGTTAGATGATGTTTACTGCCAATGCTATCATGAGGTTTTTGCATAGGTTACGTTGTAGGTTTGGCAACACTATTATGAGTGAATGAGTTGGAGGCTGTGTACAAGTTAATTGTAAATTTGGCAGCACTATTATGTATTTTTTTTAATACTTTATAGAGTTTGTAATTGGAATTGATTATGATTAGTATAGTTTTCAATGAAATGGTTCTTTCTTTCAAGTTTGGTTGTAATACTACTTTTCGTTTTGTGAATTTTTGTATCCACGCAAGTAATATATGATATAAGTATATTGTAAATATGAAACATGAGCAGGCAGGGAATTAATATTTTTTTTAAAAAAATTTAAAGTTAAACACGATGTGCACTGAACGTCTTAAATGAGAATTAGTTACTATTTTACCGTGTGTAAAGCGTGTCGTAATTTCTTTAACTGAATTACGGCTCACAAGGACCGTCGTCTTAAATTTTTATTACGACGTTCATGCACGCTGTGATTGAGGCACACTATTTAGAACGAGGGCTTTTACTTCTTGCGTGTTTCAATTAGGATTTTAATAGATTGTAATCACATGATTTTAATGTAATGGATTTCAACATGATTTGTAATTACAAGATTTTACTTATGATTTTAATAGATTGTAATTACATGATTCTCTTATGATTCACTTGGGATATTTTTGTATTCTCCAAAGAATCAACATATTTGCTCTAGGATTTCATATAAAATAAAAATTATATAATAACATGGATTAATTATGCTACATGAATAAATAACCAAATGATAAAAGTAATAACAATAACGTCATGTAGAAACTAGACATGGCTTAAGGAAAACAAAAGTTATTCAAGACGTAATAAACATTTGTTGGAGCTTCATCTCCTCATATGACCTAGATAGCATCTCTCCACATAGCTGAAGCTATGCTAGCTCTCCATGTATTAGCATCCTCTCTTTGTTGGTCTTGGGTTTGATAAATCTGCTCAAAATTGTCCTCTTCATCAACTGGTATTGATGAGGATGAAGATGATGAAGATTCATCAGTTGGCTCAATAGAAAATTCATCGGAATGACACTCCTTACGAAGAAAGTTGTGTAATGCTGCACATGCCAACACTAGCTCTGCTTGTGTGTTAAATAGAAATGGAGGAGCTGACTTAAAAATTGTGAAGCGCGATTTAAAAATACCAAATATCCTCTAGATTACATTCCTTAAGGACGCATGACGAAGGTTGAACAACTCATTTTCATTTTCAGGATCACGACCATGACCTGCAAAATCTTAGAGATGATATCGCACACCTCGAAATGGAGCTAAAAATTGGTGTCGGTTGGCAAATCCACAATCCACTAAGAAATGTTTATCTAATTATATAGTACACATATATATATTAGTATGCAACATAGAAATAAAACTCATTTCTAACCAAAAAGATAAGCATTTACCTTGAGGAACTTTAAGACCATTCCTCCTTGATAGAGCATCACTTAACACTTTTGAATCATGAGCCGAACCCTCCCATCCGCTAAGGACATACATGAATTCCAAATCAAAATTGCAAGCCGCTAATACATTTTGGGATATATTTCCATGTCGATTACGATAGTTGCTGACATCGCATCCCCTCACTATTGCTGGAATATGTGTCCCATCAATAGCTCCAATGCAATCCTGTAATAATTCAAAAATGTAATGGTATAATAATAATAATAATAATAATAATAATAATAATAATATAATAATAATAATAATAGTAATAGTAATAGTAATAGTAATAGTAATAATAAGGATAATAATAATTATTATTATTATGGAATGGTTGTCACTTACCTTGAAATAAGGATAAAACCTTGTACTTTCTCTTATTTTAGATGACACTCATGATCCTGGTTTAGCCATCAACTCAGATGCTATTGTATTCAAAGCCCTCAAAACTCTGTGAAAATTTTCACTTGTGGCGAATTGTGATCGTCCAAATGTTTTACGAATGACACAATATCTAGAATTTTGACCGACAATTTGTAAAAATGCTGCTAGCATTTCTTCAACACAAATATATCTTGTGTCCTTTAAGAGTGTTTTTTCTTGAAGGATAGTGCATAATTTTTGGAACACATCAGGATACATCCTATATACCTATCGGAAAATTGCGGGATCCTCGTTCAATGCCTGATGTACATAATCATATCCAATGGTAGTAATTCGTCGTCGAGTTAGCGGACGCTTAATATGTCCTTCATCCCTCTCTGACTGATGTAGCACTTGTATTAATGTTTGAGTTTCCATAAGTAAAATCTTAATGCCTTCATCAAATTCTTCATCCAAATCTTCATCTATTTCTTGTTCACCAATTTCTTCATTCTCCATTCTTCTTCCTCTTTGTGAAAAAAAAAAATCAAAATTAACCAACAAATTAGGAATTGTAGACAGTGACATTGTTTGTAGATTCAAATACATGAGACTACAAAGAAAATAAAAGATTTAAAATTAATTCTTTATCATGTAATTCACATGTTGATAAATAAAAAATAAAAAAGAATTCATACATATTAATTAGAACAATCAATTTGAATGAAATAAGAGCTATTGTTTCTAGTGATTAATGGAGACGTACTGTTTGCATGAGGACCTCATATTAATTTGTATAGATGATAGTTTTAGTTGGTCATATTACTTTATCGTTTCTAGTGATTTTCATACATATTATTTTAGTCGGTCACCACTTTTTGTTCATGGTGTGAAAAAAAAAATAGCATATTCATGGAAATTAAAATACAACAATGAAAACCAAATACATAGTCCAACCAAAATACATAGTTCAACAAAAATAGGAAAAAGTTCAATCAAAATATAACAAATTAAACCAAATGCATAGTTCAAAATGCATAGTTCAACCAAAATGACAAAACCAAAATACATAGTTCAACAAAAATACTAAAAATCAAATTCATAGTTCAACAATTCAAAGTAAACAATTTTCAACCAAAAACCAAGGTGATCCAAATAACAATTCATCCCAATTTGAAGGATATCCAAGATGAGCGCTCTTCGGGTGACATCTTCAAGAACATGTCTTGTTTGACTTTAGTATTAAGCAATTCAATCGCCAAGAATCGAGCATTGTCATCCAAGTTTGGTACATCCTTCATAGCATCCCAAATACTATTCTCTCCATCTCTTTCTCTTTTCTCCATTAGAGCATAGATTTTCTCAAAATTGGTGGATATGGTTTCAAGAACTTTGGCTTGGTTGGTGAAACCAATTGAGTTAGAACTCCCTTCATACTCGGATCTACTTCGCTACTTTTGACTTGTTTTTCCTTGAGGAACCTCAACACCTAAAGGGGACTCAAAGGGTGGTGTAGATTGGTTGGGTGATGAAGGTTGGAAGGATGGTTGATAGTGACTTGGTGCTACAAATGTCTCATTGGCAGCATCATATGTAAAGTCTTCCCTCCCAAAATTTAGGTTTTCCTCGTCCCTAAAAGTTGTTGCATCGGTATCATCGACACCTAATGCAAGTGAGCCATTTCAGTAGCAGTTGCACCCCCAACCACAATTTTTAAATCATCATAATTAGCAACACTTTTTGTCTGAAGGTTCTTGTGACTTGGGTGGGACTAGCAAAGAAAAAAATAATTGATGAGTGTTAATATATTATAAATAAAATATTAGAGCAAGCTAGTAAGTGACATAGCTTATAATATGAAGCTCACCTTCAAGTAATTTTCCCATACTTCATCACTAGCTGTGAACTTCTTTGTAATTGGGTCCCACCCAAATCCAGAGTTGTTACGCATAAGAGTAGTCATTTTGTCAAACTGCTTCTTATACCATCTCATTCGGCTCACGTAATTGTTATATGTTTTAGGAGACACGGTTTTCTCATTTAGGCGAGGAAGTACTCTTTTTTCTATTGTTTGCTTACTTATTGACTCATTAGTATCACGCCATCCTCGACTGATACCATCAACCAATAGCTCTAACAAGAAATCGCTTTCTTCCTTGGTCCAAAGTTCATAATTATCGGAACTTTTTCCTTTTCCTTTGTCCTTTCCTTGTTGTGAATCCTTCATTTTACTACATCATACATGTAAGAGAAACCTCTTTTACTACTATATCATATATCACACATAATTTTCACAACTTTATATCAAACAACAATGATAGAGCCAAATAAGCACATGAAAAAATACAATTAGTATAAATTCATACTTGCAAAAAAGAAAGTTCATCTTTATCATAAATAAAAAAATTAAAAAAAAATTGTAGCACAGTGGTCCTTTTCTCCCAAGTGAGAAAAGATAAAAAAAACTAGTATCAAAACAAAGCTCTATTGTTATTTGAATAGTTATTTCTCCAGTTTGTACAAAAGTAATAAAATATTATTTTATGAAATAATAAATATAAATAAGTAAAACCATTCCTATCAAGTCTGTTCACAACAAACCAAAAACAAAGTAACACAACAAACCAAAGCAAAGCAACACAACAACAGCAACGCATATATTAATGGGGTTTGGTATCATTCCTATCAAATCATTCCTATCAATCTTTACAGAAACAAAAAGCAACACAGATATACACGGATGTACCACATCAGCAACACGAATAATGCAAATAGAGACAAAAAAAATAATAGCAAGCATGTGAAGAGAAAAGATGAGAACCTTTTCTCCGTTGCTGTTGTTACTTCTCAAGTTTGTTCATCTTTTGTCCAACGTGAGAATCAGATGTAAAATGGTGTGATATTTTTATGGGTTTGGTATTTATATCACCCACTGAAAAGTCTCACAGATTATATCATTTAATGAAATACTTCAAAATCGGTAAGTTTTTGAATACCACCGTACTTTTTCTAATATTTTAAAAGTCCTAATTGAATACCATCAGACTTGCATTGATGATTTTAAAATCCTAATTGAATACCATCAGATTTTTATTGATCACTTAAAAATCATAATTGAATACCACTAGACTTTTAAGCTTAAAAAAAATATATTAAAATCCTAATTCAATACACCCCCAGTGTCATGTTGTTTCGCACACACTCTTCGTCAAGACTTGTATAAAACTTTAATTCCTTGAATATCGTCGTCATGCAAATACAGGTTGGTGGCTCCAGAAGCTATGTAGGGGTACATCACAGCTCCCTCAACTGAGCTATGCCCAAGTCCCAGAAGGTGACCAATTTCATGCAAAGCCACAGTCTCCAAGTCATAATAACCTTCCAAAGCACCCACAGACCAAGGTTCCTCAGCATCATAATGGAATTTCCCATATGTTGGAGCATAAGCATGGGCCAAAACCCCACCGGGTCCATCAAATGAGCTCCTATCTCCATGATCACCGTATTCGAAGCTAATCTTTATGTCAGCTCGCTTATAATTTTGCGACCGGCTAAACCTGAAGTGTGTATTGGTGGCCCATGTTCGAAAAGCCCGTGAAATGGGCCCCATGGCTTCCGTTGGGGTGGTAGGAAGAAATGCATATGTTAGATGGTGCTTAGAACGAGGCCATTTTAGCTTTCCCTTGAAGAAAGAATAGTGAGATACTCCATAAACATTGGAATCATGATCGTGGTTGTGACCGCGGTGCTTTTTCTTTCCCGATTGCATTGAGGTGGCACCATTGATGATATCCGCCACGCCACAGCGAGGCATCATCATCTTTGACACCGTTTTGGTATCCAATATTCCGGTGGTCTTGAGGTGGTAATTGAGTTGATACGTCTTGACGGCCAACTCTAAGAAGTCGTCGAAATCGTCATCATCGGCATGAGGGTTGTGCTTTGCGTGGGCATAGCTTAAGTATCCAAATTTTTCAAGGTATAGTTTAAGGTCATGGATGCCTGGGATGTGGTCACCCTTGTGAACCCCCTTAAGATGGTCTAGGAATTCAAATGCGGATGAGTTTTTGTTGTGAGGTTCTAATGATGAAGCTGCATAAGAGAGGAGAGAAAGGAGGCTCAGAAGGAAAGTGAACGTGAAGAGAGAGCATAGAGTTTTCAATGCCATTATCACCTACGTATAAAAAAACACTATGCTAAACTACGGTTTTGGATATGCTGCAAAAGCCACATATTTGGAGGACTATTTATACACCCTAATCATATAAAAATAATAATTACCGATGAATATTTTCATATATATATATATATATATCAATTCCATAAAGTATTAAACCAGATCAACTTCATCGAAGTTAATGAATGGTGCAAAAATGGACATCAAATGGAACAAAAAAATAAAGGCGAACAGACCAAGTTGGGCAAATAATGGTCATATCAGATCGAACACCCATCAGCAACTCAGTCAAAGATCACATGCATGTGCTGGATAATAGTATTATTCTCCAAGCTTCTTTGTGTTTATATGTAATCAAATTCTTTTTTAATTGTCCCTTGCACACATTGTTTGTCTCATGATCGCCAACTCGTGTTTAAATGTGTTAGTTTACTCTGGCAGAATGTTTTTATATCTGTATTTTAACACATATATGCAAATGCAATCCCATGTGCTGGATAATATTCCCGAATGTGTTTTTTTGTATTTAAAAATGACTTTTGTTTTTGTCGCCTGATTACATATTTGTTCTTTTGTGTATGTCTTTAGTGAATCAGAATGTTTATATGTGTATTTAAACACTAATATGTGAAGCACGTGTGTAGATATATCACTAACATTGTTATGAACTTAATGGTATGTTTACTTATCGGTAATGGGTATCGGAATGGTTTCAATTCCTTACTTCCCATGCGTTTATTTGTGAAATAAAAAAATATGAGGTAAAATCTGTAATCAAATACCCTTAAAACTAGAAATCGAATCAACTAGGTAGAGTAGTTGATCTGATTCCAATTCCTTATTCCCAAATTTTTAAGTTCCCCGATTCATGACTTTCCCTATTCCTTGTAAGTAAACAAGCATATACCTACTTACCAAGGATTTACGTCATTTTTCGTCTCTTGGAGGGAGTTCCAATTGAAGATGCTTAAAATCAATTATTTGAGGGATACATTTGTAGGATTCAATTTGCATTGTATTTCAATAATTTAAATTGACAATTTTTAAGGTATTTCTTGAAATATCATTTCTACACAAAAAAATAAAAATAAAAATAAAAAAGAATCCAAATAGGAAAATGTTTAACCATATGATTAAATTGTAGTCATTATATCAATTTTTTGAAACACCGTGCTCATATATTTATTTCATCACAAAATGTCTTAATAGTTAATGGTTTGTCTTTTTTTTTTTTTGTCTTTGTGTTTTTTTTTTCCTCTCTATAGGTTGATATTTGAATGTAGACTTCAAAAATATTAACTTAGATCACTGAAACATAATATGGAGTGTGTCCCATAATGTATCCATCAAAGAAGCTTATTTCGTAAAATAACTTATTTGAGGAACACTTTGTGGGGGCTACTTCTTATTATATTTCAATAATCCAAACTGTCAATTTTTCAAGTCTTCATTCATAAGTCATCCTTTAAAAAATTTATACAAATCACAAAACAATAACGCATGTAGTTGTGATCAAACCGATAGATGAACACGGTTTTTTCAACAAACATTAAAATGACTACCTTCTAATCAAATGGTCATAAATTTTCCAATTTTGGTGATTTTTTTTGGAGGAAATGTTATATGAATCAAGACATGAAAATTAGGTGGTTGGATCATTGAAATACAATTTAGAGTAAGTCCTCTAAGGGTGCCCCTCAAATGAAGCTCCCTAAATATGCATACATATATGTATATAATTAGTCCCTTTCTATTAAGGGATCCCTGAAGAATATCTAAACGATAGACAATTCATATAATTGAAACACAATGCAAGTTAGCCCTACAAGAGTGTCCCTCAAATAGGCTTATTTGAGAAATCTTTCAACTGAAGCTATCTTTGTATATATAATTGTAGTTCTTCTATTTAAAATGGCAGAATATATAATATATAATATATAACATATTATTACAAAATATGCCCATATGGCTCCATTTATTTGTTACAACTTCGATTTGGGAATTGTTTGAGCCTACATGCTCTCTACATCATTATGCTAAGAAAAATCTCGCCACTAGTGTCGAAAAATGTCCACTAATTTTAAATATAAATATACTAAAGACATAATGGTCGAAGTATATTTAAATTTAAATAAATCAATTGAAATCTCAGGATGGTCGTTACATGTGCCATTGTCACTTTGACATTTCATTTCCAATCTCAACGACATAATTCAAATTTAAGAACCACTAGATTTAGTATTAGAATTCAATGATGAAAATACAAATCGGGTTATAGTTTAGGATTCGGATCCGTGAATTTAACATGTGTGGTGCTTGTCTTAATTGTTGCAGAGCCTTCATCCTTGTGGCAAAGCTAGGATTTCATATGTCTAGGGGCCTCTCACAAAATATAAATAATAAAAACTTCGAACTCACAAGACATCAAAACATAAAAAATCATATTGTATGTATTGTCTATTCATCACAATCATAATTGCCTTCGATGAGTTTTCGTATTGTGAAATCATTGCATAACAACCTCGTCATCTATACTATTAAAAATGTCTTTCTCAATATATGAAACCAAGTAATCATTCATCCATAAATCCCCTATTCGATTGCGTAATTGATTCTTCACAATATTCATAGCTGAAAATACTCGCTCTACACTTGTGGTCGCAACAGGTAGGATTAGTGCTAGTGTCAGAAGCAAGTACACTAAAGGGTAGATTTGATCTTTTTTTGTCTCAACCATCTTTTGCGCAAGATTAGTAATCCCTTTCAATTCTGTAAAGTCATTATTAGAGCTCACGTCCCAAATGTAATTCTCATGTTGTTCTTCAAGTAATTTGAGGTCATGTTCACAAAAACCACTGGGATAAAATTGGGCAAGTCGCATCAACTTTGCTTTATAAAAAAAGAATGAATTACTTGGATTCAAGCAATTGAAAGACCCATCAATCAATAGAAATAAAAAAAAAACTTGATAATATAATTAAAATTTGAGAAGAAAAAAATTCACAAGCAATTGATCTGGTCGTGTTTCTGATTCAAGAAAAGAGAAAAAGGCTTAAGTTTATTGATTTATACAAGAAAATAATATATAATTATAATAATAATAATTCTATTCTAATCCTTTTGGAAATGGATAGTGTATGATTGTAGGAAATTTGGCTGGTTAGTATGGCCCACGTGGTAATATAGTTTTGGTTGAATACTACTTTTGGCTACTGGATATGGCCCATATAGTAAATGACTTTTAGCTTAGAGGAAATTGGGTTGATTACTGGTACTTTATTTTTTTATAATTAAACTTCAGTGGGGGCCAATGACTGCACTGGTCCCCATGTACCTCCCCTACTTGGTAAGCTGAGCTTTTGTGAGTGTCGGGGCTAAGCCTAGGGGTGGGGTAAGAGAGAGAGGTGGGGTATCTTGAGAAGCTTTTGGTGGAAGAGGAGGTGGTGGTCGCAGTGAGAAAGAGAGAGAGTGTGGCTGTATGAATTAGGTGCGATTGGGATTGGAGTGGTGGTGGTGGCTGGTGAGTGGTGGCAGTAGTTTCTTAATATTTTAGTTCATATGGACAGTTTTACCCCTCAATTTAGCGGCAAAATTGATAAGACATTGATGGTAAGACCAATTTTATACTAAATGGAGAGTTGGACTACTGAAAAGAAAATTTTAGTTGGTGGGCCAAAATGGAGCAATAGTTGGGGGGCCATTTCGGTCGAAAACCCTTACTAATTTTTACTTCTAATAGCATATTTGGGAAAGAAAAAAACCTTGTATGGCATGGGAATAGCACTATTTTGCTATTCCCAACCAATCATGTTGTTAAGACGGTAATGTACAAGTTTTTCTCCATACCCAAACATCTAAACAAATCTCAAGCGCTGCCACTGCAAGTACAAAACTAATAGACAACACAATACGCATAACAACTGATTAACATTTGCAACACGTTTTAATATTGGTTAAGATGAAACTACATTTAAATACAATATTCAAGTGATTTGGCACGGCAATGAATTAAGGCTTGGCAATGAAATCAATTTCAGCATAAACGTATCAAACTAAACAATGAAACATGTCTAAATAGCCATAATTGAAAAAGACTATCCACCAAACAATTGCAGCATGCAATTACAATTCATTACAACAGTATTTTCATTTCTACGATAAAAGATAAGTTTTCCAAATCTCAACTCCCATAAACCATCTGACAAGATCAGGGTATTCCAGTTCACAGGTCTTGCACACTTAAACCTGCAAACATGAAAATAAAATTTTCATTCCTTTAATCAGCCACAACAAATTGAACAAAAAACCAAGTACATTACATCAAATAAAGTAAACATAAACATTCAAAGTTGCCTAAGTCATTTAACAACAAACTAGGTTATAAAAAAAAACACTCCCAACAATAAATGACATTACTTGCATCCTGACAAGTGAAAAGAAAGAATGGGCGACTTGAAAACATATCTAGAGAACTATATGCTTGCACAAACGCACTTTCACAGCCCATGCAACTGCATTTGCACAATTAATTTTGTGGAAATATCATACAGGTTTGTGAAGAACCCAGTTGATATCTAGAGGCCTTAATTACTTTAAACTAACACAGAAAACCTAATAACTTTAAGGACATGCAATAGCATCATTGCTTTCTTCTATACAGATAATAGTGTTTCCATAACAATTTACCTGGAGGAAGAGACTGCTTCAACTTGTCAGCCTTCTCTGTGTCAAAAACACAAAGCGTGTAGAGGTACTTGGAGCAACGGACCTTGAACTTCACCGCATCCTTGCTCCTCTTAATTTTCACTGAGCGTGCGTCTTTCCTTCTTGCAGTGAGAAGGAAATCTTTAATCTCATGGATTTGCTTAGGCTGTGGAGAAAAGAACAAACAGGAAATCTTAGCACCAAAAAAGAAAACATAAAACAATAAAGGATCCAATCTCAGCAAACAAGATGGAAAATCATAACCATAGAAGCCAACCTTAACAAAATGTAACAGAATAAAAACTGAATATTTCAAAAGGATCTAAAAGGCATCAAATTAAAAGTAACAAGGCCCCAGAAAACATAATACAGGACTTTAGTCATGATATGAATGCACTAAGATTGATGTACTGTAATCAGGATATGATGGGCAACAAAATGAAATTCTATATAACATTTCTGTTGAGGCTTCAAAAAATCTTACTAGAATTAAATCCAGAGTTTAAAAAACTGTTCGAACCAGCCATATAAAAAATGCGATAAGTTAGAAGCAGTAGTGACATGAAAACAAGGACTGGAATCTAAGAACAGAACCACTAAACCAAATTACAATACTATGAATTATCATTTTAAGTGAAAACAGGAATTGTCAAAAAAAATTCATTTATCTAAATATAGATTTTTAAATTATTCAAAGATATTCCACTTAACCTCATCCACCATCCTCTGAACATTGCCTTCATTCTCTCTACCTAAACTCTGAATTTTCATTCACACTTGCAGTCAAAAAAGACACTAAAGACTCCCTTTTATAATTACTATTGGATTATGCTTCAATCAACCCATACCCAAAATGCACCTCATCTAAGCCCTTTCAGAAACCTATGTATCTTCATTTTTTTTTTCCAAAAACACAGTCAACTATGAACATACAGAAATAGATCAAGACGGGAATGCTCAAATAGCACTTAAATCTTCATTCCAGGTGCCAACGTATCTCAACAAAAATAACTTTGCCACCGTCCAACAAAACCCAAACAAGAAAAATTGAAGAAAACCCATTTCACTACATGGATCGATTCACGCATAAACTACCAGAACAAGCACTTAAATTTCAGTATGTGCATAATTATGTGTATATATCAATGTGTGTACGTCTAGGCATACATCTACATGTTTATAACCATTTTAACCAACGCAACAGAGGGAGAAAGAGAAATTGAAGATACCATTTTGATGGCGGAGAGGCTTCTCTTTCTTCTCTTGGTAAAGGCAGATCGACAGGCACCGAGCCGCGGTTCAGTGTTCTGACCTGTATTTATACCTCAAGCTAAAGGTGCAAGAGGTTTTTCAACAGCTTAAAACCCTTGAAAAATGGCTTTTAAAGAGAGCCGTCCAATAAAATCGGACGGTGAACTTTCAATATTGTGTGTTTGTTTTAGTTTTAATCGGACGGTTGATGGTGGACTTTCAATTTCTCACTGCCGCGTTCTCTCCCAGCGATAAAACCCACAAATAAATCCGAACTCAGAAACACACATCAAAATCAAATCCAAACCCTATGATCCCTTTGCTTCCATTCTCCCTCACTCCCTCCGTGCGCCTCTTTGTACCCTCAGATTTAACAAAGAAAATTCTTTCTAATTTGGAAACTCTGTTCTTTCTTACTCTTTTTCCTTTTATTTTTGGGTCATTAAGCGATAGGCCCTTTCAATGAAAATAAGGTAATGTTAGCTACTACATTTTATACTACATCTGTATATCATCTCTACAATAGAGTAGCCCCAATACAATGGGACCTACCTCCATTAAAGAGGTGGTACATAATGTGGTACAAAAATGTGGTAATCCTAGCATTTTTCATGAAAATATTCTAGGAGATAATCACATTTCTCTCTTTCAAATTGTACTATGATTAATTAATTTATATGGCAATTTGAAGAATAAGATTTGCTTACTTCAAAATTTGTACATAATCAAGGGAGTTCTAATCTCTGCCATTCATTTGAATCTGTCCCATTAACGATTCATATTTTGGTCAGAAATGAGTATTCCATTTATTGGATGAATATATTCAGAGGTAAATGGATGTCAAATATAAATAACATTTAATAGGCATTGAAATTAATACCCATCATTTGAAATTAATTATGTATACTTCTCTCTGATGGCCAGTTGAACTTGGTGTTTCTGTCCATTGAGATTACCTAGTGTCAATGTTTTCACTTCTACTTCTCAAGACTTGTGAATTGTTGGCTCCTGCTGTCTTTGTGCTGCAGATGGACAACACAAAATGCATGATAAGTAACATAACGAAAATATCAAGTGCGAGAACGGAAAAGGCTTTGGCTTCTTAAAACTGAGATGAACCTTGAAACCCTTGAAACATCAAGTGTGAGTGAGAGGTGAACCTTTTGGGAAGGCCTGCAAGTCACAAAATCAAACGAAAATTTTCAAAGCAAGTTATAACCGTGATAAATGCTCATAGCTTCAAAACTCAGGTTGAGTCTTGTTGCTGAAGTTACAACTCTAGTACCAAACTTTCAACATGATTCCAATCTATATAATTCAACAACAATGAGGCTGTTTAAGTTAGGAGATGGTTAAAAAAATCAACCAGTTCACGTAGAACTGGCAATTTGAAGTCGATGCACCCTTGCATTTCGGAAGGCCAAGTTGTTTCAAAAATGACCAATGCAAGTTGCATTTCCTGCTCCAGATACCACTGAAGAACCAACAGTCACGCAATATCTTGCAACAAAAGTCTGCTCTCAAGATGTTCACAGTGATCAATACTGGGAAAAAAGCTCTACAAGTATTTCCTTGGATGTTGCAAGCAGAAAAGGGTGAAGAAGAAAAGACAATTGAGTTCGTATTAAACTCCAAAACTAAAAATCAATTTTTTCTATCCACGTGTTTCCTCTTTCCTATGCTACACTAAAAATTATAGACAATAACTGAAAGAACTTCTCTTCATCTTTCAGCATCTTCAGAAGCTGGGGTCTTGCCCTCCTGATCCTGCGAGTTAGCATTAGGAACCGGCTGCTGACCTACTGCCCTCTCTTTGCTGAGGGCTGGTCTTGGTTCTACAGAATCCTGTTTACTGAGGGGATATTTCTCAACGGGCTTGCTAGATTCTAAACTACTATGGCTACTTGCTTCTGTTACTTTCTTCTCATTTCCTCCTTCATGCGCTTTTGTTTGGCCACTATTCATTTGCTTCTTTGATTCAACCACAATTTCCTTCAGAGTTTCTTTAAGTTTATGTAGTCTCACTCTCACCTCCAAAAGTTCCGGATTAGATTCTACTTCTTTTTCTTCAGCAGCATTTAGTTCTATTTCTTTTTCTTTTGCTTTCGCTTCTTCTTTCTTCTTTCTTCTTTTTCTCCTCCAGTTCCTGAGATGATGATTTGAGGAGAGGAAAATAAATAAAAAGAAATCCAGTAAAGTTTTTAACCGCAGGCAACCAAAAAGCAAGCATCGGATTCAAGATTAACAAAGAAATAAACATTAGCGATGCACATATCTTGGCCAATTTACAAATATGCCCTTATCAAATTTGAGACCATATATTTAGATAGCATATGATTAGAAAAGTTGAAGTTGTACATGGTTAGTTAGAACTTAGAAAGTTTACAACCTAACTTTTTCAATAATTTAAGGAAAAACTATGCACCCATGATCTTCTAAATATCCAATATTTAGATAGCATATATATACGGTTATACATGTGTGTGTGTGTTTGTGTCTTAGCATAAAGTTGGTAATATGCAAATCATTAACCTAGTATATGTGAAACTTTTGGTTTCACAACACTGTCGTTGCCAAATCTCTAACTCAGGTAACTTTGAGGCATGCCATCAACAAATGATGAGTGAATCAGTAAAAAAAAAAAAAAAATCATTGCAGCATGTTTCTGAAAAGGTTGTTTAGAAAACTAGACAGATTCTTAAGGAGTATCCTTGGATTGTAAATGGTGAATTCAAACAATGAAAGAAGTATCATAGATTTAGAGCAGAGATGGAGAAAAAAGGAAAAAGATAGATGATGGTATGATGGAAGAAACACACAATGGCATACAATCCAAAAAAGAGCAACTAATATATATGCACTAAAGATATCAGCACAAAAGCATATTGGTTCAGTTACCGCTTCCATTCTTCTGATTTCATAGCGAGCATATTGAGCCACTAGATACACAGCTGTTACACAAAATAAGTTCTTAGTTAGTAGTGTGAAACCATGAGAATCAAATATGAAACATGATACACACCCAAGGAAGGCATGCAAGCAAAGAACAGTTGTACCAAATGGAAATCGAGCCTAACCATGAAAAGGAGAAAGGTAAGAACATGTCTCAGATACCAGTCACATTTAAAGTACAGATAATCTTGTTCACTAATGATTTATTTGGCAAATAATATGGAGCACAGAGTCACAAATAAGGTCATTCTAGCCTAGAAGAGATGAAAATTAAGTGGCTTGCTGCAAAACTAGTGACAGTGTATAAAGTTCCTTTCCCAGTACTTACGTATTACCAAAGACCTAATCATTAAATTTGTTTCCTTTTAACTCCAAATAGGAAATTCTAACAATTAAAGACTCAAAAAATTTGAATGATTTATTTGGGGTTGACTAAAATGCATTCCTTCTTAAATTTTACACATACATGAACATTTGCTTGAACATTTTCCTATCCTTGAACAACTTCAAAGAAATCAAGACCACTCTCAACAGGTGCTTCAGCAACTGGCTTCAAATTCAATATTTCAACACCACCTTTGTTAGCACTCGTTCACTTAAACTTTAAAACACCCACCATGCTCCTAATTTCAATAAAATTTTCATTTTAACATTCTCCCAGCTACAAAGCGTCTAGTGTCTACATGCATGCACAAATGTGTTTCATACAATGCCAACGAGAACCAAAAACAACCTACAAGATTTAAGAACAAAAACAAAACCAACGCAGAGAACAAATGAAAGAAACAGAAAATGCAAAGCAAAGCAATACCCAAACTTCTTTTTGGAAGATCGACCAGTGAAGAGGATTTTGAGAAGTAATTAAGTTTGACTGTAAGATTCAACACATCTGTAGAGAAGAAGAACACATAATGCAGCAAGTGTTGTTTTTTTAACATATTCAAGTCGTATCATTTTCTCGTGTCGTGTAAGATTATGCTCAACTCAAACTCAACTCGTTGACTTATCGTGCCCAAATATATGAACTCAAACTCCTTCGCAAATTTTGCATGTCGTGTCATGTTTCACCCATTTATGTGTTTCTCTTTATTTTTTGTCAATCAAACACCAAAATGTGAAATAATATTAAATACACAAATATTACCTTAAAAACTTAAGCTAAACACATTACATAACATACGCCCAGTCATATTTCACCAAAAAAACATACAGAGACAATAAGTTATAAGTCCAATGGTTAAAAAAAGACTTTACCCAAAAAAAAAAAAAAAATGGTTTTTCAAAAAAGATAAAAACATATTTCACAAAGATAACGTGCCATTATCATGTTTAAAGAATGAACACTGGTCAAACTCGTTAAATGTGTTATTATCATGTCAACTTGTTACCAACCCAACCTGATAAGGTTTGACTCGAACACAACATAAAAATGATTTGTGCTAGGCAATCGGTACGTAGGATGCTTAAAATCATGCCAACTGCTAAACAAAGTGGACAAACATAACTATTAATTTCAAGCTTATTAAGTACCTAAGAAAATCTAAGAAAATTTGTAACCACATTTGGCCCACTTTATGGTTTCGAATAAAAACATCAGATTCCCAAAAAACAAGTTGTTTCTTCAATATCTCATACTTCTGTCAAAGACCGAGGACGTGCATGCACCAGACACCAAAATACCCAGTTCATCCAAACGCAGAAACCCTATTTTGATAGAGAAGTTAATCGTATTAATGTGCACAAATCACACAAACCAGAAAACTCACAACCGCAATGGTAATTTTGTCTAGCACTCTGCTTACTGATGTTGGAGATTGTTCTGCAATCGCAACATCGCTGAATATCATAAGCCTTGAATTGATGAAGACGATTTCAGAATTTTGTAGTGTAAACCCATGAGGACGTGGTCAAGGTAGTCCTTTCCAGAGATGTAAATTCACATATGGCACCACAACAGTTTTGAGAATTGTTGACAATACGGCCTGCAGTTTAAAAATCTTGATGGTATTGATATCAAATGGAGCAATGGCTCTATATTAAGAGGAGAATGTACAGGAGAAGATAAATTAAATTTTCCCCCAGATACGTTGTCATAAAAAATACACGGGACAAATTTGACATTAAAAATGCATTTTAAAGTAACATTGTCTTGGCTCTAGTCTGTAGACTATGTACTAGAATTCAACTTATAAATTTGTCACTGAAAAAAAAAATTATAAACATTCTGCATAACATATCAAATCTCATTTGCCCCACAAGTTGATATGGGTTCATAAGCACTCACAGTTGGGGCTCATTAACAAGTAATTAAGACCAAAAGGTCCAAAAATTTACCTGCAGCTTGTACTATGTCTCTACACTACTTGATATAACAGGAAATGCTTATATTCAACTATGATCGACAGGCTGGCTCTGTTAACAAAACTATATTAACAATGCTATGTGAAGTCACACAGAAAAAGAAAAGGAAAAAAAAAAAAAAGAAGAAAAAAGCTCTGTGAAGTAGGGGTGAACACTTTTCTAACTTTAATATTTATTTTTATATGAGATTGAATAATTTGTTAATTTTCAAGTAATAATAATAATATTTCAGTTGAGAATTGTATTAAAAAATAATTTTAAAAAAATAATTTTTATAATCCGGTTCAAAACCGAACTGGACCGGAACCGGTTCAAACCAAACCGAACAGTTTTTGAAATTTTTTTATTAAAACTGCACCGAACCAAACCGGACACTGTAAAGTGCATTCGAAGCTTAAAACAATCATTTCAATCATTTCATGAAACAAAGGAATGTACCTTAACAAGATGCATGTGAAGGTTACCAATTTTGCTCTTCAAATATGCAGTAACATGATTCAATTTAATAGTACCAGCTAGTTTATTTATCATGATATCTGGAGAACATGAAGCATGATTCTCCTGCACCAACAAAAAGCACATGGAAAATCATAATGAACAAGGTGATATAAATGTGCATGAAACTAATGGGAGGACATACAAACACTCCAAGGAAGCATATTACCAATGATATGCACGCAACTGGTATTACTTCATCAGCATCCATGACACTAATTGTCACATCAGAGTAAACAGTGATATTAATGCCATTGCAACTGTCATTATTAGTGGAGAAGATACATATATATTAAGCTCCATATCTTCATTGGGATACTGCTTGTACAGTTGAGGAACAATGTATTTCCATCCAGCAGTGTTCAAAAGGGACAGGTCTGGTGTTTTATTGATCACCCATTGCATATAATTTTCCTAAACGAATACAAGGGGAAAAATAATATCTTAGTTTCACTATGTACTTGAACTCTAAAATATAGAGCTACAAGGGTACAAATCCAGCCAGGCACAGGTCAGTTCGTTGTGAAATGGTGAAGTAAGGTTTCGGTTCACAGAAGTTTGATAACTATAGATAACCTTATTGGAAGAAGAATGAAGCGAATTTCAAAAAAGGAATAAATGAATGATTATTGTTTAGTATTATCTGAAAAAAAACAGAGGTGAAAGAATAAACTTACATTGAAGAAAACTAAGGACACTGAACTAAAGACATTTTCATGTAGTGGTATCTCAACCATCTTAGCTGGAGCATTGAAGGGAACAGGATCTAGTGCACCTTAATTGTATAGGTTGGAAGCAAAATCTTCATTGGGAGCCATGAATAGACCATTGATTTGAAATTCAATGGAAGAATTACTCAATACAGGATTGCCCACAAATGTAACATTCAAAGCAGCAATGTCATCCAGTGCAATTTGTTTCGGAAGTCATTGCAGTAAGGAGTCAAGCTTCATTATTCCTTCTCTGATTTTCTTGGAAATATTGTCTTCAACTGCAGAAACTATTTGACCATCAAAAGCATCCACTAACCTGAAAGAGAATGTCAGAGGATCAACTGCAATATTTGGGGTCAGAAAAAGGATTTTAAACCATATGGGTGGACCTTAAGTGGCTTTGGTTGATAAAGATGCAGATCCAACTACAAAAATTGGGAACAGGGGAGGGGGTATGGAACGACCTTTGACAGAAACAAAGAGGCACATAAGTTTTTCCCATAGCAAAGTTGATTAAGAGGATTGCATACCCTTCGTAAAGCCAAGATGCTCCACCATCTAACTTAATGGAGATATCTTTCACATAGCATCCGCATTCCAAAACAGACAGCTTAAGCGTTCCTTCTTGGCCATTCAAAACTAAGGTAACACCCACTTCCATACATTCAACCTTTTTCAGAAGCACCACTTTTTAACAAGGTAAAAAAAAAAAATTGGGGAGAAAGAAGATTAAGTTTGCTAAGAACATTGTATCTTAGTTTAATTCATTCCAATCCTCTACCTCTTTCCTTTCAACAATTCAAGCTCAATGGAAATTTCTCATGACTCGATGATCTTGGAACGCACATAACATACTGTAGCACATTACAGAGTTTGACCACAGAAAGTTCACTATAACTGCACTTTGTTTAACTGTATCATAATTTCATTTTCTACTTACAAATCTGTTACATTGACTTATGATATGAAATTATGGGACGTATTGATTAGAACTCCACAAAAGAAACCAACATGAGGCTTCCTAAGGAAACAAGGCAGCTCATGCCACTCCACGTTGGTCACTTCTCACTGTCCTCAAGAGGTAAAGAAAATACAGAAAATGGCTAGCCAAAGGGTTATCAACTTATCAGAGGCCTATTGGTTGCATAAAATCTATGTCAAGGCTAATTAGAAGTGAACTACAAATTTCCAGAAAAAAAAGGATAAAAACAGCTTCATCTACCATAATCCTATGTGTTGGTTCATAATTCGAATGCCATTAAAGCAAGATCAAAGCAAAATAAAAGGGAACAAAAAAGTTTATAAAGAAGAAAGAATAGCCTTTCTAAGTTGCTCTATATACCTGAACGGAGGCGTCCACATTATCTGAAATATCAAATAACCAACTGCTATAAGAATACCACCAATCCATACTCAAATTTGCCGTGGCTCCTGAAGCAATTAAAGCAATACCTGAGTCACCAGTCTCCACATATGAAGAAGCAATATCAACATTATAGATTGTGATATTGGATAGAACAACATGAACTTGGCCAACAAGTGGGATTTTCACAGACTTTTCAATCTGAGGTAGTTGAAGGGGGATTATAGAGGAAACAGCCTGCTCTATTAGCAAGTCCTTGGAAAACTCAAGACCCTTGCTGGATATGACAACAGATATGAATCCTTCTTCTTGGGTTCTTGTAGGAACAAGAAAAAATGATAAAATTATGAAGAAAATAGCAGATGCCATGAACTTTGTGAAGGAACCCATCTCAGAAAACAGTTGGATTAAGCTACTACAGCATGCACCATGGAACTAGAGAATTGCAAAGAGCAAGGTCCTTTTGAAACTTTGGAGTGATAAGCAAGAATTTTAAACAAAAAACGGATAACCAAATGAAAAAACAAGTCAAATTTCAACACAGGCCATGGGAAACTCAAAAAAACAAGATGAGTGGATATGAGAAATCCTTATCTTGGGGTTTTTTGAGAAAATTAATCCTTCTTCCGTATCTGGTGTCGTGATGAAGCAGTGAGACTGTGAGAGCAACGGGTGGGAATTGTAAGAGTTCGTGGAAAAAGTTAGTTGGTTGAGGTTTTGAAGTTTTCTGCATTATTTGAGAGGTAGTTGGCACTTGGCCGGGCTTACGAAGTTTAAGATACTGTGCCAACCAGAATAGCAAACGCAAGAATATGCTCCATCTCCAGTTGGAAAACATGATCGTGATCGAGGTCTAAAATATCAAGAGTTTCGTAAATATCGGTGGTCCAAAAACACGGATATATCGATGGAAATATCTAGGAAATATCTAGAAAATATCGATATCGATAAAAATGGAATAAAAATCAAGGAAATTGTAAGAAAAACTTGGAAATTTTTATTGAAACTTTAGAGGATGTTTATTTAGTTAATTGTCTATTATTTTATCACAAAAAATTGGAATAAAATGCATGGCATGGTGGGTTAGAGTGATTTTCAACATATGAGTCCTAGTTAGGTCCAAAGAGTCAAGTGATTATAGAAATTAGAGATAAGCATGAGTTGGAGAAGCGTGGACTACTTGCAGATAATAGATACAAGGTTGACAAGTTGAAGGTTAGTGAAAATTATCAACTGTTCTATTGAAATGCCTTCAAGGAAAACGATGCTCCACATCATAAAGAGGTATCCAAATTTTTATTTATTTATTTATCTATATATATAAAGCAAAAGATAGAGAATGGTGAAACATTCAAAATACCAGAAAATGCCCTTGATATTCAGACTGAATTCCCAAGTGATAAGTGAAGACTAAAATCATTTGAGAAACATTATCACCCTTACCTCATATATACGCCTCCCCCCTAAAAGCCTCTATTGCAAGCTTAAGTTGGTAATAGGTGATCCAAACAAATGCCGACGTCATGATTCTGCCAGAGGAACTGTGGGGCTAATAAGTTCAGAAATTAGAATTGCACTTATTTACAATATCGATAAACTCAACTAAATTAACATAGCTTACCCATCACATTGTTGCGGCACATCTCCAATGTTGCAAATTGTGAATGGCGTAAACTTAGACATCTTCATCCCCTTTTGCTTCACCTCTTCAACCTTAGAAGTGTCATAAAACCGCATATCGTACAACACCTGTGCCAGAGTATTGCTAATAGGCTCAAGATATTTGCCCAGCTTGGAAATTGAGGTAAAAGCAATATAGGAGTCATACACAATCACAATATGTCTCATGAAGTTGATTTCTATTGCAACCCAATGGCACATTTGAAGATTATACAAGAAATACACCTTCTGGACTTTGATCCATGTTTGCGCATACCAATGTTGCCATGTACCGTGCACAAGGTGGAAGGTCAACGGTATTTGGAGTAGCTGCTTTCTTCGATACTCATTTCTTTGTAGGCGGTTTTACCGGCTCTAAAAATTGCTGCAAACATTGAATTTAAGGCACATTACGTAATGACGAAACCAATACAACCGAAGAAGTGAATTTAAGATGTTCCCATTTTTACCTGCAAACAATAATTTGCAGTTGTCCAGTCGGTTCCAAACACCAAAGGATGAGAGAGTTGTCTTTTCCGTATTAGTAGACCACTGCATACTATAACAATATGAATATTGGATTTCCAAGGTTAAAAATCCTAACCTTAAATCAGTTTTCTAAGTAGTGCAAAACTACATTATTGCCTTGACATCGTCAATGGACACTTTGTTGGATAAAAATATGGCGGGGTTGCCTCCTCATTCGAAACAGTAATCGTCTTCTTTTTTTCGAACCCTTTACCTTTTGGTTCTTGTTTTTCAATAGTGTCACTACCTTCCTTAATCACTTCATCACAAGCCACCTTAACATTGGTTATGATGGGAGGATTCATCTGACCTCCCAATGCCTTAATGTCGTTCTTTTTCCAATCCTCTAACAAAGGTAACAGTTTTTAGCAGATTACTCTGCACCCGTCCACATCATTCGGAGTAGGAATCTTCTCAGCTTTTGGCTACTCAGCTTCTTGCTGCACTTGTTTGTCAAGAACTGAAGTGCCCATTTCTACCTTTTGGACATCCATGGCTGTGAAGGTTTGGGCTCCATCACGGGGGACTGGTGCTTCCATTTCTACCGATTCTGTAGTTGGAGTAATATATTCATGTAAGGGCGACATGTCATTGTTGCCTCCTTCATTGATATGAGGACTATCGACTTCGTCATGTCCTTCATCACGTTCATTCAACCCACCATTTCGTTTTTTCAACTCCTTTATCTCCAGCTTAAAATAGTGTTCCATTGAAGCGAGGGTCTTGTTGAAATCCTCTTCACACTTTTTATTTTGTTGACACTCTTTCTCATGTTTCAAAGATTCCTTCTGTACCATCTCTTCCAAGTCACGCACTCTTTTTCTAAGCGCTCGATTTGAACTGGCTACTTTTGCCAACTCATCCTTTGTGGTTTGAAACTCACGCTTCAAAGTGCGTAACTCAATTGACGAGAGTTTATCTTGCATACAGTTATAATGTAACTGTTACAATACTTACAAAATATAACCCAAATATTGCTATTGTTTTGCTATCGTATTGCCTATATACTGATTATACAGTAGTGTCATTAATTTTATTATGACCTATACATTGCGAAAAGGTCATGCTTACCTTAGAAGACGAGGGAAGGGTAGATGTTTCGTCAACTTCGTCATCTTTTTCTTCAACAGAAGTGCTAGTATTTTCTTTGGCCTCATCGGCAAACAATTCAACAATTTCTTCAATGTTTTCATCATTGTCACCCCAAGTCCAATAGGGCTATTGCACATCAACCTACAATTTATACATACAAAATACATATCAGTAAACTTATTATTTTTTCACATGCGTAACATAATCATTATGAACATAACTAACCCCATAGTTTTCGAATACTTGGCTCATTAGCTCGTGAAAACGAGCCAAAGTATTGCTCATCCATTATAGTCTACCAGGGATGTGGCCATTCTCTTCATGCAAAAAAAAAAAAAAAAAAATGCAGTGTAGCCAACGCTGGAAACACCTCAAAAGCCCAAACCTTTTATGTGGTACTCTATTGGTCTACCACTTGCCATTGTCTTTGATTTCTTTTTAGATTTTTTGGTTTTTGTAGTTTTTTAGGACACTTTTACTCGATGGTAATCTGCACAAAGTGCCCTCACAAGTGAGGCATTTGTCTTCGCGTATGAAACATCCCCCCATGGATACTTTTGAAACTCTTCAAGGTCTTCCAACAATTTCAAATAATGCATGTCAATGTTGACATGTTTTTCACTACCCAACAGCACAAAAACAACAAAATATAGAAATCCATGCTTTAAGACATCCTCCTCATCAGTGCAGCCGATGAAGGCTTTTTCTAGTTTGGAAAGGGTGACAATTTTATTGTTGCAGAAGTTTTTCTTTTGCAACGAGAAGTTTTCGTTAGTTGCAATCGGAATGAAAGGAAGGTTTCCGAAGCTTAGCCCCTTGATGACGCAAATTGCGCTGTGAATTGTATCACCTTATTGCCAACAATGAATTTTATCTCGTCCACCTAGGAAACTGTCTTCGAATTTAGCCTTCCTCAACAACAACCCATGGACAATTTGTGCAGTCCACTTAAGGTCTTCAATCAGTAATAGATGACCAAAACAACTGTCTTGGAACCTTTGTAACTGTTGCAGACTCAATTTCTCCTTAATTGTACCGATGGCGGTCTTTGTATGGGAAAGGGACAATGCCTTTCCCTTGAACTTTGCATCCTCATCAATCATCAACTTTACTTTAGAAACCATATTTTCCTGCACACCAACATTATACAAATAATTTTAGGCCGTTGAAATATACACAATAACAAAGCAATAAAAACACGATACAGAGGTAGATAGAGGCAATAGGAACGAGATATATCAATGATAAAAGTACAATAGAGGAGCAATAGAACCTGTTATGCAATGCATGTATGTTCACCAACCTGTCCCATGACAAAAAAAATGAATTCATTGGACCTTCAAGGCTTATATTTTCTCTCCACAAGTGTTGCTTTTATATTTTCCCATTTCCTTCTCTTATATTTTCTCTCCACAAGGCTTCCTTCTCTTATATTTTCTCTCCACAAGTGTTGCTTTTATATTTTCCCATTTCCTTCTCTTATATTTTCTCTCCACAAGGCTTCCTTCTCTTATATTTTCTCTCCACAAGGCTTCCTAGAAAATGCCACAAATCCCATTTGATACACCACTTTCATTTATAATGCCATGTATAAGACAATGTCTGCTTTATTGGATTAAACTGTGGAATGAAATGACCATTCCCATCAACTGTCAATCCCTTGAAATGTGAAATAATACCAATTTCATTTTTAACCTAATTTTAATTTCTTATCTACTCTCAAACTCTCTCCACACTCCACTCTTATCTACATTCCATTTTACTAAATAAGGATTACATTCCATCCATAAACCAAACACCACCCAACTGTCAAAGTGATTTCATGCCCCAAGGATCAACTTCATACACGGTTTAAGAGCAAAGGCTAGAAGAACTAGCCCAACAACATCAATGCTTCCTACAATGTACTCATCACCATACCGATATACATGTATGTCATAAAAAGAGAACAAATGAAATACAGTATAGATGGAACATCGAAAGAAAATTTATGGACTCTGTCTGCATAGCAGAATAAATGGATATTTATGTACAAACTACAGACATCAAAAAGCTACTGCAATTGCAAAACAAACTATAAAGATTTAGGTGGCTAATGTAGAGACTATAAATGAACACCTACAATTTTCTTTCTTTAGATGAAACAAAACAACAAAGAAACACAGAAACTAGCAATAAATCGCCAAAACCATTAAAACCATAATGGAATGGAAATAAAACCACAATAAACTAGCAATACAACTGCACTACAATGCCAATACAACACCACTAAAATCACAATACAACAACAAAAAAACAGCAATACAACATTAATAACAACAACAAAACAACAGCAGTAAAGCGAATCCCAAATCAAATGCAAGAATCTATCCACAAAGAACAAACCCATTCACTATTTCAAACACGGAATCATCAGAATCAGACAATTTCAGAAAAACCCCTAAACCCTAAACCAATTTTGAAGAAACCCCTAAACCAATTTCATAGAAACCCATAAATCCTAAACCAACTTCAGAGAAACCCCTAAACCCTAAGAAAATGACGATGAACAATACCTTTTGGAGGTGAACAATGGAGTTGAGCTTCGAAGAACAAACACCACTGGGCGAGGAAGAGCACTGCATCAGAGAGATAGAGAGCACGAGAGAGAGAGAGAGAGAGAGAGAGAGAGAGCTACGTAAGAGAGAACGAGAGCATAGTGACAGAGAAAGAGTGAAGCGAGAGTGAGAGCTAAGCAACAGAGCGAAGAAAGAGTGAGAGCTGAGCGACAGAGAGAGACAAAGCCAAGAGAGAGCTGAGAGAGAAAATTAAATTTCAGAAAAAGTGTTATATGTGCAATAAGCGGACAATAAATATATATTTATAGGTGATATTTGCAAAATTTGTGGGAAAAGTGGTATTTCCATTGAAAATTAAAAAACTGGTGTCATGAAGCGCTATTTCCCTAAATATTAGCCATTTTGGGTAAACCGTCACTATATACAAAAGGGTACCTACAGTTCCTTAAACTCATAGATGAGCAATTAAATGAGAAGCCAAAATCTCCTCAAAACATGGACAATTATGTGGGAAAAAGTGGTATTTCCAGTTAAAATTAAAAAACTGGTGGCATGAAGCCTTATTTCCCTAAATATTAACCATTTTGGGTAAACCGTCACTATATATAAAAGGGAACCTGCAGTTTCTTAAACTTATGAATGAGCAATTAAATGAGAAGCCAGAATCTCCTCCAAACATGGACAATACCATGAAAATATGAGATTTTGGCCTGAAGTTTAAAATCTGACAATATTTAGAACCTGAAGTGTATGAGAGATCCCAAACCTGAAGTATTGGGTATATAGTAGTATGCTCTTCACTACTATATTGCAATATTATCATGGCTTTTACTCAATTTATATTTCATGCCCATTTGAAAAAGGCAAATAAATTCTGAAGTCGTGTTTAACCCGAGCCAGAAGTTCCGGACTCACATGCATTGAAATATGTAATTTGAGAAATTTGACGTGGTTATGTGAACCTATAAGGCACAAGGTTCCAAATTGTTGTTTTGAAAAGACGTAAAAACCACAGGTGCAAGTTTAAGAATTTACCCAATTATTATAACATGAAAGGAGCATATAACATATAGATTATTTTCACCTGCAAGGAAAGAGCAGGCTCAGTAAAATCTATAAAATTCCATTATGTTATGGAAGCCTCTGAAGGAAGAGGATGACACCTCTTAAGCTTAGCCATGAGCCTCTCGTGGTCTCCCATAATCTTTTCATTGGAAATCTACAGCATGTCAAGCCTTGTCCGAGTATCAATGGAGTATGAACTCACCAGTTTGAACAAGGCCTTATTTTCCTCTTTAAGTTTCTCAACCTCTTGTTGAGACTCATGAAGCATTCTCTGAAGAGACAAATTTTCAGTGTTCAACTCCTGAATCTCATTTGCTCTGGCATACAAACGATCAGCCATGTTAGAAACAGAAGCAACACTCTGAATGCTAAAAGCCATTGGGTCATCAATAGCCTCTTCTTCAAACCTTCCTATTAACAGTATTTCATCCATAGGAGTAAGGAAATTCGTAGCTACTATGACAACAGTCGTATCATTTATCATCACAGAATCATTAATCGTTAGATGACGATTTTGAGATACAAAGGATGGACGCCAAATTTTGGCATCATGAGTAGTTTTGGGAGAAACATTTAAATCGAGATGTTTGGGAGGAGAAGAAGAGGAAGCCATTTTAAAAGGGTTTCGAGGAAAGTCTTAGAAAATATGAATTTTTAGAAAATGGAATGAAGTAGAGTTGAAACGCAGTTACTCAAATCAGGCCTTGTTTCCAGGATCTCAATATTTTTTCGGATCCCCATATTCCCTTTTCCTTTTCCAGATTCTAAAACTTCACACGGCCTCTATTAATGTCTGTCAACACTTTAAGGGTTCTTAAGGACTATTTTCGTCAAAGCCAATCTTTCTTTGCGGATTTCATGAAGTTACTTTTTAAGAAGCATCTTGAGAACCACACAAATTTCCATAGTTAATTTGAGATTCACTGGATCAAACTGTTCCTCTAATTTGTATATAAATATGTTACTAACGAAATTTTCTTTGCAGAATACATCCAATTTTCTCCAGCTTTCTTCATATCTAGTGATGCAATATCCACTTATTTTTCCTATCAATGAGCACTCGATGTGCTTGAGAAGCAAGACTATCTTTGATCATCCATTCAGGAAGCGAGACTATCCTGATCACGTTTCAGCTAGATTAGGGAACTGTAAGGACAACCACAAGCTCTAATCTCCCGAAGTTTTTCTAAGCTAGGAGAAGTGAGAGTTTGTTGTTTGTTACCTCACTAGTTTCCTTCCCTGATTTCTTACCTACCTTGCAATCAATATCACAATTCTTTGTATCTTTTCTTTCTTTTTACAACTCTCTGCTCATAAAGGATTTTGTTTCTTCAAACGAACATATGAAGAACAAATCCATGTAGTGAACCTAACAATGAGGGTTTTTTTATTATTTTTTTACAAAGATAGAAGAATTATGATTTTTGCTCTTATAAGATATAACTAGATCATCAAGCATTACATTGTATTTGCTGAGCCGATACGAGCTTGAATGATATTTAAGCAAAGTTTCTCTCACCTAAGGATGTAAGCAATACTTGGGTTATTTCATGCTTGTACTCATATTTTGATATTTTTTACGACATCCTTAAAGGTAACCAAATGGGGAGATAAGGCCGTTCAATAAGGATGCCATGCAAAGGACCATTCTAGAAGAATGACTTGCATTATAGATCATTCCAGAAGAACGACTTGTATTATGACCATTCCGGAAGAACGACTTGTATCATTCTGGAATGTATTCATAAATTATTAATATTAATACGTTGATAATACATTGATAATACATTGATACATTGATAATACATTGACTTGCAAGTTGAATACATTGATAATACACTGTATAGATTAAAGTCCCATAAGAACAGAACATGGGTATAGCAGTGATCAATATGATGCACGCCTGTTGCATAGCAAATGATATGGATTGAAGTTCCGGAAGGACAATCCATTAAGATATCAATATTAATACGGTGCATGCCTAATGCGCAGCAAATTATATGGTTTAAAGTCCCAAAAGGAGTATTAATTGACATGTATGTATTAATCTATGGCATGCCTACAGCATGACAGATATATGGGTTCTAAATGTTCCAACTTCCTGAATGGAGATTATCCACGCCTTACTATAAAATAACGCTCCATTGGAGGTTAAGATCCACATTCTCACATAATTTATCCTACAAGAGATGTCTATCTAGAAAGAGACGATAAAAGCCCCTGAAGTGGCCTGGGTACCCGAAAACAAAGAAATGTTTATAATTGATGCATGCGCATGCATATGAGAATGGTGGGATCACGAATTGATGAATGATAATTTTTTGTTTTGGAGTAGCTACTCAAATCATTAGTGGGCTGTGTTGATTGCAACCCGTTCTATTATTAAATGTTGACAATATCATTGGCCAAAAATGGAAAGAGGCAATTCCATTACAGATTAGAATGAATGTAAAGGAACAAACCCATAGTACGAACCCTAAAGAGATGTTAACCCTGAAGGTTACGCATGAGTGTTAGAATGAAGAGGAATATACTCACTTTGTATGACACAATGTTTCTGGTAGAAACAAGAAATGTTGGTTTACATATGCCATCGTGCCTTCTTATTGCATATTTACAGAGACCAACATGTTATCTTTAAGGGTTATTAAATGCTAGGAGCACATCGCCAAAAGCGATTTTCTAAAGATGTATAAATAACTGGGTTAGAGCTATATAATGTGTCATAAAGTGTGATCCCTTGAATCCATGAACGATTGAAATTGCAACAAGCAAGTCTGTAAAGGACATGTGCCTGAAGCACAAATTTTGTACTCAATACTAATATGTATAAATTGCCTCAATGAGTACACTAATTATCATATGGTTACAACACATTACAACTCCTGAATTGTTGATAATTGATCAAAACTCCTGAAGAATTAATACTTGGTCAAAACTCCTGAAGAGTTCAAGAAATATTTTTCTCGGCCTGAAGATTGAGCATTATGCCACCAAGATTCTTGCTTATACTAAGAAAGTATTGACGCATTTTTATGTGAATTATTCGTTAGGCACTTAAATGATTTTCTAGAAGTATACTGGACCGGACATTATATTTTTCAGATAGTGTTCAGCTCCATCACCCCAAAATACGGGCATATTCTTTTCAAGTAAACTTACAAATAGCCTAGGTTTTGTTTGATTCGCGGACTTTGGAAATTTCTATGATTTACATAGAAATAGCTCACTGGGAATATATTTGCTTACTCAACTACATGAATTGTTGATGGCTATGTGATTCACTTAATTCGAAAGATCTTCCCTCTAGAAAGATAGTCATGAAGATATCAGGAGCAGATATTCTTCAAGGGGAGCATCCAACAATATTACAAGGTTGACTCACAGAAGCAGTGTCAACAATGACATTCAGAAAGATGATCAACAATATGACTTAAAAGATATTTTGCCAAGCATCAGGGGGAGTATGCTGTCAATAAAGATCTTCACACACTGTATTCTTTTTCCTTCATTCAAGTTTTATCCCACTGGGTTTTTCCTAGCAAGGTTTTAACAAGACAATGTCGCATGCATGTCAATATACACAGAATTTTATGTTACACATGGTTACGTATTCTATTTCCCTTCGACTAGTTTTTGTCCCACTGGGTTTTAGTAAGGTTTTTAACGAGGCATATTACATACATTATGGTCTCCAAGGGAGAGTGTTGTAAAGAAAGTGGTGGAGCCCACATAAAAAAAAGGAAATAATATTAAAAAGCTTAATGATGATGTTGGAAGCCATCCAATTTGCCCATAAATAGGCTTCCCATTGCTTAGCAAAACACACCAATGGAGAAGAGTGGAAAGAAAGGAAGAGTAAGAGGAAAGAAGAGAGAGTGTGAAATCTGAGTGTTAGTGAGTTCTATTTGAGAGAAAATTATGTCAGTGTAAACACCAAAAAAGCAAATTGTTTGGGCATGGTTGAAATGTGACCGGGTCAGGCCTGAGATCTGATAATTAAACTAATAGTGAGTCCAAGTTGTATTTCGGTGGGCCTAATCAATAAAGCCGGATAGAAGCCCAAAATCATAAATGTAGCAGAATATCTAAATGTGGTGGAATACCCCAATCTGGCCGAACATATCAATATGGCCGGGAGCATAAAAGTGGTTGAAAGCCTATATGTGGCCGAAAGTGTAGATACGATCGAAAGACTGAAAGCGGCCAAAATGTAGATACGGTCGAAAGACTAAAATCGGCCAAATACATAAAATTAACCAATGCTTAAATAAGGAGAGAGATAATTCGTAGGAGGATTTTATCATAGGTTACAGTTCAAATATAGAAGGAATTATGTCAGCTTGATGGTCAACTAAAGTTATTGTTGGGAGAGCTCAAGATGGAAGGAAAATCAAATCAAACATTATTATTCACATTAAATCACACGCATGAGACAAGGGATTGAAGATAATCTGGAGCAATTATGATTGACTTGAAAGCCAATTGACGACCGACCAAATTGAGACGCACCAAAGCCCCTATAAATACCAAGCTTATGGAAGAGAGTGTTGAGGCCCAAAAAATCCACAGTTCGGCCCAAATAAATTCTAGGCCCAATGCGATACCTTATCAAGAACCGATTTGGGCACGCGAAAGTTTGTTATATACGCTTTGCACACATGCCACGCCAAGCAAATAAGCATCATGCCATGCTACAAGCTTAAGTGGGCCCAAGCCACGCAAGATGCCTAGGGCTTGCTTGAGTGGGTTGTGGTATGGATGGTAATAAGTTTTCATGAGGCCCATTGATGGGCTGAGAAATGGAAGTCCCGGGTTGCTTGGGAGCCTCGGGACTCAAGCCCATTTCATAGGCCCAAACATGTGGGTAAGCACAAGAGAGAAAAGAATAGCCCATCACTCCAAAGAAAAATAGCCCAACCAAAATAGCCTATTGACTCAACCAAAAAGCCCGAACATTTGATAAAGAAAGCCCACTTACTCAATAAATCAACTTGGCCCATACAATTACAATAGAAGAGTTGCAAAGCTCCAGCACTTGGCTAGAGAATAAAGCCACGAAGGAAAGTCTGAAAAGCTACTGAGAAGCTCCAGCACATGGGAGGAGCAAGTTTCATGCAAAAACTTCCAAATGACCAAGGGATATTAGAGCCCAGATCACCCTTTGAACCAGCATGGATACCTATTTATTTCCCTCATCAGACCTAGCCTTGGAAGAGGGGAGAAAGAAGGAAGAAAGATGGCTGAAAATAGGAGTCTGAAACAGCCGCGGGAAAGGGGGCCTTGAGCTCCCAAAAATCCCTGATTTTGTGCAAATGGGTAGAGTGGATTTCACCAAAAAAGGATGATTAAAGAGATGAGGGGAGAAATGAAGGGAAAGACTTAGCCAAATTGGATAGAAACCATTAGGGTTTCTTGGAAAATGTTAGCTTCTAACGGCTATAAAAGGGGGCCTCTTCTACCCAACAAGCATCAATCACATCAGAGAGCAAGCTCCCTCTCTTACTCCTAAAACCCAGCAATTTCGTGCTTAGCTCATCCTTTTCCCTTAGTTTTCCTTCTTGGGAAACTGTTCTGACACTTGATGAGTCTCTGTCAAGCCTGGAAAAACACTCAAGCCACCTTTTTCTCTATTTTTCCTCATGCTCAACCAAACCTCTCTGTAAAATCCTTTCTCTCCAACCTTAATACCCCATCTTTCCCCTAAGAACACTTAGTTTTCTCTTCAGTGCTAAACTCATGACAATTTTGCTCACATGCCACAAGCTTCTCATGCCAAGCCAAGAATTTATCTGTAAGTTGCTGTTGTTTTGGTTGGTGAAGATAACCAAGATGCTTCCTAAGGCTCTACTGCCCTTTCGAAGCATTTTGGGTCTTGATTTTCAAACTCAGACAAAGGGGACAATTTCATCAATCTGCCCTTTATGGCAGCCCAGCCCATTTACAGCTGTCGGAAGAAAAAAGCCCCTACAGAGAGAAAGGCCCGACACAACACACAACTTGTCATTTTACATTTTCTTCAATTTCTATCATAGGAGTAGCATAATGTAGCCATAGCCTAGTTCTTATTTTTCCCGTTCTAGTTTCTGTAGATTTCAATTATGCCTTTACATTCTTGTTCTTGTTTTTCAATTCTATTTTAATTACAATAACTTCAATTCATGTTTATTTATTGTTCTTCGTAATCTAGTTGACTTTAAGCCCTTGACTTTACGCACTCGCATTTCAATTATTTAATTTACGCAATTTACAATACGCACTCGTCTTTAAATTCTTTATTTCACGCACTTTAAATTATGCACTTGTCTTTACATTCTTTATTTTACGTACTCGTCTTTAAATATTTATTTTACGCACTTTACTTTCCGCACTTGTCTTTCAATTATATTTAAATTCAAGCACCTTTACTTTACGCACGTGTTTGTTCACCCGTTTTGTGTTTGTTCTTGTGATAGAAGGGTAAAGTTCCCCATGACCTTGAAAACCATTGACTGACCAACAAGTCAACTTTCTTTGGTGTGCAAGAGTGCCACTGCTAGCAATAACAATTCTAGCAGATTTCTTGAAAATAGACGACTTGCGCCCCAAGTTACTAATTTCTAAACAAACGATTGTGAATTTGGGTGAGGAATAGACAGTGTCTCTTGAAAATATTGCCTTTCTTAGGAGCAGAAAATATCTATGAATATATATATACAGGGATTTTTGATCTTTTGGTGGCAGAGTTTTAGAGAAGTCTCTTCCTAGTTGCCTGCTTTTGTCAACTTTTTATCAATTTAGTTGAAATTGTTGACTTTTCAAAGTTTATTTCAGAAAAGAGCTGTCGATTTGTCCCTGGGCCTTTTGAGAGAAATGGTAGATTTTATAGACTAGGCCCAATCTGATTTATAATCGCCATTTGACTTGGCATTTTTTTACTTTTCTGCCATTTTCTGAAAAAGATGTGGGTTGGGATTACTCATGTTCTGATATTTGAAGCCCATTTTTCTATTCCTTTTGTTTTGTGGGCTTTTGAGAAGTGGGTCGGCGTGTATTTGCTTTTGGCCCAAACAATGCCCCCTTAAGTCTGAACCGTTTTAAAACGGTTTCAAACTTAATGATTGGCCAATCAATGATGCGGGCCATTTCCTACCGTTGCACGAGCGCACGTCCGTCTTTTCAATTTAGGCTTCGTGGGGAAATGAGTTCTAATGGCTAATTAAATTTGAATCAAAACTCCTTCGTTCTTCCTTTCCCACGTTCTTTCTACCCAGTTTATAAAGCTTTGTCGAATCCTCCTTACTGTTTCATCGAACCCTAACTCTGTCTTAGCTTCTATTCCTTTTGAAACCCTCTGTTCTTTTGACTTCGTTCCTTTTAATTCCCCCTTTGTTCTTTTGATTTCGAAGGAGGGAAAGAAAGATGTCTTCTCCAAAAACTCCTGCCTATCTCACCAGAGATTGGGTTGATCAACATGCGATTGAGGTTTGTAGCAGACTTCACTCATATGTGCGGAAGAATCTGGATGAAAACGTTCTTCATCTGTTCAAGAACACCCTTGTCTTGGGTCCTCACTGGTTTGGCTCCGTGCTGGGAGAAATAGCGCCCTTGCCCAAGGATGATGCTGAGGCTCCTCTGTGCTTTCAAAGTTCCATGGCTCTATCTTCTCATACCTGGGTGAGTAAGAAACTGAGTCGTTCCTATCCTTCAAGTGAAGTGAGGAACAGTGCAGTGAGCTGGTCTAATTGGATTCATAGACTTCTCCTGAGGCATGGAGCTTATTAGAAAAAGGCTGGGGTTTATGACGCCATCCTTCGCCTAAGAATTGATGCAGAGACGAGAATCTGCTATTTTTGGAATTTCGCCAAAGCAACACATTCGACTTCCATCTCGGCCCCATGACTCCAACTCTGCTGGATCTGGCTCAAATATTTGGGTTCAGGCCCCATGGGAGGGAAAAATCGAGGGAAAATCGAGAGAGGTTGGCCAACTCCTCCACCATCTCTACTGCCATGATTAACAGAATTGTTCCTTCTCTAATTTCTTGAAGAAGTTCAGACGAGAAGGATAAGGATCAAGCAACACATGTTATTCCTGCTGTATTGGTTAAATAGGTTTGTCTTTCCTAACCGCTCTTGGCAGATTCTACTGGAATACTGCACTGGCAGAGGCCTTGCATAATCATGCTGACGTGGGACTTGGCCCCACAATTCGCTAACCTGTACAAGAACCTTCACAGCGCCACTTTGGAGAGTCCATGAATATCTACGCACCTAGCGACTACGGATGATCCAGATGGCTGCAGTCTATTTTCCAGGCGAGATTTTTAGACATCATTATGCTTGAAGACCGGTTATGGCGGCTTTTTGATGTCGCGAAGTGCTTAAGTGCTCAATTGAAGAGTATGTCATGTTCTTTAGGCCTTGCACCAAGAGGTCTCTGTTCAGTGGCAAGTGGTGCTTAGAAGAACATACCCTTGGTTCCAACTGGACCACAGACTCTTTGAGCAGAGCTAGAAGAAGAAGAAGCAAGAACTGATTTCAGAAAAAGTTTACGAGTGTGGCTACCCGGGATATGCCTTTCGGTGAGGGCAAGCCTCCTAATTACCATTTGGGAGCAGAGGTCTATCACCCCAACCATGCCGTGCAACTTGGCTGTCCCATTTATCCTCTCAAGTCTTACGAAGCTGCAACTGTGCTACTGTGGAGGATTGGATGACTGGATGTGCACAAGGACTGCAGTGTTCATAAACAAGATCAACAACAGTGTGAACACCTCTATCCATCTTCTGAGCCTAATTCTTGCAGATTCTGGCGAGTTTGATGCACAGTGGGAAGCTCATTTCTTGGTGTGCGGATGCCGATTACTGTGAAGACTTTGTTTGAAAACGGGATGTTGGGACTATCCCTGGCGAAGTAGAAGCCAGGAAATTCATAGTGCAATCTGGTCAAAAGCATCAATGCTCAAGTGATTGAAGATAAAATTGTCAATTCTGCTCCTTATTTTTTGGATTTCTACACTCTGAAATGTGTCTTGATTCTATTCTACTTGTTTATCTCAGACCCCTCCATGACAAGCAATCTTGGGAGACAAAGCGTCCAGACTGGGGAAGTAGTTGGTGAGCCTTCGAATTATACTATTAAGCCTGTTTTACTGGGCTGTCTGCTAACCCTTTCTTCTTTTGTGCAGTTACATCTATTATCATGCTCGGGATCCGAGCTTCCTTTTGGTAATGAACAAGATGATTATGAGACTGGGAGAAACTAGTGCCGAGGCGCTCCTTACGCGCCAGAAAAATAAAGAAAAGAAGTCACTCGGGCTCAAGGCAGTCTTTGTCGATCGATCTCCTAGGTAAAATTTGTGACTTATCAATTTCACGATTTTTGATTAGTTTTGCACTTAATTCTGACTTATTTCCTTTGTGCACCGAAGCTCCTCCCCTTCCAAGGTGAAGAAGGTGAGAAAGAAGGTCATTAGTGAGCCAAGAGAAAGAAGAGCTGCAGTTCCTACCGAGACCATAGGAACCGATGAAGAGCTGCGAGAGGCTTTTAAGGCCGTGGAACAAGAGAAGGAGGTTTCAAAAGGAGAGAAAGAAAAGACAAAAGATAGAGAAGAAGAGGTGAGACTGTAGCAAGAGATCCTTTTTTTTGACACCATCCTGACTTTTGTTTTGCATTCCTTTTTATTTGAGTTCATTCTGTCTTTCTGTAGGAAGAGATTCCTGCTGAAATAATAGTAGAGAGCATTGAGTTGGCAAAGAAACAACAAGAGGCCCAAAGAGTATAACCTACCAATTCAGAATTGGCTCTTTTCGATGATGTGGAGGCAGAACACTCTGCTGCTATTCCAGCACTGAGGTAGTTTCCTTTTTGTTTTGTCTGGTTCTGCAGTTCTATCTTCCTTTATCTTTCTAATTGAGGTTCCTTACCCCTTGGCTTGGCAAGAGACGTGCTCAATCTCCACAATCGCTATGAAGATCTCAAACCCTCATTCAGTGCTTCTGAATTCTGCAAAGCTACCCATGAAGCTAACCTGGCTGACTATCGAAGCCGAAGGCAAAATTGGACATGATGGTTGCTGATTATAAAGAATCAAAGACCGTTGCTGATAAATTGGAGAAACACATTGAGGAACTTCGAGCAGCTAGCTAGCTTGAGGGATAAGCGAGAACAAGTTGGGAGCTGGTGCAGGCACCAAGACCAAGGCTACTTTTCTTGTGCAGAACATGGTTGCAGCTTCCAAGCGGCTTTGGAGATTGCAGAGGCCTCTCTTCATCAAGGGATGCTTCTTCAGCAAGAAATTTCTACCAAGACGGCCGGATTGCAAAAGACTCTTGGAAAATTAGGACTTTAATATTTTAGATTAAAATGTAATAAAACTTTAGTCATGGGAAATGACTATATTTAATAAAAATTTATTTTTGTGGAACTTTTGTTTTTGCAATTTCCTTTGTCAACATAAAAGAAAGCAGAAATAGTAAAGATTAATAATTTACAAAATAAAAACAGACTTTGAGCAGAAATTTAGGTAACACTTTCAATTTGTTGCCTCTCTATTCCAGGATCTGTTTGCACAGCCTGTGAATCCCACATAGTTGGATAAAATTTCTTCAACCACTTGCCATTAATTGGTGTAGCATGAACTTCTCCATCTTGATCCTGTAATCTGTATGGCCCAATTCCAAGGATCTGATTAATTATGAAAGGACCTTCCCATCTAGGTGACCACTTTCCATAACCAGTTATATGTGTTCCAAGGGGCAGAACTGCTTTCCAGACTATTTCTCCCTCTTCAAAACTCTTGTTTTTAACTCTTTTGTTGTAGGCTCTTGATACAGCATGCTTTCCTGCTAAGAGTTTGTTGAGGGTATCAATCCTACTTGCATCCAATCCTTCCAGTTCTAGCAGCATGGCTTGGGAAGAGTATTCCCCAACCAGATTGTGTTGATGAGCTATTCTGAGAGACTAGACTACTATTTCCATAGGCAGAATTGCGTCATGGCCATATGTGAGAGCATAAGGGGTCATGCCAGTTGCCTCTCTTTTTGATGTTCTAAAAAACTTGTTGAGCCAATTCTTAACAACTAAAGTGCACTGTTTATAGTATAACTTATGTAAATAGGAGGTCGATCCCACGGATAATGGTAACTTGGTTCTAAGTTAAATTACTTAGAATGCTAGAAAAACATAGAACAAAGAAACTGACTAACTAGCTAAAGGCAAAGTCGAATTCAACAATGCCTCTTGCTAATTACTCAAGGTCTAGGACAGAATCCTAGCACCACACACACACTCGAAATGGAGGGTTTTGTTGTTGAAATGAAAGAAGAAAGTGAAATGAAAGTGCTTAAAAGTAAACACTGGACAGATTGTGAAACAATAATTGAGAGGTGTTAGAGCCTTGGAATTCACCACTAGTTCTCCTATCCAAGTTATGAATGCATAGAAATTGATTCAAGCTTCATCAACAATAGATTATCGCATACAAGCCTATGGTATCTAGGTGCAGGATGCATGATTCTCCTAAGGCATATAATTGCGCATGGTATCTACACAATACGTGATCTCTAATATGCAACCTAAGCATGGTATCTACTTAGAATAAAGCATACAAGAGTCATTAAGCTCTATGAGAATATAATAATCACACAAGTCCTAGAACATGGTATCTATCCTAGTCAACCTATGGTTATTAACCCCTTGAATGATTCTTAGGCCATTCATGTGTTGCTTGTGAAAGGAGAGTAGAATTGGTGAATCTAAACCCCTTCCCAACCTGTGCTAGATGCATAAAATCCTAGTTAGCTACTCCAAGAAAACATACATCAAGCACGTAATAAACTGGAGATTAACAACTTGATAATGAAAGCAAGGAAATCAATTAACTATAAAATCATCCATAACATTGAATATTCATGACTAGGGCTTCATCCTAAGCCCTAACTAAATGGATTAGTTAGATGTAACTATGAATAAAGAAAATAAGAAATACATAGATAGAATAAAGAGAAGAGAAGAAGTAGCTGGCAGCAATGTAGTTCCCAGGATAGCTCCAAGCTCTCTTCTCTCTTTGTGGTGAATCTGAATGTGTGTATGAGAGTAATGGATGAAGTGAAAATGTGTATCTGACTCTCTCTATATCCCTCTTGAATGAGTGTGCACCTCTCTATATATAGAGTGCAATTTCGTCCTCCCCTTTGGCTGGTGAAGCACACCTCTCTTAGCTGCTCCCAACTGCTCCAGCTGACAAGTACATGCTTTGGTACGATTTCTTTATGGAAAACTTGACTTTTGTTCATCCATCTGAGTTCCTGAGCTGATTTGACTCCCATGTGTGGCTGCCTATACTTAGCACATGGCTCTAGGGATGTAGACACATTAAATGTGATGGCAGCCAACATGACATTTCTGTGAACTTAGTTCAGTCTTTGATGTGCTGAGGGCTCCAGCTTTATCCAATTGGTCTGAAATTGGGATATATTATAATAGACACCCATTGGAACAACTTCTATCAAGGATGTCCCCTCATCCGACCTGTGAAAGTTGCTGAAATGAGGCCTGCAAGATGACCTACGAAACTGGACTGACAAGGAGTGTGGCTCAAATTGGTTTCGTCTTTAAGCTCATATTCCTCTTGTGTCACTCAGCCCTTAACATGCATGAATTATATCAAATGTTATCCCCTTGCTGTCTTAACCTACAAAACACATAAACATAGGTGAGACACAAAATAAAGAGAAGCTAAACAAAATCACTAAGTAAAGATGGCATGCGAATGTATGAAATTATGAACTTATCAATATGCCCATAGAGTTTCTAACAACTTCTCATGCCATTGCTTTGGATTTTTCTCAAGAATTTTCCTGATAATGTTGATGATTACCTTGTTACTGGATTCTGCCTGTCCATTAGCATGAGCATAGTAAGGGGTGGATTGGAGTAGCTTAAATTTGAATGCCTCTGCCATATCCAGCATTTCTTCGGATATGAAAGAAGATCCTCGGTCAGTTGTGATTGATTCTGGAATGCCAAACCTTTGTATAATCTGCTCTTCTATGAAGGTGATGATCTCTTGGGATGTAGTGGATTTAACAGGCTTGGCTTCCACCCCGATAACTCATATATTTATACATTTATACCATCCATTTATAGTCTATTTGTGATTTTTTTGAGTTAAACTTGTGTGTTTTACCCTATTTTGTGTTAGTATGCAGTTGCATCTACTTTAGGATCAAGTTGAAGGCAAAATAAATGAAAACATGCCATTTTTGAGCTGACCCTTGTTTAAACGTGGAAACAAGTTTCGTTACCTGTTTTGAAGTCCAAGTAAAGAATCCAAGGCGAACCTGGCTTGTTTGAAGATAAGAGCAGAATGGGAAAGCAATGGGAATTTCTAGCCTGATTTGGAGATGCCAAATAAGGGAAAAACGTGCAAAATAAAGGCTGATTTGTTAGGATATCTTTGGAATATCTTGCAGCCTCTTTTACCCCATAAAAACTTGCCTTTTAGACACTTTTACAGACCCTATTTATTTTGGACGAATTTCACAACCCTAGGGGACTACTCTCTTTTTGGTTATTCTCTCCTTTCATACACACTAAAACTCTAGCCGTCTATATCTTTCCACCATCAGGACTTATCGCAGGAGGCTGTTCTTGAAGAAGTTCAACATCATAATTGGTTCAAGGGTTTCCTCTCATGAATTTATTTTCACTCATGTTGTTTATTTTCGTTTTATTCTCTGTGAACATGATGTGTAACTAAATTCATACCTAAGGATTTCGATATAGCCTTGCAACATTGATCCATGTTTCTAAGTTAAAGTATTCAGTTCATCAATCTACTTCTTGTTTCATTCACTGAAGCTATTGTTACATTTGTTTGTCAATTGTAATGTTTGATCACCATTAGGGTTGCCTACAGATTATCTGGACAAGGTTATAGTAAACATCATGTTTAATCTTGATAGACATGTGAATGAATGAAGAGAATGCTTTGCAAACATCCTGCCGTGTGTTTTCTTGCATGCTAATGACTCTTAACTTGGAACCAAAGTTGAACATCCCAATTAGGTTGCAGATTAGGAGAATTTGATCAAAACCACACATCATATGGCTGATCAAATATATGTAAAACGAACTCTGGAAACAGGTTGGTAGTTGAATACGGTTTAACTTTGTAAACATGGAATCGGTTTTGCATTGGTGAATTCGAAATCCCTGGTCTCATCCCTATTCTTCCTACATCAACATCTTATTCACTGCTACATTCTTCTTGCATTTTAAGTTATTTTTCATTTACAACACAAACTACTCTCAATTTGTCACTCTCATTTTTAGTTAGGGTTTTGTCAAAACTAGTAATTTATAGAGGTCCAATCGGTCCCTGTGGTTCGACACCCTTACTTGTACCCTTATACTAACCATATATTGGCACTCGGAAGGAACATAACAAAATTTTGGCACCGTTGCCGGGGACTGATTTCAGTCCTCTAAGTTCTCAAACCCTAATTTCGTTTTATTTTTGTTTCTCAGGTAGTTTATGTCGGTACACTTGCTGAAATAGGCCAAAGACTTCAACGGTTAAAGAGCAACACTTTTGAGAATTCTGTATCAACTAGTGCCCAGACTAGTCGTGTAGAAGAGGACAATAGTTCTTCTAGCCCAGCGAGTGTAGATTCTTTCAATAACTCTACCTCTGATGGAGAAGAAAAGATGGCTGGCAATAACGATGACAACCGAGCTTTGGAAGATTATGCTCAACTGGTTATACCAAATTCACCTTCATGCATCTTGCTGCCTACTGAAGCTAGAAATTATGAACTCAATTCTTCTCATTTTCACATGCTTCCTTCTTTTTATGTTTAACCTAATGAAGATCCATTATCCCATATTAAGGAATTCTACAATGTTGTGAGTGGTTTACCTTTGCAGGGAGTAAGTGAAGCAAATCTGAGGATGAGGGTTTTTCCTTATACATTGAAGATAGAGCAAAGAATTAGCTAATGACTTTAGCATCTGGTTCGCTCACCACTTGGGATGCCGTAGCTAAGAAATTTTTGGAGCAATTTTTCTCTACTCAAAAGACAGCTACTTTGAGAGGGCAAAACTTCAACTTTAAACAAGATGATGGAGAACCTTTCAATGAATGTTGGGAGAGTTTCAAAGGCCTGTTGCTGCAATGTCCACATCATGGGTTACCTCTTTACTTACAAATGCAAATTTTTTATGATGGACTAACCCAAACATGTCAATCAACTGTGGATAATGCAGCAGGTGGAGCTTTGAAGAAGAAGAATGCTCAAGAGTCATATAACATCTATGAGATGTTGGGATCTAATGCTCAACACAAAGATACAAGAGGTAAATGAGTTGGAATGTATGAAATAAGTTCTAATAATGATCTTGCCTTGCAGGTGGCTAGTTTGGAAAAGAAGCTCGATTCTATGCTCAATATGGCGCCTAAGATAGCTAAGGTGTGTGCCATTTGCAACATACCAGGTCATCCTACTTATCAATGCTCAGCTAGTAAGGCTTATCCCGAATTCGCTCAAGAGCAAGTGAATCTCATGAATTCTTACAATCAGAGGCCAAGGAATGACCCGTTCTCTAATACATATAACCCTGGTTGGAGAGATCATCTCAATCTCTCATGGAAGAATAACAATCAATTTCAAAATTTACAACCAAAGCCTGCCACTACGCTTGAAGATACTGTCAAAATGCTGGCTCAGAACACCGTTCAATTCTAGCAAACTACCAATAGTACTCTCCAACAACATTCAGTTGCTCTAACCAAAATGGAGACACAATTAGGTCAGATTGTTGATGCTTTGAGTCAAAGAGAACCAGAGAAATTTCCAAGCCAACCGGTGATACTTCAAAGGAACCAAGAACAGGCCAAAGCGGTCATAACACTTAGAAGTGGTAAGGTTATTAATATACAAATTTATAAATAAACCCAATCCTAGACATGTATTTATAGAAAAACCCAAGCACTATTTAAACATAGAAACACACCCAAAATCAACCTTAAAGTCAACTTTTTGGGTGTGTTTATAAATGGATTTTGAGTGTGTGTAATGATGGGTTTTGCGTGTGTTTATATGTTTAAATAGTGCTTGGGTTTTTTTATAATTTAAGCCCCCATTTTGGGTGTTTTAGTGAAACTCTCTTATTAATGATGGAGTTGGCAATGAAGTTACTAATGAATCTGATCATGTGAATGCAGGCCCCACTCAAGAAGAGATTGAGAAACCGAATGAAGATCCAAGCAATGCCACTTTTTCGTATGAAGCTCCAAATTTTCACAAGGCTGAAAAACCTTACACTCCGCCAATGTCATTTCCGGGAAGACTTGCCAAAAGCAAGCAGGATAAGTCATTTAAAGAAATTTTTGATATTTTAAGTAAAGTGAATGTTAATTTACCTTTGCTTGATGTCATTAGGAATATGCCAGTGTATGGGAAATTTTTCAAGGGGCTGAACACTTATAAAATGAAGTATAGACCTAATGAGAAGGTGATGGTGTCTGAAAATGTGAGTGCTGTGCTTCAAAGAAAGCTCTCACTAAAACTCAAGGATTCGGGCAGTTTTTCTATCAATATCACCATTGGAGACAACCTAGTTGAAAAGGCTATGCTTAACTTGGGGGCTAGCATCAACTTAATGCCCTATTCAGTGTACCTTCAATTAGGTTTGGGGGGTTTGAAGGCAACAACTATTTAAGAGGTATAGTGGAAGATATCTTAGTTCAAGTTGACAAACTAATTTTGCCTGCAGATTTTGTAGTGTTGGACATGGAAGAGGCTCCTATACATGATCATGAGTTACCTATTTTGCTTGGGAGACCCTTTATGGCCACGACAAAGACTATCATAGATGTGCAAAATGGTCTCCTCACCATGACTGTGCTAGGAAAAACTATACAATTCAAAGTGTTTGAATCTCTTTCTCACCCTTCTACTTCACTTGATTGTTGTTCGATTGATGTGCTTGATTCACTGGTTTTCTCTAAGTTTTTGCTAGCACAATCCAATGATCCATTACAATATGTTTTGAGTCAATCTCAAAATAACTTTGATAAAGAAGTGCTCATGGAGATGGTGGCTGCCTTGGTAGCATTAAAACCATATCCCTCCACTTTTTCACCTCTTATAGAGCCATTAGGACCATCTGCCACACATCTGATCCCTTCTGTTGCTAAACCTCCAAAACTTGAGCTTAAACCACTTCCATCACATCTAAAATATGCTTACCTAGTTGAGTTTGAAACTCTCCCAGCTATCATAGTATTTGACCTCACCCTTTTGGAAGAAGATAAACTAATTATGGTGCTAAAAGAGTTCAAATCAGCCATTGGTTGGTCTATTGCAGATATCAAGGGAATAAGCCCTACCATGTGCATGCATTGAATTTTATTGGAGGAGGGAGTGAAACCAACTCGTGAATCACAAAGAAGGCTCAATCCACACATGAAGGAAGTAGTGAGAGCTGAAGTGTAAAAGTTGCTAGATGTGGGAATCATATACCCGATTTCTGATAGCAAATGGGTCAGTGCTGTTCACATAGTGCCTAAGAGGATTGGAATCACAGTGGTAAAAAATGAACATAAAGAGCTTGTTCAAACAAGACCTGCAGCTAGTTGGCGTGTTTGCACCGATTATAGGAAGTTGAATTCGGACACTAGAAAAGATTTTTTTCCTATGCCTTTTATTGATCAAAAGCTTGAGCGATTAGCTGGTCACGCATATTATTGTTTTCTTGATGGATATTCAGGTTATAATCAAATTGCGATTGCTCCGGAAGATCAAGAGAATACTACATTTACATGTCCTTTTGGCATTTTTGCATATAGGAGGATGCCGTTTGGCCTTTGCAATGCCCCAGCAACATTCCAAAGATGTATGCTGGCAATCTTTTCAGATATGATTGAGAGATTTATTGAGGTTTTTGTTGACCAAGAAAGATGCTAAACCACGTTTGATCAGATGGATACTCTTATTACAAGAGTTTGACCTAGAAATTCGAGACAAGAAAGGGAGTGAAAATGTTGTTGCTGATCATTTGTCGCGCCTTGTTGATGAAGACCATGGAGATGGACAAATTTTGCCTCTCAACAAATCATTTCCGGATGAACAACTCTTTGTCATTCAAGATAAAGAGCCATGGTATGCTAATTTTGTCAATTATCTTGCTTCTAGTGTAATTAGAGATGATTTGACTTTTCAGGAGAGAAAGAAGTTCTTTTCAATTGTGAAACACTACATGTGGGATGAGCCCTATTTGTTCAAGTATTGCCCTAACCAAATTATTCGAAGATGTGTTCCGGAGAGTGAGCAGCAAAGCATACTAACATTCAGTCATGCATTGGCATGCGGAGGTCATTTCAGTGCCAAAAAGACAGCTTTAAAGGTTTTACAATCTGGTTTCTTTTGGCCTACATTGTTTAAAGATGCTTTTGATTTTTGCTCTAAGTGTGATAGGTGTCAGAAAACGGGAGCATCAGTTGCAGGAATGAAATGCCATTAAACAACATTTTAGTGGTAGAGCTGTTTGATGTGTGGGGAATTGACTTCATGGGACCATTCCCATCTTCTTTTGGATACATATACATACTAGTGGCAGTAGATTATGTATCAAAATGGGTTGAGGCCAACAGCTACAAGAACTAATGATCACAAAGTTGTTTTGAATTTTCTCAAAGATATGATTTTCACTAGGTTTGGAACTCCAAGAGCTATCATTAGCGATGGTGGCAGTCACTTCTGCAACAAACCTTTCGAGGCATTGATGAAGAGGTACAACATCACACATAAAGTGGCAACTCCATACCATCCTCAAACCTCTGGACAAGTGGAAATCAGCAATAGAGAAATAAAGAACATCTTGATGAAAACCGTCAACCCTATAAGGAAGGATTGGTCACTAAGGTTGAATGATGCACTTTGGGCGTATCGAATAGCGTACAAGACCCCAATTGGAATAAGCCCTTATCGATTGGTGTTTGGAAAGGCATGTCATTTGCCAATGGAGCTCGAGCACCGTGCATATTGGGCCATAAAGAAGTTCAATTTTGATCTCATGGTATAGTGAGGAATCTCCAACTCAATGAGTTGGAAGAGCTCAGACATGAATCATATGAGAATGCAAGGATCTACAAAGAACGAACCAAGCTCTACCATGACAAAGCAATTCTTAGGAAGGAGTTTCAACCAGGTATGAAAGTACTTTTGTATAACTCACGTTTGCGACTTTTTCCAGGTAAATTGAAGTCTAGATGGGTTGGACCATTCAAAGTGCTTCAAGTATTTCCCCATGGAGCTATGGAGATAGAAAACATTCAAGAATGGGACCCGTTTTAAGGTCAATGGACAGCGTTTGAAGCCTTATTTGGAGAATGTTTCAGAGGAGCAGGTTTATGTAGTTATGGATTCTCTCGAGTTTATGACAACTTAGACACACTACCATGTCTTGCCTAGACATTAAATAAAGCGCTTGCTAGGAGGCAACCTAGCTGGGTTTGTGTTCTTTCCTTTTATTTGTGTTAGTTTTTAGTTTTTATTTTATTTCATTCCATACACACTGTGCCAATCTGCATTGCATCCATTCCATTCATTTTTTTTAAAGCATCGAGGACAATACTTAGTTTAGGTTTGGGGGTGTGGGATTTTCGTTTGTTTTTAGTTCTGGTCAAAGTTTGCTTTTGCTTACTAATGTGAATGTATATGAGGGCTATGGTTTACAATGAGGACTACTGTGTTGTCATGAAAAAGTTCGTACCATTATTTTTTTTCAATGCTATTACTCTTGGAATCATGGTGGTTAAAGTATTATGCTCAAATTCTGGAAGAAGAATTGTGGAGACTACCCTAGTGAGTGATTTTGAGCCTATTTACTTCTTTGAGAGGGTTTAAAGTGTTTGTACTCCTATCTTTTTACTTCAATTTCATTTCAAATGATCTCATTATTTTTGTTTGATTGAACGCTAAGAATTGTTTTCTTTCGCAGATACCATGTCTTTGGTAACACTCGTGAATGAACTCATTGAGACGATGTTAGGCTATGCATGTCTTAACCACCAAAAGGCCTAATTTCTTACCTTTATGTGTGTGCCGTTACCCCATTTTGAAGCCAATCATTTTTAGCCATTTTCTTTTCTCACATTTTTTCCCCCATATCCTTTTATCTCAATATGAGATATTTAGCCCATTACAGCTATACCCTATAGTTTGGGGAATACCAAAGTGATGAAGACAAAGATAATTCGAGCTCTACATCAAGAAAGTGGCATGTACTGAGGTATGTGTGCTGGAATTGTAGAAAAAAGAAAGAAAAAAGAAACAAAGTTTTAGAAAAAGAATCAAAGAGGATGTAATTTCTAAATCCTTCCATTATCACACAGGTCCTGGATGCCACGAACAACAAATATCAATTCAAGAGGAGAGCTTGCTGCTTTCACATGGAAGACACTTTGGTATGTCCCAAGCTTTAGTATTTCCTATCCTTTCTTTCATAGCCCCTAACCTAAGCCTTACATTACAAACCTTGTTAAAGACCTAGCTGATCTTTGAAGATGTATTCATGGGTGCTACCAAGTATGTGTGCTATCCATATTCTTAGTGTTTGATTCCTTTC